>NW_009259718.1:3867104-3880690 GCF_000687185.1 Egretta garzetta | reverse complement strand
TCCCTGCTGCTGCAGCATCCATCACATACAAAAGCAGAAGCTTCCTAATAACCAGACGTAGCAGTCTGTAAGATTTCCAGTGGCTTTTGCTTATGATTACTCCAGATGTTTGGGCATGTCTGTATGATTTATGAAATTCTAATACATACTGTGAAGTTATAAAATATTGTCACAGTGGCACCACTGCATCATTATTGTTTCTTTGCCAATATATAGTCACCTGTTTGCATAAGAGGAACATGGGCTACGATTGCAGCCTGGCCTAGTTACCAGGGATGGACGCTTCCCTTTTGCGCTGCAAAAGGTGAAAGCTGAGATGAGTCCACCTACTTAGCAACAAGAAGGAATGACTATAAAACTTCATACTAGATTAAAGTTGGCACATACATACATACATAAAAGTAAAAAGCATTCAACATCCTGTGGGTCACGGTTCATCAGGAATGTAGTGTAAGGTCCTCGGTCACCAGCCCAACAACAAAAAAACGTTTTTCTTGTTACACAAAATTGAAGGTGCTTGAGCTGAGTGCAGGAATCTGTATGGAATCTCCCAAGATCTGCACACATCCTCCTCACCATTTCCTAGGGTCTCAGAAACTTGGGCTGGAAGAGGAGGTCTCCAGTCCAATCCACTGCTGACAGCAGGACTAACTTCAGAGCTTCAGGGCCTTGCCTGGGTAAGTTATGAAGACGTCCAGGGACAGAGATTCCCCAGTCCTTTATGGCACTTGTTCCAGTGTTGACCCACACCCTGGGAAAAAGCCCAACTGGAAATTCCCTTATTGCAGTTTGTCTATTGTCCTGTCACTGTTCACCTTTCTGAAGAGTCCTGCTCTGTGCACTCTCTAGCCCTCTGTTAGTTATCTGAATACAGCAGTTAGAGCCCCCTCTTAGCCTCCCCCTTTTCAAGCTGAACAAACCCAGCTTCCTCCATCTTTAATCATATGCCATCTGCACCAGTTCCCTGACCATCTTAGTGGAAGGGTACCTGTGAGTGATACAGGACTTTCTGGAGCAGAAGACACCCCTAACACATCAGGTAATCGTCTCCCATGACACTACCTTCACTAAATCAAACAAGCTTTATTTCTTACCTAACACAATAAAATTTGAAAAATAAAGCTCTGAGGACAGGTGAATGAAAGGATTTTGAAGATGTCTCTTCTGCTCAGCTTGATTCAGAAGTCTGAAGTCGTCTTTGCTGGTAATAGTTGGTCAATGAGATGCAACCATCTCATTAGACTCTTAGGCAGAGAAGTGAGGTAGCACAAGTAAGAGCTTGACAAAAGCTGGGACCATAGTGGGTCAAAATGTGACTAGACACCTGATTTAGGGAGAGCCAAGGAGAACTAGGTCTAGACTGAGAAGAAGAAAAGCAATACACACAATAGCACATTGCACAAATGGCAGTTTGGACACTCTTTACTGCTGGTAGATATTCTGAATAATACAGGAAATACATAAATCAGAAACCAGGCTCTGAACCTGCCCTCAGAACCAACAACTGTTCTCTCTTGTCTTCATTAAAATCTCCCTGTCAGGTGGGGCATGGCTAGGTCTTCTCTGAGTGGGAAAAAATGGGATAGAAAAAAATGAGGAAGCAGAAGGAGCCTCTTTATCCAGAACAGCATCTTCCTCTTATGCTACAGTGAGTGGAAGAAAGATAATTTCTCTTCCCAGACACAGTGACGCTGAGAGAAACAGATACATATTCCTGACTCTCTGCTCAGCACAGACACAATGAGTGGGCACGTACGCAGAGCGAACAGGATCACAGCGAGCCTGAACATGTACACATCACATTCAGAAAAGGTGACGGTGCTGAAAGGAGAAAGAGCTAATCCTGCCAAGCTTCTGCATCCTCATGCTTGCTCATGGTCTCTGTAATCCAGTCCAAATAACGCACTACCTTGGTGTAAAGACCAAAGGTACCACATCTGGGTCCCCAGGAGATCAGCCCAGCCACATAGTACCGTCTGTCATCAAGAGGATCTTGGATAGCGTAGGCTCCACCACTATCCCCCTTACAGCTGTCCTTGTCACCACCAGCACAGATCATATTGTCAGTGAAACTGTAAGCACTGGAATCAGCAGAGCCCTCTGGTTTCACAGATCGGCACTTATCCATGTCCACCACGGGAATCTGGGCCTTCCAAAGATAAATAGGCAGTCTTCCTCTCTCTCTCTGGCCCCAGCCAGCAATGTAGCCCAGAGTCCCTTCTTGCAGCTCGTACTCGGGTGATTTACCAGGAAGACAGAGCGGGGAGATGTTTGGGCCCATCTTCACAGGATCCCTCAGCTTCAGTAGCGCAATATCATTATCAAAATCGGTCCTGGTTTCTATGGGCTGCTGCTTCCAATCAGGATGGATGAATGAAGCCTCTGGGATCAGCTGCTTGGCCTCACGATACAGAGATTCTCTACCAACATTGATTGTCCCAACAAACATGTTAGGCTTGTCATATCCCTCTAGCACATGAGCTGCAGTCATTACCCATCTTTCAGAGATGAGTACACCACCTCCTCTTGGGTATTCAAAATACACCTGCCAGGGGAAGTTGCCCTTTTCTGCAAGGGTGCCTCCAAAAATCTTTGCTTTCTCTTGGACAGGTTTACTAGGCACCCCACAGACTGGAAAGAAAAGAAAAAAAGAGGAATCAGGTGGGAGAATTAGTGGTTACAAGTAGGGGGTTCTTGGGTACTGCTAAAAAGCCTGTATTCCCCTTCTTCCTGTGTCCTCTAAATAATTTTTGATTCTGAGTAGCCAATGTTTCTATTCTATGTCATAGAATTTGCAACTATTATTTACAGAGAAATTCAAGAAAATTCAAGCAAAACTACTATCAACATTCAATTTAGGCTGAAAATACTCATTCTCAAATTCTTGTTCTGGAAAACAGTTGTCACCCCGCCAGTCTTGGGTATGTCAAAGCTCACAATTTAATTAGCATTTTTCCTTTGCTGAATTATGTCCTGTAGGTGAAGGGATTGTCTTTGAAAAAATATTTGCTTGAGTTCTTAGAAATATGACACTGCTCTTTAAATTTTAATTTTTTTTGTGAACTCCAGCTAGTCTCAGGTTAAGTGTTCAGGTTTGTCACTGATGTTTTACTATTTTTCCTCTCCATTCTTTTAGTATGTAAAATCTTAAGCAGTGGGTTAATGGAGATCTTATATGTGGGTCTTATGGGTGTAGAGAAGATCCGTGCTCTCTGAGTAAAATGTTATATAAAGTTTTGCAGAATGTGAGCACTAATAAGGCTGGTCATTCTGACATAGCTAGGAAATTGATTTCTTATCACATTGCCTTGTCTACGTTGAACTCGTAGTCGTATAGTCAGAGATTAAGGAACTATAGCCAGTAGGTAGCTTCCAATTTAAATGAAGCAGCATTTGTTAAAGAATTTCATGTCATCATAGGAAGATTTAGGCTGGAAGGTACTTCTCGATGTCTCTAGTTCAACCTGTTCATCCCTAACTGCCCTTCCCCCTGCCCTCCTAATTGCAAAGCCAGGTTGCTCAGGCACTTCGACAGATGACTTCTGATCATCTGCAAGGATGGTGATTAGCCAGCCTCTCTGGACAACAGTTCCAGTGCTCTGGGGGAGCATCTTTCCGTAAATAGTCAGAATTTCCTTTGCTGCAACTTGTGCCTGTCATTGTCTTTTATTGCTGTGTCCTGCTGAGAAGAGTCTGGCTTCATATTCTTTGTAACCTCCTCCTGGATAGTAAATTCCCTGAGCTTTATCTTACAATTTGCCTTTTGCACTGTGCACTTGTATAGTCCAAGTCACTGGCTGAGCTGGCCCTTAAGAAGGCTGAATCATCTTCAGTTGGATCTTATACTTTGCCAGTGAGGATTTGGGGGTTTGGAGTAGTGAACAGGCATTATGTACAACTAGGCCTAGGCATGCTACCTCCTCTGAGAGGGTAAGCTGAACAGTGTGTAAAATACATAGGATTTAAAATTCTCTCTGTCAGCTCGAAGTTAAGACCCAGCCATAATTACCAGCAGCCAGGAGCAGGTGTAGTACCCATGCACTTCCCTCCTCAGTATCTCCCAAGTACACAAAGAGAGGATGAGAAGATCCTTGACAGGGATCTTGCTTGAGTTTTCAGGCATGGTAAATGTAGTTGAATACTGAAGGATGCATTAAGCCTTAAGGGTTTAGGCTATGACTTCCAGTGAGAGTAGCGAAAGACCTTTCCCTATAGTGCTGCATCTGTAGTGCCCAGTGGACAGCTGGGCACCACCTCCAGGAGATGTTTGAAGAGAAGCTACATCTCTCAATGTAGCTTGAGAGGGACCAGCATTGTTGGACATCTCTTTTGACCTGTCAGTCTTTTTGCTACCTGCAATGCAGACAGAGATCTAAAGCACTGAACAACTTGAGAATGTGCACAACTGAAGGTGGAGAAACTGGTGCAGAAACACACATACTTGAAGAGGTCACATTATACTAGATATCTTATTATGTTACCCACTTTTGTTTCCGATTTCTTTCTGCTGCCTCATCTGACCTTTCTTTGGGGCCCACAGCTTTCAGAAATACCCTGTCCAGTGTGATTCAAACAACATAGAAAGGATGAATTGTACTGTCGGGCTTAATAGTTTAAAAACAGAGTGATGAAAGAAGCAGTGGTCTTCATATGCCATATGTACATATACACAGTTTTTGGTAGTACCTGGGACGCATATTGGTAGCTTTGTTCCCATCTCTTTGTTGACCCATTCTCCACTAGCTGAGCACTGATACACCGCTTGGAAAACACAAGAAAAAAGAGTGTCATAAGGATACAATCAAGATGAAGAGTGTAAGCAGCATTACTGTGTAAGATTGTAATATTAACCTTCTAATTTCCAAAGCAAGCACAGCTTGGTAAATATTGCTGAGATCCCTAGAAGTACAAAACCCTACCAGGGTGCTTCTGCCTCTATTTTGGAGGCACCTCATCTAATAGATTTCTTGAGTCCTTTACTTCTCCACCAGAAACATGTGCTAGATGTGACAAAAATTTCCATGGTTCACACACCAGGCAAATGGAGAGAGGACTTGCTAATGCATTTAAGGTCAACAGCCCAAGTACAGACATTAATTTTAGAGTATATTAAACAGAAAGGCAATACAGAACTACTGCCTGCAACCCCACACCAGTAAGAACTTTTTCCCAGTCTTGACCTGATGGGATATAATCCCAGCCCCGTAACGATGCCAGTACCTTTTCTTAGGACTTTAATCAAAGAAATCTGTGTACCAGAGGCAATGCTTACCATCCCCTTTGGTTTTTAGGGTATAGTAAGGTGCATCACACCGATACTGGAAAGCAGCTTTGTACAGAGGCTCGTGAAGTTCGGAGACATATACAGCTTGGGCATTGTCAATAGGAATGGGATCGCCACAGTTCACAGCTGTAGAGAAGAAACAAAACCAAACAAATATCATCAAAGCAGCATCCTCACCCAACAATATGATTATTCTGCATGACGGGGAACCACTCAGCTCCTCTGGTCCCTGTACAGTCATCAGCGCTCACTTCCTCTGTCCCTTCTGCATGCTCACATCACAGTCCTTCAGCATTCTCCTAATCTGAAGACATAGTGGATCTAGAGCCTAAAGGCTCCATTCCAGTCTGCTTCCTGCAATACAGAGACGGGTCACTTACGAACACAGCTGAAATGGGAGTTGCTCCACACACCATTGTCCTGACAACTGGAGTGAAAAGTCAGGATGCTGTCTCGTTGCTAGGGAAAAGAACACATGATCCATGTAAGTCACTGCCCATGAAATATATCTGACACAGGCACTCCAGTCGAGGGTCCTCAAAATGCTACAGTGGCTGGAAGAAGTTTCCACTTACTACAGCTGTGGTGAAAACTTTAAGCCCCCAAAGGTGCTCAGGACACCTGATGGGAAATGCCATCAGGAAGTTGCTGAGAGGGCCAGAGAGGATATATGCTTTTTATGTAACTTACCCTCACAATTTCATAGCCTTCCACACAGGTGACCTTCACATTGTCCTTGAAGATATACCTGTCCTTCTTTGGGGCAAGAACAGAGTTGGGGATGACACTCAGGGGACAGGTTACAGCTTTGAAGAGATAGGTGGAGATAAGTGATTAACTGGTTCAAGATTTGCTTTCCTTCCAGCTCCCAACTTCTTTCTCTCCAGTGATTATTTTCTGTAGTAAACAGGCATCCTCTGTTTACTCAATACTAGCAGTTGTGAACATGTTAATATGCTGTTGTACCATGAATCTGACATGGGACAAACTGTCTCCCTAACTCAGCAGTAGAGGGAATGCTTTCCCAAGTGTTTACTCACGATCCCCATAGTAGCGTATTTTCCAGCCTTTGTGCTGTACTGCGTGGTCTGTCTGGAAGATTATGTCAAGAATGTTGTTCCTAGTTTTGATTTCAGGAGGACCTGGGAATTTGTTTCCACAATACGGACCAAAATGCTGCTTTCCAGAGACAAACTGGAAAAATAACAAACAAGAAGAAATGAGAAATACCAAATGTATTCAGCAATATATTAAAATAGATATTCAATATATACATATTTAAATGTATTCCCAAGAACTTCAAAAGGCAACATAGTTGAAAATAAAGTTAAGCAGTCAGAGGCTCTTCTGAATATGAGGAGATTAAGGGGAGATCCAGAGCATCCTGACTCCCGCCCTAAGCCCCACACCTACTGTTAAGCTGTCGTGGCAACTCCCTTTTGGGTCAGCTGGTTCCACATCGAAGTCCCCGCTACGTATGGTCAACGCCACAAAGTAGCCTGGCCTCAGAGCCACTCGGTACTCACACCGTGAGTTCTCTGGGTACTGGTTGGGATAGTTGGGGCTGGCAATCTCCCCCGATAGGTCAGTGAAGACATTTCCACTGCAGTTCACTAGAATTAAGGAAGGAACACAGGTAGGAGTCAGAAAGAAAATGGTCCATGTATGAAGCTGACAAGCTTTCCCTCTTCCACTACATCTCCAGTCTCCCCAGTCACCTGCATTAACCACATCACAACACTGCATCTTTCCAAGAAACTGAAACCAGGGCCACTCTCTACGCAATTAGCCAGGGACTTCAACTTCTAGTGGCCTTTCTTTTTACCTTCCGCCTGCAATTTAGGCCCTCTTCCCTCATGCTCAGGTCCTCCTTTCAACATGCACCATTTGTGACTTTGCAATTTTTTGATTCAAGCCAAACAGCCCCTTGGCCATTTTTGTGTCTTTATTGAACTGCCCTATTTTGTCAGAGATTAAAAGATTCGCAGATAGCAGTATGGATCACAGCCCTTAAAGAATGTCATTTAATAGTTTCTTAATTCTCTTGACACAATAAAGAAAAATGTTAAGAATATGCTAATAGAAATTCCCTAGGTTTGCACTGGGATGGGATGATTTTTTCCCCCAAATATATCTGTCACAACTGGTTGAGAAGTTTGACAGAGAAGGTCTTCCATGTACAATATCTCACTTGGCCTAAATTAACTCTTGCTGTTGACCACAGCTCATGTAGATCCTTACCTCCACATGTCTTCTTATCCTCATAGAGGAAATAATCTGGTGGACAGGTACAGAAGTAACCTCCAATATAATTATTACAATAATGACTGCAAGGTTCCTCCACAAAATCCATGCACTCATCCAAGTCTGCAAGTGTGGAAAGACAAATCAGCCAAGACTAGGAGAGGGCCCTAAGGGCCAGAGAAAGACGAGAGAGTGAAGCAAACACTGGTGGACAAGGAAAAGGTATCTGTAAGACAGCATTTATACTGGCCATATTGGAAAGCACTCCTGTCTGATGGAATCTCTTTTAAATAAGGCATTCTGTCAGCTTTCCTCCCTCACTATCCTGGACACTACAGAGAGTCAAAGGAGGCTGTTTTAACCTTACCCACAGCAACATAGTAGGCCACAAAACCGGTGAAACGCTCCTCATTGGAAAAGTCTGATTGGAAGCTCACAGTGAGGGTGTTATAAGGGACATGAAATTCCTCCACAATCGAGGAGCCAGGGGCACGAGGTTTTTTCTGCCCACAAAGCACACCTTCAACATGGCCACCAGACAGGATCTGCAGAAGAATGCAGAGAGGTCTTATCCCATTACTGGAATATGTAATTACCAACACTTGAGTCTTTCAGCTTATAGGTGGCTAACAAAAGAATGCATTTCTCACAACATCCAGGTAGATCTCCCAGGGCACAGCTATGTCACATAGCTAGCAGGAAGGACCAAGGTGGAAGACACCCAGCCAAGGTACAGCTGAATGGAGCCCCTAGAAAACCAGTTTCACGACATTTGTAAAACACTACTGACTTCCCAGCTGTGAAATACCTGTCTTAATTTCTCAGATACAAATTAATCCAGAAAGTTTTCTGTTAACATCCTTTCCTCAGGCCCACTTGTACAAAAAAATCAACACCATGGTTCAAAATGGCAAAACCAATCACTGACGGTCTGCAGAGCAGTCTTAACAGGTTCATCAGTTTGTTGCAGAAGGACACGTTATTACAGCTCCCAGCAGAGCACATCCATCCTACTGTCCCACCTTGGTACTTCTCCAAGGTCTCCTTCTGGTGCTGCACCTGATCTCAGTGCCCCTTTTCACCCATGGCTATTGAAGGATAGGATGATCTTCTTTCTGTCTGTGTGGAAATGCTTGAACTTTTGTGACTTGTGGAACAACATGGAGCAGAGCTAGTGGGTCTTTAAGTTTTAAGAAATCTGTGGTGCATAGATCATAGAAAACTGTGGTGCAAAGGACCACAGCACTTTATCTGAATGGCCACAATCCATGCACAGATCTCTTGATTGTTTTTAACCTTCACCATCTCCAATCAATTTCTGATTGCATTAAATCATCTATGTCTGCTCATGGATTAATTCTGAATAATTTCAGGGACAGAAAAGCAATGCCCTAAGAAAATGGTCCTTTTATACCTACAGTTCATTGGCTAAGAATATGCCTTGCAATATGGGGGTGTCAGTGATGGCTAAGAAGGCTTTTCCTATGAATATAGGAGAATGGGGAGGGGGGCACAGATGGGACACTCAGGTGGCAGACAATGCTCATGTGGTTGTGAGGCAAATTTAAATTAATTTAGTGACTGCTAGTGCAGATACACTAAATCATTTTGGCTTCTTGGAGCTCAGAACAGGAAGGATGTGTCTATCTCCTCTTCCAGCCCTGAGCTTTGTAACATAGCTTTGCTGTCCTGTGCTCTAACCCACTTTCTTGTCTTTTTCTCACTTGAGGATGGGGACAGTACCTTCACAAAGTCATATTCGCAGTTCTGTGATGGTTCAAGATCCATATGTGTGAAATAAAGGCGAATGCCATATCCCGAAGGGACCTGGATTTCCCAAGATTCCTGCACATCATTGGGATACACCTGAGGATAATTGGGTGACAAGATCTCACCATACATGGAGGCTTCATCAGCCCAGACAGGGAGACAGAAGAAGATAAGGTACCTGAGGAAAGAGGAAGGAAGATGACATTGTGGTAGTCTTCTCTGTCCACATAAGCACACAGTCCCCAGTGAGAAAGCTAGTCTTTGGCTGTACATAGCATTCAGCATAGCTCCTGGCTTTGGAGTTTTGATGACCAGCGCTGTGGTTGTGTGGGGCTTGTCTTTCTCCTGTAGCCTTTCACACACAAGGAGTACAACCTCAGTCATGCTCTCTGCTCCTCTCCAGCTCTATAAGAGCTGGTAATGCTGCAGGAGATGAACACAGGGGTCTTAAGTGCTATTCCCTACTTCACTGCCTTGTTCTGGAGGCTACTTGGGCTATAGATGCATTCAGATTTGATAATCAGTACAGTACTACAGGAAAAACACCTAATTTATAAAATGAAATTATTAATAAACCTGAGTTCCGCTTGGAGATTCAGTAACTCACCACATCTGGAAAAAGCAGATCTTCCTTTCTGAAAACTTTCAGGAATTGGACTTTGGAGTTATGGTCTGGGACAAAAAAACAGTGTGATTGATTAACATTGCCTGTGCTTCTGTGTGTCTGCTAGGCAGGTCAAAGACCTTAAAACCCCAGCTTGTGGAGAATACGTCAATGTTTTGCTTCAAAAGCAAGTTTATATCTCTGTTTCTTCCTGCCTACAGCAGCCCCAAGCACCAAGAAGGGATGCTAGGCTCTGTACTGACAAAATGGAGAGATGATCTCTTGGCACTCTCTGGTACTTATGTTATCCCCTTAGAATCATCTGTGTCTCCAAACACCATGCTGGTGCGCAGCAAATTAAGATAGAAAGCACCTCCCCCCCCCCCAGAAGTACCCAATCCATTCTTCCCAGCACCCCAAAAATTATGCTAAGACCCTGGGGTTGGGGAGCAACTTGTCCTAACTCTTCTAGCTGTCAGACAGCGATGCTCAAAAATATTTTCCTTTCCCATTTCTAACGCTTTCAATATTTACCTTCTCTCCCTAGTTCGTGTCTGGTTTTCTTCCCTCTTCCCTTCTCTTTTCTTTCTTTCTCTTTTTCTTTTTTCTTCCTGTTCACACCCTCCTCCAAACGTACCCGAGGCTGGGGAAGAGACCTCTAACTCGCAGTATCGCAGCACCCTCTACCTGCGGGATGCGGCTTCCCAGCCGCCCGGCTGGGGTGAGATCCTCGGCTTGCCGGCTCTCGGCAGGAAGGGGAATTTCCAGAAGGAGTTGCACAATCCCCTTGGCTCGGGCTGCGCGAGGGAGCGCATAGATCTCGTCTGTGTTAGGCATTTTCGGGAAATCAGCTGACTTTTGGGAAAAAGATTTTCGTCTGCCTCCCCTCTTCCCCTCTTCCCCCTCCCTTTTAAAAGTTAGGAGCAAAATCCAAAGGGTGTAGAAGATGGAAAGTTCACATGAGAACTGTTCCAAAACTTTTGCATGGAAAAAAAAATGTTTGCTCATCCTGTCCAGAGACCACTTTGCCAGAGTCCACTCTGTTGCCGCAACCTGGTGGGCACAGGGCTGCTGCCACTGCTCCTCATCTGATGCTTCAGAGACCCCTTTTTTAGGGGAAAAACTAGTGGCCTAGTCAATGTTGTGCCCCTCTCAGGCTACCAGCAGGAGTAAGAGTGCATTGTTTTGCTGGTTTTTGTTATGGGAACACTACTGTAAGCAAGAACTTGACTAAGAACTCGTAACTACCTCTTTATTTACCAAGTGAACTTCATGTAAGAGCAACTGTTCATCAGACTTAGCTCTGGAGCAAGTTAGATCTAAGACCCTTACAGAAAGGAGTTTCAAGGCATATGCCAGGCAGGACCCTTAATCCAGCTACTGCCCACAAGCCAGGACCAAAATACCACCATACAAGCTAAAAGACCTGTCACTAGTGCTCTAGAAACCCCCCCCTCTTCACGGACCAGCTATACCAGGACCAGACTATAAATGAAAATGTAAACTCCATTACAATCCCTACCCTTTACAATCAGCGCAGCACGCTCCAGAATTTGTTTTGGCCAGGAAAGAAATTGTTCAAGTTTCAACAGGCCATAGGCAAAGTGTGTTAGCAAAGCTCAGCTGAAAGGCTCCTTTATATTATCAAGGGATAGAAACACCTACAGATGAATCATAACTGACTTCATTGTAGTTAGGATAAAGGCTTTACTGGAAGAACATGCCTAGTCTGTTTTCTTTGTCAAACTGAGAATGGATAGAGAAAGAAAACAGCATGTCATCTCACTTCTGATGTCTCTTGGGAGCACAGTATGATGTTTCTAACTGGAATTTTGAGAACCAGGAAAACAGTGATGAAAGATACACAACAAATCATGGAGAGATGTTTTCTTCTCCAAACTGGGCAAAGTAAAGACCCTGCAAGTGACCCTTTATGTCACAATCGTATTTTAAAATGGGCATGGCAGAAGTAAAATGAGTGTGGGCTGATATATTATGCATGTCATTTCATCGCAAGGGAATTGTATATTTTCATATAAACCTGACTCAACTTGTCTGTAGCAGTGGTAAATTAATATATGTGTGAATATTAATAATTCTTTAGAGGACATATACCTATTAATCAAGAAAAAGATTGCAGAAGATAGTTAAATAAAAAGGTAGCTGCATTTTATATGGACACGTATCTGCATAATGCTAACTATTTATGCAGAAGACTGGTGATATTGATGTATATATTTACATTGAATACACATATAGCATTTGATTGCATTTGCCTAGATCTGTATTGTTTTTACAATTCGTAAGATGAAACAGCCAGGTAATGTATTTTACAATTCACTGAAACTATGTCAGAAATTATATTAAAATAGTCATTTAAAAGAGGCAAAATCATGCCATTAAAGTTAATAAATAATAACATTAACTTTGCCAATGCAATATAATTCTGCTCAGAGGCACACACATTCTCTTAAATTCCTAAATTACACGACCACATACTTCTTTTCCCAAATTGCATAAGACAAACCTTTTCTTAAGGTGACTCACGAGTGGTGCAGCTGTAACCTTTCTGCCGGATGTTATGACAAGCAGCAGTGTTCCGGTTTTGGTAAAATTACCATCTAAAACAGGCTTGACTGGCCTGTCTTCCTCCAGGAAGTCGGGAGGAAAAAAAGCTTCTCCCAAGTTCTTAAGAAAAGCCATACTTTCCCATCTGGAAACACTGAGTCAGTGCATAAAACAAAGGGAGTAAATATTAAAAGTGAAAACATAACATTAACTAGGTGAAATCCATCAGAGGGGAATCAAGGATATGTAAGTAGCAAGTAAAATATCCTTGATCCACCAAGACCTCGACAGTAATTTGCCTGTTTCCCATTCTGCCCATAAGAGGATTCAGTGGGTTTCTTGCATGCCACCATTCCCCACCTAGCTCTTGTGACCCAGGCCGGTTTTGCTGTCACTGGTTGAAGTCAGAGCCTTGGATAAGCCCCAAGAAAACCTGCGCTAGCTCAGAACTGCACAATATAACCCACCAATTTCTACCTCTGCATACTGTACCAGGGGGATTTTCACCAGAGTCTGTCCCACCTCTTTTACTCCCTCCAGCACTGAGTCTGAATGCAAAGCTCCCACAGACTCCCAGCAAAACCTGGGACTTGGGACCATTCTGCTCCGTGCGCTGTACCACAGCAAGATGCCTCTTCCCTTCTGGTTTCCCTCCTTCTACATCCCTGGATGTAGCTTCCAAGCACTGTTAAGCACAGACGATGCCTGCACAGGTGATGCACCAACTTTCCTACAAAACAGAAGCTTTGTTTGCACCCGAGGCCTTTTCCCTGTGGGTGAGGGACTCTGACTCACAGCTGGAGATACCCCACTGTGGGATAACCAGCCTGGGTTCTGCCACGACCTTCCTAGGGATCTCCATCCTCACCGCACGCGTGGCTTCACTAGCAGTGAAACAGTGGCTGAAGAGGAACAGTTTAGAGTTGTGTCTATTAGAGTTAAATGTTCCTAAATTCTTCAGCTTCCTTTAAACCACAAGGCTGTAAACTGCAGTGGTGGAGCAGCTGCTGTGAGAGGAAATGCAATGTTTCTGCAGCAGGACCAGTAACTTCCAGGAGATGGCTAGCTTGGGCTGGTGGGAGTGACAAGATGCTCGAGCTTCCTGAGACACACCAG
>NW_009259718.1:3862491-3867090 GCF_000687185.1 Egretta garzetta | reverse complement strand
CAGCCGCCACTGGCAGCCAGGGTAGAGCTGTCAGGCCATAAGTGATGAACACCGCAGGTATGGCCAAGGGTCTCCTGCCATTTCCCTGAACCTAACGGTGGAGGCCCAGCGCGCCAACAAGGGCCACCCACTGCAGCTCATCCCAGCAGCACCGTGACTGGGTGTCACCAGGGTGGCGTGCCCAATGCTGCACTCCCTGATCCCCCCCTCAGGCGACACCACCATGTGCCACATCATGTCCACGCTCACCCACCATAAACAGGGGACATAAGCTGCAACTCCCTAATTTCGTGGAGGGGGGCTGGGAAATGGAGCCAGCGATGTCTGAGAAACAGGCTCTACCATCACATTTATTTGTGCAGTAATTTCCATGCCCAAAAGGTGAATTGTTTTCAAGTGTACCGTTCTCTTCCCATCTCAAATGTCCACCAAGTCCCAGCTTCCTCTGACTCTCTATGGTTTGTCATTCACCCCACTCCTGACTTGTTTCCCTGCTGGCTCCAAGGCCTCCTGCCCAGGCTCCTAACGAAAACTTATTTTAATGTTTTCCCCCACCAGTTTTTCCAAGCAGCCACTCTTCTCCCTCCGTGCTCCATCTCTTGATAGTGGTGTTTCTCTCTCCACCTTCTCTGTGCTTTTCCCTTGACACAGTGATTCCCAGCTGCAGACTTCAGTCAGATTTCGTTTTATTCTGACTCTTGCTTTTCCAGTATCTTCCTCCTCTTGTCAGTGTTCAGTCCTAAACTGCAGTGCCACCTACTCCCCAGATAGTCTCCTTGCCCCCTAGCAGCCTGCTCCCCTCCGTGGCCATTTGAGTCAGGATAGGCTCCTATGCCTGCCTGGGAGAAGAGGCGCTGGCAAGGCAGGGCAGAAGACTCCTGTTTCATTTCCTCAGTGCAGAAGAAATTGTCCTGGAAGAAAAGTCCTGCAGAGCTCTTGAAGAACCATCTGGGGTTTTGTGCAGCTGTGGTCTGTGGGAAAGCTGCATGAACCACTTGAACACAGTCAATAAAAATTAATTTGCAGAAGCTTTAGCAGCTACATTCCCTTATTGCCACACTGAGCTCATGTGAACTTTTAAGTTTCACACTAATACCTATGTAATGTCATGAAACCGCGGTATATCTTCAGGGCAGTAAAGAAAGATTTTTGGTTACACCCTCTCCTCCCAAGCATAGCACTGCCCTGATTATTAAAAAAATAACAATACTGAAAAACAATGGTACTCATCATGACCTGAGTCTCAAAAACAGTCACTATGATCTGACCCAAAGTGGCTATCTAGAATTTAATCTAAACAGGTCAAATATAGCAAACATTTCAAGCAACTGAAAACAGAATCTCGCAACGGAAACTGTTAGGCAATCGCAGCACAGATGCTGCTTCTGAAACCCTTCTCTGACAACAGTAAATTACAGAATGAAATAAATCTGGAAGTTCATATGCACTCTGTTTCATTTACATGTAGCTAGCTGACCACAAGTGTATTTAAATACCACAGGCTTTTTAAAATTTATTTCACAAATAGTGGACATTTCAAGTAAGTTACTCTGTGCACAAAAGGAGTGTTTCACAGCTTTGTTTCCTGAGCTATTCCAGAGCACAAAGGATCTAGACAGAAGTTCGTCCAATGTCTAACTTTCCCTTTTTCTGCAACCTCAGGTCAGTTTTGGATGGACTGCTGGAGGTCTATGGGAGGACACCATTGAGAAAGACTGTGGTCCAAAGCCATTTTTGCTGCTACAGATGAGGCCTCCAAAACCAGACGGAGCACCTTGTCTTTTCAAAAGCAGAAGGACTCTGTCTGCCAGGATACAGAGGTCTACTTGAGCAGGAGATGTGCTGGCGCATGTGGAAAGCTAAGCCCGATGCTGTAAGCCCTGGTGGCCAGCCCAACAGAGTACCAGTGGCCGCAGCAACAGCGGTGTGGCTGGTGCCAAGTTATAGTCTGACCTTCAAAGCAAGGCCATTGCCCACAGAATCTAAGTAATCCTCCAGGCATGATCTAAATTTTTATAGAAAGGGGATGAGAAGGGAAGGGGAAGGTTGAAGGGAGAGGAAGCCAGATGTGGAGGTTTAAGGAAGGAGGCAAGCATATGGTGATATTTCCCTGGTATATTCTCCCATTTTTTGCTATTTAAAGCGTAGAGACCTGCTGAGCCAGAAGTTGTATTTGTATCTTACTGTTCAGATGTCATCAGTGGATCTTTCTTGCCTTAATGTTCTCATCACTTTTTAACTCGTTCATGGGCTTTTAATAAAATTACAACAGTAATCCCCTGTCAGGCAACAGCACAGTCGAGCAGGATAGAGACTTTAAGAGGTTATAACCCCAGAAGCATTAAATCTGTGGGGTAATTTAATTGCATCAAACATGGGAGGAAGCTTGATTATGGAGTGGATTCCTTCAGCAGTGATGCTAAAAAGCCTCTCCAATCTGGCTCTCCATTGTCATGAAACAAATATAGAAGTTTGAGATGCCCATTCCTTGTCAAACATGACTGGGGGAGGAATGGAGAGTCAGCATGCTCACATAGGCCTCATTTACTTAGGAAACTGGCATAAACACCATAAATATGCAATTAAACATGGAAATGACAGACCGATATTCAGTCAGTCCTTGGACTTTGCAAAAAGCTTGGCAAACAGTGACCACTTAGGGTGAATAAATACAGTAACCTATTTGTAAAGTCTAACCTGATGGAATCAGCTATCCAGGAGGATTTTTAAACCCCTACTAAACATCTTGGCATACCACCCTGCACCTTACACTGCCTTCAGGGGACTTCTGGAGGTCAAGGCCAAGATCTCCCCTCCTTCGTGCACTTCCTTACTGCACTGATTACTCTTCATTTCCATTTTTCTCATGTTCTGTGATCCAGACATCTTCTGAACATCTCCAAGGCTGAAGATTCAACAGCCTCTCTAAGCACCTGTTCCCATGGCGAACCACCCTTCAGTGCTGTCAAAATCTCCTTTGTGGCAGCCTGCAACCACTGCTTCTCGCTGTTTCACTGTGGACCTCTGAATTTACTCTGGCCCAGTTCTTCCTTAGCCCCACGTTAAGTGACATGTTATGTCAGGTGCATTTGTTTTTCTGAACTTTGTGAGGTTTCTGTCAAACCATTCCTTCATTCTTCTCATTCCTTATCTATTCTACTCTCTGCACTCTCTCCATCTTCTGCTGCACTGCCCAATGTGCAGGGAAAACTGCTCTTTCAAGACTATTTCCTCTTCCTTCTCTAGATCTGTGCCTTTGCTGCTATGGGGCAGGGAAAGGAAGATAGGAGAGAAACCACATAATTTAAAGTGAAATTCATACCCACCAAGGCCTGTTCCCAGCAGGACAGCCCACCCCACAGCCACACCATAACCTCATGGTCAGAGCTGCACCTAAGGCAGAGTAATCCTATGTGCCCGCTCAGGCTGGGAGACAACAGGCTAAGGAGCAGCTCAGCAGAAGAGATCCTGGGGATCCTGGCACACCAGCCCGTGAGGCACCTTTGTAGCAGGAAAGCTAACAGCACGCTGGGTGGCACAAATGACAGCATGGTCAACAGGTGGAAAGGAGTGATTATTTCCTTCTGTATGGCACAGATAAAGTTGTATTGGGTACACAGTGTCCATTATGGGCTCCCCAGCACAAGAGAGGTATGAACAAACTAGAAAGAGCCCAGTGGAGGACCACTGGATAGGTGACTAGAGCATTGATACTGAGGAATCTGGATTTGTTTAGCCTGGAAAAGAGAAGGGCAAGGGGAAGCAAGGTTTTTAGCCTGGTCTCCTAAGTCAATGAGGTCTACGTGGGCATGTTGCTGGTCAATCCCTCTCCCAGTCAGATTTCACAAGGAATGGGATCTAATAGGCACTACTGCCAAAAGGGTGGTTATAAAGAAGGTGGAATCGGACCCTTGCCAGAGCAAGAGGCAATGGGCATAATTTGCAACAGAGATAATTCAGAGTATAATCCAGGCAAAAATACTTCTTCCAAAGCATGATTCAGCACTGGCTGAGATGCTCAGGGAGGCTAGGAGCTCTCCATCCATGAAAACATACAGCAATTGCCTGGGCAATGCCCTGAGCAACCGGGTCCAGCTTTGGAGTCCTGCAGGGGTTTGGATCAGAGACCTCCAGATGTCTCTTTTCATATACACCTTTGTGTGAGTCTGTTTGCCCCTCCAGCTAAGTTTGGGCAATACCACCCACCTGAATGACACAGCAGGAAAATGGTAACGCAAACAAGGGGAAGAGGATCACCTCCATTGCCCCTGAAGCTTTTGCTGAGGAGAACTTGAGGCACACTCGTGGGCATCTGCATGAAGGGACACACCTAGGAGAAGGTCCTCCAATGGATGAGTTATGAGGAGGCTGGGTAGGCAGAGCTTCCCAATGACTACAAAGAGTTGGGTGCCACAGGGACAGGGCAAGGGGACGGGTGCTGCCGTAATGTCTGAGCTGGAAAGCAGGTCCCTCTCGGCCGCACGAGCCAAGCACTGTCAGTCTGTCCACCAGGAGCCACTGGGGACCTGGCAGCACTAGGGAGGGGCAGTAGCGCGCCTTGTCCCCAGCCAGCAAACCAGCGCCACAAACCCGGCCGCA
>NW_009259718.1:3855308-3861579 GCF_000687185.1 Egretta garzetta | reverse complement strand
GGGAGAGCCTGGCGCTGAGCCCCGCGTAGCCAGGCGGCGCGGTGCTGGCCCTCGGCTGCGCCGCAGCACGAGTCCGGTTTGGGTCTGCGCGGTGAGCAGCGTTTTGGGCTCAGGAACTTTGTTTGCAGTTGTTCCGCTGTCCTGGCGCGGGTGCCCCGTGCTGCACGAGCATCAAATTCCCCATGAGCATGTGTCGGGGGGGATGTACGCTTAGGAATCTCCACGACCCCTTGGAGATGCCGCCCTGTCCGAGTGCGGGGGAGCTTTCTGCCAAGAGATGTGATTAGTGTCAGCGGGAATCGTGGAACTATGTGGGAATGGCACGTCATCGCGGGGGATAGCAGGTAGGGTGAGCAAAGCCTGCTGAGCTAAAGTGGCCGCAAGACCTGGGATGTCGTGCCATGCTCCACCTGCCATGTGTGGCGTGTTGCAAAATGCATGCTGCTCATGCTTATCTAAGCATGAGATAGTAAGGTTACATGTGAAATGGTTACGACAAGGCTGGAGTTACAATGTGGGCTATCCCAAAACATTAATTCAAATATATGTGCACACGCTGTCTACATGAATCTCTGCACATGCCCAGTGAAACTTTGGGGTTTGAAAGCTTTTGGTGGTGTAGTCACCTAGCACATAGGACATACAAGCTGCTTCTTTTAAAGGGATGCAGTTGCTGCTGTGTGATCTGTCAAAATAAAGTTCCTTTGGCTAACCAAAAGTGTAATTTTTAAAAAGGGATGCAAGAAAAGGTGTGTCACTTCATAACTGTGGGCTGGACCAGACTCACTTCAGCCTGATTTAATCTACAATGCATAAGATCAAAATGAACCAAAACATTCTTCATGTCAAGGGTAGATATGGGGGATTGAACTGATTTATCACTTTGAACCTAACTTAGAAGTTAGTTAAACCAAGCTTCTTCTATAAAGAAAAAAGAAATAGGTAACATATACAGGATATGCACATAAGTCAGCGTGAATTAATCTAGCAGCTCCTTGCAGCTGAACAGGTCAAGTCCTGCTTTCCTGTCTCCCACGTCTGTCTCTGGTACTTTAATTGCAATCTGATAGAATTTACTTGCCAGGCAGAAACCTAAACCAGAAAAAGCAGATCGTTTACTACCAGGTTAGTCAACTGAACCAACCAAGGGACTAGTCTAACAAGTACTGATGCAGAAAAGGTGTTAGAAAGTGTGTGTGGAGGCAGATGCATACAGTAGAGTGATGCCTTTGCAGAATGCACCTTGAGCATACTCAGAGTCCTTTCTTCCTTCTTACCAGCAATAAGCCAGAAGATGACATGGGAAAGCTGTTCCCTGCTTGGGGTCCTATGGGTGAGCAAAATCACTTACTACTTTGAAATGAACAGCAGATAATTATCATCTTAATAAGAAGATAAGAAGAGGTGCACACTGCAGTCAGTAGATTCATTAAGTCCAAGATTCGTGTGTGTCGTTACAAGCGTTCCATGTACAGTGTTGACACTAAGCCACTGAGATGGCACCCTTCCTGATGTAGGCCACTGTCTATTTTGCATAAAGTTTTAATGGATCTTTGTCGTTTGTATTAAAAGTCTGTGGATCAGGGATTGGGAACCCACTCACATCTCTTTCCCCTGCGTACCTGAAATGTGTACCAAACCAGGGGGCTAAGAGCTGCATGTTTCCTTGTCCTTTCTCCCTCACCCAGTATCCCTTCATTATGTGCAGTTGAAGGCATAACTTCAGATGGAAGGCTTAAAGGCATGCAAAACAGCCTGGCCTCTAGTTTGGTACTCTTGCAGGTCATGTAGAATGAACCACTCAGGCAGAGGGGGTTGACTCCAGCTTCCCTCCTTAATGGATGAGTAGTAAAGCATTATGCCATTACATTAAAAGGAAGTGCTAAGCACCACTCCAGAGCAGCGTGAGGAGAGTGAGAAGAGTTCCTTAACCCAGCACTAACATGAAAAGAAATGTTCATTAAATTGCAGCTTAGCTTACGATCCTTCTAATGTGACTTAAGCCTTAAGCCTGTTGGTAGCGCAGCTAGTGCTGATGACCGCTTCATAGGATGTCATGGGGTATAAATGAAAGGCATTTCTAAAACCTGGAAATCGCATTAGGGCAGGCAAGGTATGGCTTTTCCTTCACTTCCTTTCATTTCAGGTGTTTGCATAGATTCAGGAAGAAAATTATTTTTGTTGGCTGCAGCTGATACTGCTGAATTATTTCAGAACAAGACCATGAGGATGAAGTGCGATACTCTATTCCAAAGGCGGATTGAAAAGTTGTTGCTTATTTTTCTCTCTGTGATGCAGTTTACCATCTACACTGTGCGCTTCTACTGCAACAACTGTTTCTAGGGTTTCGCTGTTTGGGAGATTACCAGAAACTGGTAAAAATAGCCTTCTGCAAAAGAGGAAGAATTGCAAAGGACTTTACAACTTCTTATATTAATTTCTGGAGAAAGCTGAATTACTGTTGAAAAAATAGTCTGAGTGGACTCTTCTGATTTGGAATAAGAGTGTTCACTTGGTCATGACCTGAAATAACCAAAAGAGGTCATTTAAAACTGGTAACATTCTGCCACTACTGAAAAAAAATTAAATACAGGGGAGAAAGAGAGAAGGAGAAAGGAGGAAGGAAGAGCAACTAAGAAAAAAAAATTAGAGTAGTCCTAAAGGGCACCACATTTTATCAGTGAACAAATGAAGACACTAACAGCACATTGCTGGTTATTAGTCACAGCTTTGTATTTAGATCAGAGACACCTTTTATACATCCTGCAAGTTTGAAGGATAGCATACAACTAGAATAGAGTCCATTGCTCAGATCATACAAGATTAAAAACTTACTTCAGAATTCCCGTATGTGAAAATTTGCATAAACGACCTTTGAAGAAATTGGGCTGCAATTTGGCAATATTATCAACAGCAGTAATCTTTGAAGCATAGTTCTGGACCCTGTAATTTAAAAAATTACACTATGTCTAGTACACTAATGCCTGTCAATGATATGAAAATGTCTTTGGAGAGATGTCCTCTTCAGTAGGTCCAGGGCCGAGTGTTCCCCCAGGCTAAGCTCTGTCTTTAGGTTGGCATGGAAGACACCAATGGTCTCGGCTCCGTACCTACAGAGTTACTTTCCGGTTGCCAGAGCAAGCAGTCTGAACCAGTGGTGTCCTGGCCTCTCGGAGGAGGAGGGAGGGGGCCCCTCCACCAGTATGCAGGTAGAGATGAGGGTTTCTGTGCTGCCACTCTTGTCCTCCCTTGAGAGGAGACATTACTTTCCTGCTGTCACTGCTCGAAGTGTAAGCCAGGATTCAGGCAGCCTTGTGGCACTGATTATTTAAGACTTCAGGTTGATCTTATTTCTTGTGTGGCTGTATGATCCCAAAGAATTGAAGATGCCTATCTGGTCATACTATTACACAGTGGCTTGCAAGCTACCTGGCACATTCTGCTGCATAATATGGAGGGGGGCCAGCAGGCTGTGTACAGCCCTGAGCCAGAATTGACCCTGCCGCTCTGCCCAAACCTGCCAGGAAAAGCACTGGGGAAATGTTCCCTCTTCTACAGACATAGCCGTGACCTGCAGAAAGTAACACGTTCCTACTGAATAGGTGCCAGAAACCAGCTGCTTTGCTTGCAAGCGGTCTTATCTCCTCTTCTACCTTTCACCATTTCTTTTTTTTTTTTTTTTAATCCTCTGTTTATTCCTGCTCCCTGCATCCTGAAGATTTTTAGGCTCAGTGAAATTCTCCCTCTGGTCACCCATAGCTGATGACTTAGCCTGAATCAAGTCCCCAGCTGGTCAGCCAAGCGAGAACCTTACTGAAGGGGAGGCAAACAACTGGTTTTAAGGGGTAAGAGATGGGAGAAGTTATAAGAGGCAGCACCATCCTGTCACAGGTGCTAAAACCAGCCCTGTCACAGAGCACTCGTGCTGCCTTTTTTAAACTCTTAACTTCAAATACATCTTATTCCTTAAATAATAAAAAAAAGAGAGAAAGAGGGAGCTGCATAATGCCACACACTGACTGTGTCTACATTAGCAAGTAAAATGGCACAGTAGGAGCAGATCTGTGGAGCAGACTAGTTTGTGCACAAGTACCCGATGTCCCCACTACATCGGTTTGGGGCATTTACTTTGGATTTGCTTCAGTCCGGTCATACAGACTGAGCACCCATTGAAGTGCGTTTTCAGTTCAGTTTCATCTGTCCTGTTTACATGCTTTGAGATGGTTCTGCTATGCAAACGAAAGCAGTGTAAGTGGACTTCAAAAGTACACTCCTGAGCTGAATTAATATATGCATGTATATGCTCTCAGTGTTAAACAAGGTGTGGTACTTTTGCAGTATTATAGACAGAAAAAGAGAATACCTTTGAACTCAAGATACTAGGTAAGGCTTATATTTTAATATGTCTTTTTCCTGTTCCCTTCCTTTTAGTTTTAGCATTCTTCTAAGAAAATGGAGACAATTGGTCTGCTAGATGTTAACAAAGGTGGAGTTAACTGATCAGCAAAAGGGAGGAGAAATAGTCTGATCCGCTCTCTTGAAGATGAAACAAAGTTACCGCATATAAAAAGGGAAATAAAGGGAGCAGAGATAAAAAGAATGTTTCTGGTGTTCTTATTTGCAGCTTTATCTCCAGAAAAAGACAGGCATCTTAATCACCCATTCCAGAAGATGGCAAACTTGACAGTGCTATTTTTGCTTGGAATTGGTAGAACTTTCTTCCTGCCTAATCCAGCCTCTTGATCATTTACTTCTTTTGCTCAGTTAGATTCTTTTATCTGTGGACAACCTGGGTGTTGTGTAGTGGCCTGTTACTCTCCCAAATGGCTGTGGTGAAGAAGCTGACGTCCTTTCCTTCCACACCGGGGTTCTCTTAACCAGAGATCATACTCTTGTTCCTGTGAAGTTAAAAAAAAAAAAAGGAGGAATTTATTAGCAGCACAATTCTCACCTAATTTGTCCCTTTTATATCAATTGCTAATTCCTTTCTATAGAATGTCTATCTAGAGGCAAAAACCAACTCTGCATGCAGACTGCTTTTCAACTCCATGGTGCGTAGAGCAGGAGAATGATCTTGGATAAGGAGGTCACCTTCTGTTTTCTCCAGGAGCATTACAGCTGGTTCTCTGCCTTGGTCTGCTCTGCCCGAGGGAGCTGTGAAAGAGGAGTTTGGGAGACTGGGAGCTGCTGTGCAGGGTCCCTCGGCAGCAAGGACCAGGGGCTCCGGTCCTGCTGCTTCTGAATGGCAAAAGCAAAGCAGTGCAGCATCCTGCCGCCGACGTACCCAAATGTGACAGCGAGCTTGCCAGGTGGCACCGTAACTTCAAAAACTGCTCTCCTGCTTCTGCTGTGCTAATTCAGGCTGCTTCGGGAACACCGTGGTGGAGCAGGAATACGGCCGTTGTTACTGGCACGAATAGCTCATTATTTAATAGATAATTTATGAGTGTTCAAACATGCACGGGCCTCAGCAGGATGGCCATTGATATTCAGCATCCACTGCCATTTGGGGGTTAAAGTTTATGTCTGCAGTGTGGATCTAGCCTAGTTGTAAAACAGAAAATAACCTTGCGTGCAGCAAAACTGTAACTAAATTGCAGTCCAGAGTACTAGTGAGTCGCTCTGGATATTGGAAGAATTTAGGCTGACATTGTGACTTTTGAACTGGAACAGCACCTGTGTAGTACAAACCCAGGATTTGAATTTGTGGCTTTCTAAAAACATATATGTCATGCATACTAGTGGCTCTCTATTTGCAAGGGCTCATAATTCTTTCTCTTCCAGAGCAGCATTACCCAAACCACGATATGATGTCCTGCCTAGAGCTAAAAAGGAGTACGTGTGACAAGTGAGACGGGTCTTTTAAAGAGTAGGAACACTAGTTGGGGATAGATAAAATTTCTGGCTTTTAGAAACTTGAGGCATATTACAGTATTCAGTCATAATTTAATTATGTCTACAGCAATGGCTGGAGACAAAAACCAGACTTTCTTTTTTTCCTGATGAAAATTGAATGTTTTGTAAGATTGTACTGATTTTTGAGAGAGTGGAAAATCCTTGAAAATGTGGCTTTAAAACCAGAAGTGTCAATGAACAGCAATAAATTGTGCTTTGCCTGTACTTCTGATCTGATCTTTTTTCCCTGTGCTCAAAAGGGAGAAAGTTTTCAGCAGTAAACCTCACTATTTTAACTTTTGATCTAAACTGATGACAACACTTCATTATTTTTTTTTCTACCACTTTCCATTTCAGAAATCTGGTGTCAGTTGTT
>NW_009259718.1:3844801-3855019 GCF_000687185.1 Egretta garzetta | reverse complement strand
ACAAATGAAAAAAGAATCCCCATCTATATACTACTTACTTAAAAAAAAAAATCATGTGAATCACTCTAATTCTTTGAGTTACTCCTGTATCCCCAGGGAGCCCATGCAATGAACTCTCTTTGCCAATTCCCTCTCTCTCCCTTAGCTGGTGTTCGGGGACGGCAGAGGCACGTACCTCTGATTCTGGTGTTGGAGCAGGAGGGGAGAGGGACGGTTTGAGTAAGGCATTTTGTAGGGGAATTTGGAGCTGCTGCTGTGGAAGGGAAGAGGAAGCTGGACGAGTGTGCAGGAGCGAGGTTGCCAGGCTCTGCGGGTGCAGGGCTGTGGTATGTGGGGCTGGCCGGCCACTCAGGCTGAGAAAGCACCCTGTGGCGTGGAAACCGGTGCAGGACACAAAAGAAGGAAGGAGCAGGAACGAGGAGGCAGGGAAGACCAAAAGAGGGGTGGCAAGAGGCTGAGGAAATGGGGAGCAGTAGCTCGGTTGCAAGAAGCAGCAGTTATGCACCTGTATGCTTGGTAGAGTGTGCCACTGTCCGGGATCTAGAAGGGATCCCAAAAGTCCCAAACTCTGGGACTCCCTCCCAAGGAATTTGGGGTGACAGAAAGGACCTTGAAATGGTGCCAGTCACACCTCAGCCTGTTAGCACTGACTGCCTGCAATTCACGGATTTTACGTAACATGACAGAGTTTCCTCTTTCTTCTCACAATGGTGACTAGATTTGGCCTTGCCTGTTGGAAACCTTTCATCCACCAAATGCTTCTTGGCAAAATGTGCATTTCATCACCTTTTCTTACTGCTCCATATAAAACATGACTACCTACTGCTACTATTACTCCATTAGTGCAAGTAGCAGAGATCTATCCACTGCTAGAGATTTCAGCTAGTCTAATACGCAGTGTGGATGCCAGTATTGCGGTATGTGATGAATTTCCTTTTTTTTTTTTGGTAGAAGAGATTTTTTTGTTTTGTTTTTAATCGGGATAAAAGAACACAAGCTTGCAAAGTAAAGCAGTGAGTTATGAAACACCTCTGCTTCTGCTATCCCAATTCAGCTCGTTGTGCACATGCCTTTAGAAACACTAATTGCATGAACAGACTTTACAATACTCATGATATGGACAACGCTTTCTCTGTCAATATGTATTAAAACATAAGATATTTGTTGCCTAATATGTGGCAATGTTTATTGCATGCTATGTGAACCTCACCTAGACAAGAGAATTTAATGTAATCATGAGTTTCTGTATGGCACTTCTCACCGTACTACCAGAGTGCTTCACAAATGTTTGCTTTTCACCGGAGCCACAGATGAATAATCTGGAGGCATTCCTAAATTAGACTGGGAGCTAACATGCAGAAAATGCAAGGAAAAAACTCCTTCCACTTATCTTAGCTGCTCCATATGAAATGCTTCTGACTTCGATTTTTCAAAACTATTACATGCATAGTCCCCATGGATTTTAGTTAGAGCTTTGCGTGCCCAGTACTTCACAAATCAGATGCAAATCTGAAGTTAGAGAGTTGGAAAAGAAAGTATACTAGTGGAGGTCACCTGGGGCTAAAGTTGGTCAGCATTACATGAGAACTCACTGAGGTGTGAGCAGGGATTGAATTTTTTAGGACACTGTAATGGTATTAACCATAAAATTCCACCCCACCCCACCCCCTTTTCTTTTAATCTAGCTTCTTGCCACATTCACTGTATTTGTCACAGCATTTGGAAATGAATCAGAGACTAAAGTCTGATTCATGTATTTCAGCATTATCCATTTCATGTATTGAATGAGGCCAGAAACTGTAATCCTGGAATTTCTTGCACTTCAATGTCAACTTTGATATAATAACGTTCCTGTTAAAGTATTTACTTCTGTGTAGTAAAAAGAGTAAGTCGTCTGGCATCTTATGGGGATGGAAATACAATATCAGGAATGTATGCTGTGACCGGTGTTGATGATGCATCTGTTGTATCTGATGATGTATCAACATCTGTTGATGTGTTGATGATGATGATGTAAAGTACACATTCCTAATAACATGTTCAAGAAAGCTATAATCTGGACCATTATAAACATTTGCCTACACTAATGTACAACTCTCTCTTTTTTTTCCCCTCCTTTACTCAGGATATCCTTTTGCCTTGTTCCAGCGTTATTTCCTCTTCCAGAAGGAGACCTACCTCATTCATCTTTACAACGTGTTCACAGGACTCTCAATTGCTTACTTCAATTTTGGTAAGATGGGTTTGGGAAGAGAGAGCTGCCTGGCCCAGGGCATGCTGTGGGTTGGGAGGACCTATAATGGGAAAATGTCATTTCTACTTCATATCTCTCTCTCTTTCCCCCTC
This sequence comes from Egretta garzetta, assembly GCF_000687185.1. Lineage (NCBI taxonomy): Eukaryota > Metazoa > Chordata > Aves > Pelecaniformes > Ardeidae > Egretta > Egretta garzetta. Next base: position 3,852,673 of record NW_009259718.1, on the reverse strand, counting down.
CACAGGGATGCAGTTCTTTCATTCCCTGCTATGTGTCCTAATCCAGTTCCTCATACTGAGACTTATGGGTCGCACAATCACTGCCGTCTTCACCACGTTCTTCTTTCAGATGGTAAAACTCTCTTTCTTACTCCATCAGTTTGTAGAAAGGAGCCCTCTGTTCAGTTTTCCACTTCCCAGTAGCAACTGTGGGTGGAAAAGTGGAGACAGATCAAAACCAGCTGGGGGAATTAGTTTGAATAACCCAAACAATGGTTTCTTTCAGACATACCTTATGGCTGGATATTACTTCACAGCCACAGAGCATTATGACATCAAGTGGACAATGCCACATTGTGTCTTGACACTCAAATTGATTGGTGAGTGACACCTCCTTCCTATCTCTTGCACTCTGCAAGCCATGCCTCAGGGAAGAGAGGACTGCTTGTTCAGCCCAACCAGCCCATCCCAGGGCTTCAAATAACTGTTTCTCACCTCTAGGTCTGGCCATCGATTACTATGATGGAGGAAAAGATCCGGTGAGTAATGCACCATTTCTCCTTCATTCTTCCTCCCCTCTTCTGTGCCATTCCAGTGAGTTAGAGGTCAGAAAATCAAGTTCAAAGGGTGCAAGTTAGCAAGCTGGATTCATTGTTTGGTAAAAGCCATAGCTGAGAGGGGGAACATCTGTGAGTGTCTGAATGCAGGAGTGGAAATAAATAATTTGGAACAGAGACAGTAGTGATTAGAGATGGACAAAAGTTGTTTCAGTCATGTCAGAATATTATTCCTGCCCCCTTCCAAATTCCCCATTATTTCCTTCCCCCAAATCTGTTGCTTTAGATTCCCGATCCCCAATGCTCTGTGTCTTGTGGGTAGTGTACCTTTAACTTGCAGACCATCAGCACTGGATCTCAGCTCCCATCTTCCTTGCCTTTGTTTAGTCTTACCATATCCTTGTTGGCCTTTACCATTTGTCAGGGCCCTGATTTTAGAGCAGATGAAACAGTGATAGAAGTTGCACAGCACAATGTGTGGGAGAGGGCAGAACACTTGCTACAGTCTCTTAATCCTACTTCAAGTATTTGTATTCCCCATCTCCTGTTTGGGGCCTGACCCAGTCTTTAGAATCCATGGAATCACTGCTGACTGCAAGAAAACAAGGCTGAGCTGAAATTTCCTAAGCTGAAGTTTCAAGTATTTAAAGACAATAAATTCTTGCATCAAGAAGTAGGAATTGTAGGACGATAAGGTCTTGGGAGAGTACATGTGATTGCGGTCAGGGACTGGAATAGGTCAGATACAGTGCTTTTACTATGCCTGCTATGCTGGCAGGGGTGCATGTCAATAGATCCTTTCCATGTTTTGAGCTTATTTGGGAATAGAGATCTGTGCAGCTGGTCTCAACCGTTAGATCTTGTTGCTATTTAGCGGGGATGGGTTTAGAGAGGGCTGGGGAGGGGAATGGATGTGAAGTACAAAGTGGAAAAGTTCCATATACATGGAGAGCAGGAACTGAGACCATTAAGGAGATAGGTGAAGAACATGACTTCCAGAGCTAGTATGAGATCCCCTAGCATGATGTTAACGCCACTCCCTTTGGTGCAGGAGTTCCTGACCCCTGAGCAGCGGCGATTTGCTGTCCGGGGAGTTCCTACCTTGCTGGAGGTTTCAGGATTCTCCTATTTCTATGGTGCCTTCATGGTGGGGCCTCAGTTCTCCATGACAGACTATCAGAAACTGGCAAGGGGTGAGATGACTGATGTTCAAGGCCAGAGACCTAATAGGTAATAAAAAGCCACTTAGCTCCTCACCTTCCTAAAATCCCAGAACGCTCAATCCTCCACATGTTCCCTGCAGTAGAATGCCTTCTTACCTGGACACTGAAGTACTGTGGCCAAAAGTGATTTATAAGGCACGGCAGTCTTTCAAAAGTTACTCATAACTCTCTGCGTAATGTCCTAGCATTGTTCCAGGGCACCAACATCAACAACCATTTGACATTAGTACAGACTTGGTCCCAACTGGGCAATGTTAGCATCCCAGCTTCCAAATGGAGGCGTCTGCTGCAGTGGAATGTGGTGACTCCCTATTGCTGTCTCCCCTATCTCCTCTTCTCCGCTTCTGTTTTTAAAATTATGAGTTTGAAGGTCTCTTTCCAAGCCTTTTCTTTGAACTTCGTATTTTTCTTTCTCAGTTTTGTGCCTGCTTTGAAGCGCCTGAGTTTGGGTCTCTTGTTTCTAGTAACCTATACCTTGTCAAGCCTGTACGTCACTGATGAATACCTCATCTCAGATGATTATATGGTATGTATTCATTTGGCAGTTCTGGGGTGTGGAAGAATTCCACTTCTGTGGGGGGCACTGGATCTACAAGAGTGATTTATTTATTTACTTACTTTTAGTTTTGCCTCAATTTTAAAAACAGGATGTCAGCAACTAGTGATATAAGCCTTTCCACAACTGATTTGGCTTTACTGCCTGTCCTGTGGATTCCATTTGATGCAAAACAGGAATGTGTTAAGATGAATTGAACTAAATTAAAAAGTTTTACAAATAGAGAATTAATCTTAGATGCTACTCTTGTTTTTGGAAACCTAACATATGCATTTTGTGACCTTTTAATGACATTCCATTTAACCATTACATGCAAAGAACTTCACTAGAGTAACTTGCAAGGCTTACCAGAATCTTTGGAATTCTTAGAAAACTCTTAACAAGTAATTCCTACCTGCAGATTATCAGTGTTTCTGTGTCACTATGATTAAATGAGGGTGTAAATTCTGCAATGATTATGCTAATCCCAGAGTCTTACCAAAGTACCTATTTGAGTACAGCCAACTATTACCAAAGGAAGGAGAATGGTGTGTAAATTTGCATAAGCCAGTAGCCTGGCAGTCCAGTCTGTGTAGCAGTCTCAACACGTACATCAGATTAAAACAAAAGACGGTGGTGAGATCTCCTCTACCTTGTCTCATTACTGCCACTCAACTCCACTTCTAATTTTTATTCTATTTCACTCTTACCTCTGCAGGAGAAGCCTTTCTGGTTCCGTTGTGGTTACATATTGATCTGGGGCAAAATTATACTCTACAAATACGTAACCTGCTGGCTTGTTACGGTGAGTCTAGATGTCATTCCAGAAACAAAAGACAAACGAACAAAGGTAGCACCTTTGCAGCTACTAGTATGCTCTTGGACTTAGCATTAAATGGAAGTAATCCAAATATTTGGAGATCAGTGCAGGTCAGTTTAGCGTGCTTTAAGTTAGCAAAGGCTAGCTAACTAAAAAGCAGGCAGTGGTGTCTCTCCACTCAACACTGAGAGTCAGAGCTTCCCCAGCTCTGCCTTTCCAAAAAAAAAGAAAAAAAGGCAATGTTTTCCTCTCATCTTTCTTGTGAATCTTTTTCCATAGGAAGGTGTCTGCATCCTTGTTGGTCTGGGGTACAATGGGAAGGACCAGAATGGAAAGCCTTTGTGGGATGCCTGTGCCAACATGAAGGTCTGGCTGTATGAGACAACACCTTTGTTCACAGGGACCATTGCTTCCTTCAACATCAACACCAATGCTTGGGTGGCCCGGTGAGCAGGACAAAATTCCCCTTCTATAATGTGTCAGTAATGTCTGTCAGCAGAACCAAGATCCTAAGCTGAGAGAGAGCATTAGAGGATGAATCTGCCAGTTTTCAGGTCTTACACTCTTCCATGTTTTGCTGCTGTCCCCTTCGAATGAGGTTACTGGGTTAGACAGACCCTTTTGTTCAGTCTAAAAGGGCAGCTCATTCATACAGGCAAGCAGTTGATGGCAGCAGGAGGGCCCAGGCTAGGACAGGACCACAGTGAGCCCTTCAGCCTGCCTGGTCAAACAGCCGCAGAGCTGCTCTAACAGCTGGTTCCTGTATCATGCCTCTTGATGCTCCCTATGCAATGACTCAGCTGGGTTTTGGTTCAGCACTTGCTGGGGACACAAACAAATGGCAAAATACTTTAATTCCTGTGTGAGTTGTCAGATGAACCACTCCTCTGCATTAGCTAGGATTTCTTTCAAGGGCTGAGGTACATTTTGCCCTGGTAAGGGGAGCTTTCTCGCTGTTTCTGTCACCACAGGGTGTGCAAAGGTGTACAGTCCCCTGGGCCCCGCACCTCTGACGTGGAGAGGGGAGGACAGACAATAAACTGGAAGCACTTTGTTTCTTTTCTGCTCTAGCTACGTCTTCAAGCGTCTGAAGTTCCTGGGTAACAAACTGCTGTCACAGGCACTGGCCCTGTTCTTCCTGGCCATTTGGCATGGGCTGCACTCTGGCTACCTGGTGTGCTTTCAAATGGAGTTCCTTATAGTCATCGTTGAAAGACAGGTGCGCTTTGTCTGACTTACCAGAATGGGGTGGCCTCCATTAGCCTGTCCCCGTGAGTCTGGAAACTGCCATGCCAAAGGCTTTTACTTGGATTAAATACAGAAAATAGCTGCTCACTTTGGAATTGGTGTTCAAACATGATACGGTTCTGTTCTCAAAGAGTTCAGTAGGTTGCTGGCTTCTGCACGGGCAAGCCATAAATTTATTGAAGAAGCTGACAGGAAGAAAAGTGGAGAACTTGGCATATGAGTAGAGGGCAACTGAAGTACTTGGCAGCTGGAAAGGGTGGAGGGCAAGCACATGAGCTGAATGCCTCTGCTAAATCTCCCAGCACTGAGAACAATATTCCATATTTGAACTTTTTTTTTTTTTTTTTAATTAAAACTTTGAGCAGGATGGGGTACTTAGCTACTTTTTTAGACTAACCGCTTACTAAAATTCATTTTACACAGCTAGATAGATGCTTTGGCCCCAGAGGCTGCATATATAGGCACAGGACATCTAACTGAGAACACTCTTTTTTCTTTAAATTAGATCATAAGCCTTGTTCGGGACAGTCCTCTCCTAAGCACTTTGGCCTCCATCACCGCCTTGCAGCCCATCTTCTACGTGCTGCTGCAGGCTAACCACTGGCTGTTCATGGGTTACTCTCTGGTGCCATTTTGCCTTTTCACCTGGGACAAATGGATGAAGGTATTTAGTAGCCACAAACAGAAAACCCATGCAACCAATCCTTTTCCCTCCTGTCTATGTTCTTGGCTCAAAGCTGCTTGCTGATCCTTAACCCTGCCTTTCTCTTTACAGGTGTACAGGTCTGTTTATTTCCTTGGCCATGTATTGGTCTTCACCTTATTACTGGTGTTGCCTTACATTCGCAGGGTAATTGTGCCACGAAAAGAAAAGCTAAAAAAAGCAGAATAACAGCCAAAAGGTAAGGCTGTACTATGTGGAGAGAATCCCTCACTTGGGATAGGAAGTGAAGTGGGGCAGCAATGTTACAGCCCAAAGTGAAAGGCAAACAAAACCAACTAAAACACATCTAGCCCTTTTCTCTTTTCAGATTTTACCACCTGTGCATTTGTAGGAGTCGAATTAACACTCCGGAAACAACGCATCACCTGCCAAGTTTGCTGTGTTGAAGTACAACATTTTTCAACGCGAGGAGGGGGAAAGAGAAAGCACAGGGTCAGAGACCCGAAAGGAGGGGAACGGAGTAAGCCTTCTTCCAGATCCTCCACCTTCTGTATGTTGCCTTATCTCTCTGCCGCCCTCCAGTGGACACTCCTGTCTCTCTGCTGATATCAGATGATTGTAAAAAAACTCAACGCAGGCACTGTATTGGATTGGAGCCACCTTCTGACTTTTCTACGTTTGTCATCCAAGATAAAAATTGCTCCTGGTCTTTTTCATATCTGCTTCAGCTTCTTTCCTCTTGGGTACCTCAGTGTGGGAGTGTGAGCTGTTGCACACCACTGCACAGGGTGATTCTACGGGACAGAGTAACTCCAGCTGCAGGGCAAAGCAGGGCACAGCGAAGAATATCAGTTCCGTGACAAATTTGGGCTGAGTCCCTGCTATAAAGGGATCAAGCCTGCCCAGGTATTAAACATAAGAAAGTAAAATCCACAAGCACACTCTTATCAAAAGTGACCTTTAATAGGAGGAAAAAAGGTTGGTGGGGCAGTCTCTTTAAAGTCACATTGCTCCAGAAGCTACAAGGACACTATTGAAGCCTTTTCCTTTCCAGGAGCCCAAAGTTGCACCAGGTCCACACCTAAGTAAAAAAACCTCTCCAGAACATGGAGTCACTGATAGCAGTCCACCACAACAGTAGTAGCAGCAGAAGCTCATACTACTCCCCAAACTTCCTCAAAGGCAGTAGTAATTTTGGCACATGTCAGGGCAGCAGAGAGGGGATAGTTGCTGATGGAGACCATCTTTTCTGTATAGTCGACACTGACCTAGAGAAGAGAGAAAAATCAAGCTGCTTAGTCCTATCTATCTCCATTGGTTGCAGAGGCATGGTATTTCTCCAAGGCTGAACACAGCCACAATAAAACACAGGAGGGCAACTGCTAGCTTTCACTAGCGCCCTCTCTCAGGACAGAGAAAAGTCCCAAGTGTTGCAGCATTAGGCCTTTTTTTGACAAGCCTCCCTGGGGGGAAAAAAGGGGGGGCAGGACAGGGCAGACCAAGTGAAAAAAGAGCAAAAGAAAAATACCCATACTCAGAGCAAGACTGCAATCTATTCTGATAAAGATTTTTACAATTCCAAGTAAGGGGTGCACGCACTTACCGAACCATGGGCAAAAGCTCCCACAACAATGGCAACTGGCTCCGCTGCAGGAACCAGTTCACGCAGATCTGACACCTTTGGAACTGCAAAAGAGGTACCTATCTTCATACAGCCCACAGGGAGATGATCACTGACTGGGTTTTTAATCACCTACAAGAAGCAAAAAGTTAATAGGGGCATGGAGGTAAGAGACCCTGCCACACAGCTAAGTCCAGAAACAACAACCAACTTCACTCCTACATCACTAGCTGCAAAGGATGAATGTTGTGACATTAGCTGTGAAAAGTCAAGGAGTGTTTACCTTCAACAGTTTCTGAGGTCCATCAGCTGCTCGAACACTGAGCTTATGCAGCAACTGGACTGACAAGAGAAGAAACGTAGTTAAGCTGTCTGTTCTTTTGCCAGAGAAATCCTATCCTTTACCTAGTGATCAGAGCTAAAGCAGACAAAAAGTCTATCTTTAGAGTTCCCAGCATCTTCTAAAGCGGTCCTAAGACATGCTTATCTGCAAATTATTTTGGTGCTAGCAGAGTCTCATCCAGGTGCTCCCCAGTGTGCTAAAGGACACACAGGTGGCCTATACATCCTGGTACTCACAAAGACACTTCCATTTCTCTGCACTTTTCTCACTTTCACATTTTTAAGGTTGCTGCAACTTTTTGACTTCCCAAAATTCTTCCACTCCTAACCACCTTTCTGCATTATTTTGTGGCTGGTATAAAGCTTGAATCACTTACCCATAAGACCACAGAATCGATCAAAAGTTCTTGGGATTCTGGTTTGGGGATTGACTTCAATTAGAACGTTCTTCTGGGTATGGATATAAACCTGCAGGAGACCAGCCCGATTCAGGGGGCTGTCCATGAGCATCAGGAGACTCTGAAATAGAAAATCATGCAGTAGTGGAAGTAAAAAAGGTTCCAGGGAGAGAACTCTTAGAAAACTTGGGGGTTAGGCCCTATGAATACAGAAGGGACCAAAATTGAGGTAGGCGGGAGTTCATCTGGCCATGCAAGCCCTACTGTAGTGCTAAGAAAGCAATCCCATATCCAAATACAAGAGAAGTACTAAAAAACCGCGAGCACAGTGGGTAAGCCCAAATTCACCCCAGTTCCAGGGGCACAAGCAGACCCCCATATTGACAAGCAACCTCCCTCAAGCCGACTGCGCGGCCGCCCGGTGCCGCCCAGGCCGCCGCAGACGATGCCCGGATCCAGACGGTCCCTGGGGGGTGAGGGCGGGC
>NW_009259718.1:3819761-3844047 GCF_000687185.1 Egretta garzetta | reverse complement strand
GTTCCCCCGCCCGGCTGCCGCGGGTGCCCGCGCGGCCCCGATCGCCCCGCGTAACGGGCCTCCTGCCCCTTGCAGGATCCCCTGGTTCCAGTACCCCATCATCTACGACATTCGAGCCCGGCCACGGAAAATCTCCTCCCCCACCGGCTCCAAAGGTGAGAGCGGCCCCGCAGGCCGGAGCGCCAGGCCCAGGCGGCGGCTGTGGGGTGGGAGGGGGCAGGAGCCCGGCGGCGGCGCGGGCCCTGCTCTCATCTCTTTCTCCTCCTCAGATCTGCAGATGGTGAACATTTCGCTGCGTGTTCTCACGCGCCCCAATGCTGCAGAGCTGCCCAGCATGTACCAGCGCCTGGGCCTGGACTATGAGGAGCGAGTCCTGCCTTCCATCGTTAATGAAGTGCTCAAGAGTGTGGTCGCCAAGTTTAACGCTTCACAGCTCATCACTCAAAGAGCCCAGGTGAACTTTTCTGGAGGAGACTTACACATAGATTGCAAAGAAACCACTGAACTGTGGATATGGGGAGCGTTATAATAGATGAAGGATAGATTTGTTAGGCTGGTAGATGGTGCATCCAAACGGAAAGGGCATGGAACTGTATCCCGCTTACAGTTTGATTCTGATAGAGAGAAGCACTAGAGCTGTACCACTAGCTTCTGAGAAGAAAATTTGATTCATTGGTATATAGAGTGCAAAACCGCGCCATAATGTAGTAGTGGGGGAGGGAGAGCTGATTTACATCATAGTCCATAAGTAACAGTAGAAGTGGCTTTAAAAAAACTGATTAGCTGGCACTTCATGGGTCTCAGAACTGTCAGAGCAAATTGAACAGACTTAAAGGATCTGAAAAGCAAAGTGGATGAGCAGTTAACAAAGCAGTAAACTTTCAGTAATGGGTGCTGCAGAAGGGTAGCAAATATTTCTGTTTAGAAAAAGATTAGAGAGTAATCTGGGCAGGGTGCAAAATAGTAGAAATATTTAGCTTATAAAAGCCTCTACCTGAAAGTTTGTGTTCTGATAATTTGATTGCCAGGGATTCTGGGAATATCTGTCACCTATCACCGCTGAGGGAGAGAGAAGTTGCTGATCTTCTTTTAAAAGGCTTTAGAGGAGATCCTGCGTGAGACTGCTAAAGAGGATAAGTTGTCAGAAAGATGAAATACAAAGCATCTCTTAACTAGTTGCTGATCCGTGATAAAAAAGCAAAGAGTAGAACTAAGCGTCCAGGTCTTGTCGTGAGAACTGATCCGTAGCAGGGACTTCAGGGTTTTGTGCTGGGCCACATGCTGTGCACTAAAGGGATTTGTTAACGATCTTGTCTAAAGAGAATGAGTGAAAAGGGAGGATGTGACAGCAAGGAAACAGTGTCTGCAAGGGATTTAAGTTCATCAGAAGCAAAGAAGACTTAGGTATATCTGAAATTTCTGAACAACTGACTTGAATTTGCCGTGTCATATATCCATGTAGTGTTCATTACTGTGAAGCGATGCATATTGAAGTAGTTGATAATCAGAAGAAAATGAAGTGAGTTTATGTAGTTACGTGCTTGCAGTTCACTCAGTGAAGGAGTCTGGCTTCATTTTAGAATTCTGCTCGGAAACACCTGCGATAGAAGTAAAAGTAAATGCTAGACTGGTCAAGGATGTGGTACTGTAGCAGTAATTTCTATGTAAGTCAAAATTTGGTGCAGGACTTGTCAGCCTGCATGAAAAAGACACTGGCAAGTTGAAGGTAACTCAGAAATTAGTAAAACTTTTGGTTTATTCTACTAACAACACTCATCCAAAGAGACTAAAAAAAGTGGAGTAGCCATACTAGACGAGCAGCTACAGTAATTAAGAGATGTGATACGTGTGTAGCAGTGCGAATAGTAATTTTTATTTTCTTTATCTGAATACAAATATGAGGAGACGGTCAAACTGCAAACAATGGCAAAATCAGAAAGGAGAAGGAAACGCTTATTGCCAAAACATGTGTGGGAACTGTGGAACTAGATGTGGTAGGATGTGAAAACAAAAAAACTTTCAAGAAGTTTTGGGGGGTTTTTTTGCATTATTAATTGTATAGTATAGTTAAGTAATAACTATAAGTAAGATGTAATATACTTTCAAAAATGCACCATGTAGCTGTGGATATGCAGCGTTATTTAGAGGCAACAGATTAAGGGATGGTATGAATGTCTGTGGTTCAGGATTTGGTTGAGGTAATGTCTCTCTTGGGCCTGACATGAATGAACTATGAAAAGCAGTTGTGTTTCGCTTTTGGAGTGCACAGGAAGTGAGAAACAGCCGGTGTTTGGTACTCTTTTTGCTATATTTGTGTTTCAGGTGTCTCTGCTCATTAGGCGAGAACTGACAGAGCGAGCCAAGGATTTCAGCCTCATCCTGGATGATGTGGCTATCACAGAGCTGAGTTTCAGTCGTGAATACACAGCAGCTGTGGAGGCTAAGCAAGTGGGTGAGTTCAGTTTAAGCCTGGAAAAGGTGGATTGCCTTTGCCTTTTCGTTGAATTATTAAACAAGGAAGCAGAATTTGGGCTAGCGTGCTGTTGGTTTTGCATTGATACAGCTACAGAGTTATAAATCTCAGCCTCCTTAGTTATGGAGCTAAACAGATTATTTCACAAGTATTATCAGAAAACTTTGGGTCATGGCTAATGGGGACAGTCTGTGGGACTGAGTTCCCAAGACTGTAAGGTTCCCCTTCAGACTGGGACTCCCATCAGTTACTATGGGGGTCATGTTTAGAGATGCTGTTGATTTTTATTTAAGAAGAAGTAAAGTACACTTAGATACCTTCCCCAAATAGTGGATATGGCCCCAGAATGCTATCGGTTCTTTCAGAAGTGGAGTCCCCAGGCCTCAGCTGTAGGGTTCTGGTGGAGGGCTCAGAAAGTGGGATCTGCTTTGAATGCTTTTGGCCATTCTCTCTGCAGCCCAGCAGGAGGCACAGCGCGCACAGTTTCTGGTGGAGAAGGCCAAGCAGGAGCAGAAGCAGAAGATTGTTCAGGCTGAAGGGGAAGCTACAGCTGCCAAGATGATATCCTGCTTTGGGAGATTTTGTGGGACATAGTTTGTGAGCTTGGCAGTCCTAACAATCTGTCACGTTGGGCTCACACTTAGGAGACTGTTATCAGATGATAGCTTCAAGTAGGTCACTGACTTTTCTTTTTTTTCCCCTACAGCTGGCTGGAGTGAGGTCAGAAAAGAGAAGGCCGTGAGCCTTCACTCCCTGTTGTAAGGTTTAATGTTTATTGGCTGTGCGTGACCATGATCTGTAATGTTGTTGATTCGGGGAAGTAAAAATATGCCTGCCCAAAGGCCCAAGTTATTGGGATAGAGATTAACGAGATGTTTGGTGATATGGTTTAGGAAGAAGCCCTTGACAGTAGGCAGCTTCTATTAGCAGGTTTTTCCTTAACTTTTGCTCCCCTGTACCTCGGTGAAGCTCTTAGCAGGAATCCAGGCTACATCAAGCTACGTAAGATCCGAGCTGCTCAAAACATTTCAAAAACGGTGAGCAATGAGGCACAGAATGTCCTTCTCTAGTCCTTGTGCTGTCCTCCCAGCCCAGTGGCCACATGATGAATATAAGGCGAATGTGACCTGCCCTGTCCTGATCTTTGTTCCTGCCTAGCCCTTCTCTGCTCAGGTAGAGCTTAAGTTTTAGCTTGCAGTGATCGGCAATTAGATGTGAGGCTAGGAGTTCATGCCTTCCATATGATGAGGCCAGATCCACATCAGATTCTATCACCCACACTCAGCTGCAGCCACCAAAAGTTCCTGGTTTCCTGCAGGCTGAGAAAAGGGAACAGATAAGCATGGGATCAAAGGTCTGTCTGACAGGGAGATGGAATGAGCACTGCTTTTAGAAAGTCTGATGGCGCTGGGACAGGAAGTCAGGAAGTTACAGAGTTGTTTTGGGGAATTGCATTGATTTAACCAAGATCTTAATTGAGTAAAACAAGAGTGCTGTATCTGGAAGGGGGATAGATTCGTTATTAGTGCTATTTCCCCGCGTGCATTTATACTTTATGCCATGTCTGTAATGGATTTCTTTTTCAGATTGCTGGCTCGCAAAATCGTGTGTATCTTGCAGCAGATAACTTGGTACTGAACCTGCAGGATGAGGGCTTTACCAGGTAAAGGGGCCAAATGGCTGGATTTATCTGCACCCTACCTATGAAGCTGGGCCCCTTTCTGGAGCTCTCTCGGTATCTTTTCTCTGAGAGGAGCTTGATACCAGAGGACACAGCCAAGTCTTGTTTACTGTGGAAATTGAGATTTTTGTAAAATCTAATCAATTTACTCTTCTTTTTCTTCCTCTCCACCCCCTTACTCAATCTCCTGACACACAGAGGAAGGTAAGGCACTTCTTGTTTTGATCCTTTTGTTAGTACTTGGAACAAGGGTGTTGATGTTTGCCTGGTGCCTGGCCTTTCTGGCCACAGGAAGTTTATTCCATCTCTACTTCAGTTCCCATTTGTGATGGGAAGCTTGAAGCCTTCCTTGCAGGAGCCACACACTCATCAAGCAGGAGATACTCAGTAATTGGAGCTCTGTATGTGTCCTATAAGGAATCTTGCATGGGGAAGGCAGGAGTAACTGAGGAGTGTCCTCTGATCTGTCCTGCTTATACAGGGCATCCTGCATTTACAGCAAAGAGGGCTGTAAGAATCATAGGAATTTGTGTTGGTTTGGGGTTATTATCTCTAGGAAGGATGCTCTTGTAACTCTCCAAAAGCTTTCCAGCCCATGCTAGAAAACCCCATTCCCTGCTTTCAGAGCTAGCAGGAGTTTGGTGGCTTTGCCTAATCTGTCTGGTGTTTACTGGACAAGGCAGTGCCAGCTGAGCTAATAGCATGCAAGTAAAGGCTTAGATTTCGTAGACTCAGGAAAGGAAGCCAGAGCTGGTCTCTTCTCTGTGGGATCTCTGATTGTAAGATCCTTCTTCCTTACCTCTGACCAGATTCTGTCTTATTCATCCCAGAAGGACTTTGAAAAAAATACCTAGTAGGAAGGACTTGGAAGTCTATATCCTTTGGGTGTGACACCCCACACCCCCAGGCCTGTAGTTCAGCTTTGCTTGTTCTTTCTGGACTAATGACATGCTTCTGTCTCCCTTTCAGTGACAGTCTCCTACTCAAACAGGGGAAGAAATGAAAGAAACTGAAGCCTCCTGGAACCACCGGCGCTGACCAGCAGAAGATATGAGTGAGGATCTTTGAACTCCCTCCACTAGCATTGCCCTCAGTTTGAAGTTGTTAATCCAGTAGCCAAATTTGGTTCCCATGCTCCATCTGTGGTGATCCAGTTAGGGGATTGGGCTCTGCTACTAGGCAGCTGTAATCCCTTTCTCACCCCACCTGTTAAATTTGGGGAGGGGGCAAGGGTGCTTACAGGCATTAGCCCCTGTGGATGTAGTAATTCACCTCTAATCCTCATTAATTTTTAGATTTCTGTGGGTAAAATCAGAATTTTTTTTGGCCAAGCAAGGAAGTTCTGCTGACATCAGCACTAGGTTTTTTTTCTAGTAAATTTTGTTTCTCTTTCACTCTTGGTTCCAAGAGAACCTAGGACTGAATTCAGGAAAATGTCATTCATTGGGTGCCTGTCACTGCTGGAATATCTGTTTGTGTCACTGTCTGCTCAGTGATTCTTTCAAACATTTGTAAAAATTAAAACCCCTGAAATTTATACTGTGTCTTAAGTGTGCTTAGTGTCAGAAAAAGAGGTTATTTTGCATAGGGGGAGGTGGAACAGAGCTTCTGTTTGGTTGAAGGCAGAATCAGGAGGTTGTGGGGAAGGGCGCAAGGGAAATACCCTCCTGCTTGCTGAGAAATCACAGGGTGGGGAGAGAATAATCAGGTGTGGGTGCTCATATAGCTGCACAGGTGACCAGGGCTGGTTTAGCTGCCTATAGATACCCAGATCCCTTTCTGCAGGGCTGCACTCTTGGTCTATATGTGCATCCAGGATTACACAACTCCAGGTGCAGGATCTGGCATTTGTTACTGTTAAATTTTGTGTGGTTGGTGATTACCCAGCATGCTAATCTATCAGGATCTCTCTGTAAGGCCTCTCCATTCGAGGGAATCAACAGCTTTTCCTAATTTGTTATTGTTGGCAAGCTGAGTATGCACTCAGCTCCTGTGTCTAGGTCATTGATAAAAGCTTTGAAGAGAACTGGCCCTGAAATGGAGCCCTGAGGCACACCACTAGTGGCTGGCCACCAGCTAGATGTTACCCCATTTACTGCGAGTCTTTGAGCCCGACTCATTAGCCAATTGTTCACCGATTGTATTGTATGCCTGTCTAGCCATGTGCTGGACATTGTCCAGAAGGATACTGTGATAGACAGTATCAAAAGCTTTGCTAAAATAAAAAAAAAATACACAGCCACTGCTTTCCCTGTACACTAGACAGGTAACCTTGTCATGAAAGATTACTAAGGTAGTAAGGCATGACTTGCCTTTCTTGAACCTATGCTGGCTTTGACCGATGACTAGGTTGTCTTTCAAATCTCTGTCAATAACTCCCAGAATAATCTTCTCCAGAAGTTGTACCAGGCACCAGTGTGAAACTGACAGGCCTGTAATTACCAGGATCATCTTTCTTGCCCTTCTTGAAAATGGGGACAATATTTGCCAGCTTGCAGTCAACTGGGAACTCTCCAGATTCCCAAGACTGTGAGACGTCTTGCAATAACATTGGCCAACTCTTCAGTACCCTGGGATGAATCCCACTGGGCCCCATAGACTTGTGTGCATTCAGTTGCAGCAGCAAATCCCATACAAGTTCAGAGTCAACTGGGAGCTTATCACTCCCCCAGTTGCAGTCCAACCCAGGTTTCTGGGCATCCCCGAGCCCATCATCAGTGTTAAAGACAGAGCTGACAAAAGCATTAAGCGTCTCTGCTTTATCTTGATCCATGTTTGGCGATGAGGTGACCAACCTCATCAAGTAACAGACCAATGTTTTCTGTAGTCTTCCTTTTGCTGTTAACATACTTTAAAAAGCCTTTTTTGTTATCCGCAACTGTACCAGCCAGTTTCAACTCCAACTGAGCTTGGGCCATATGAATTTTCTCCCTGTAGTGGCGAGTAGCATGTCTGTAGTCCTCCCGCATAGCCTGTTCTTGCTTCTAAAGTCCATACACTTTCTTTTTCCACCTAAAAAAAGGGTGGTGGTAAATGGCTCGATGTCCGGATGGAGACCGGTGACGAGTGGTGTCCCTCAGGGGTCTGTACTGGGACCGGTGCTCTTTAACATCTTCATCAATGACTTAGACAGCGAGATCGAGTGCACCCTCAGCAAGTTTGCGGATGATACCAAGCTGAGTGGTGCGGTTGACACACCAGAAGGAAGGGATGTCATCCAAAGAGACCTGGACAGGCTAGAGAGGTGGGCCTGTGTGAACCTCATGAGGCTCAACAAGGCCAAGTGCAAGGTCCTGCACCTGGGTCGGGGTAACCCCCAGTATCAATACAGGCTGGGGGAAGAAAGGATCGAGAGCAGCCCTGCTGAGAGGGACTTGGGGGTACTGATGGATGAAAAGCTGGACATGAGCCGGCAGTGTGCGCTGGCAGGCGAGCAGGCCAACCGGACTCCAGCACAAGAAGGACATGGAACTGTTGGAACGGGTCCAGAGGAGGGCTACAAAAATGATCCGAGGGCTGGAGCACCTCTCCTATGAGGACAGGCTGAGAGAGTTGGGCTTGTTCAGTCTGGAGAAAAGGAGGCTACGGGGAGACCTGATTGCGGCCTTCCAGTACCTAAAGGGGGCCTATAGGAAAGATGGGGAACGTCTTTTTAGTAGGGCCAGCTGTGTTAGGACAAGGGGAAATGGTTTTAAACTAGAACAGGGTAGGTTCAGGCTAGAGGTAAGGAAGAAATTTTTTACAATGAGGGTGGTAAAACACTGGAACAGGTTGCCCAGAGAGGTAGTGGAGGCCCCATCCCTGGGAACATTCAAGGCCAGGTTGGATGGGGCTCTGAGCAACCTGATCTAGTTAGCAGTGTCCCTGCTCACTGCAGGGGGGTTGGACTAGATGACCACTAGTGGTCCCTTCCAACCCTAAACATTCTATGATTCTATGATTCTAAGTTGCGGAAGGAGATCCCTATTCAGCCAAGTCAGCCTTCTGCCTCACTTGCTTGACTTCAGACATATGGCAATTGCCTGCTCCTGTGCTCTTGAAAGAAGGCCCTTAAAAAGCGACCAGCATTTATGGACCCTAATATCCTCAAAAGCGGATTCCCAGGGGACCTTACTAACTAGTTACTTGAGCAGCATAGTCTGCTCTCCCAAAATCTGGGCTGGTGGCTCAGACGACAGTTTTTCCTGTATCACCAAAGTCTTTAAACTCAACTATTTCATGATCACTATGGCCAAGACGGCCACCCACAAGATCATCTGTGTTTACAACCAACCATCTCTATTTACAAACAACTCCAAGTTAAGCTCTCCAGTGAAGAGGAGAGGCCTTTAGGGACGCCTTATGCAGGTGAAGCAGAGCACAAGATGTTTAAAGGAACAGATATAATCTATGGATTCCTGGTTTTACAACTCTCTGTTCCTGGAAATCAGAGCCATAACTAATACTCGTATGTCTTGACTTGCAATATCAAGGAAGCACCAATTTTTTTGAACCAGCTTTGAAAATGCATTCTCAAGTAGCCACCCAAAAATAATCTTACGTAACAATGCCTAAGCGTAAAGCAGACACCGCTTATTTCAGCGCTGTATTTCTTGACGTACAATCATGAAAATTCTTGGTCAGTCTATATCCTTTGCAGACAGTGGATATTGTGGACACATTAAGCTCTGGAATTTAAACACGAATGAAGTTCTCAGTGTAACCTGAACTTGCTCCACGTTTTCATGCTTTGGGTGAAGTTAACCATTGGTATGCCTTGCTTTATGGTGTGGCAGCATTTAAAGGAGGAGGTGGATTGGCATCTCAGACAAAAGCAGGTGTTTCCTGGGAGTAGGTCTTTAGGCCCATGGCTTGGAAGCAGGTATCTGGCATCATTCAGAGGTGAAACACGGTATGCTGCCACACATCTTTCAGCTTTACTTCTCTGCCCATTGTCCCCCACTGTCACTTTCCTGCCTTTTCCTGTAGTGACAGTGGAGCTGCAAAGCCAGCCAGTAAATGCGCGTGCCTGTTGGCTCACCAGCTAAGGGAAGAAGAAGTCCAGCACATGCGGAAGAGGGCCTGCTGACAAAGTACCATCCTCCCAGTACAGTGTGTCTCAAGTATGTGTCTTTGTCCCAGCCAGCTTTCTCAGCCACGTGCTCCAGAACCAGCTGCTGAACTCAAAAAGGATGAGATTGCTGCTGTGGCATTGGTTCTGCCTTTGGCTGCTTGAAGCAGAGCTTGCAGCTAAGCAGGGGCCAGAATGCCCCCGGTATGCGCAGGCTGGCGCATGGCACGCACTCATCCTTGGTGCTGTGATTTGTCTCTCGTAAGCTTGCCCGTTGCCTAGGCATAGGGTGAAGGGTTTTTTTCTAACAGGATGAGGTCTTTCATCTTGGAAGTACATTACTGCTGGTACCTGTGCCATGCAGCATTGGCCTGGGGACCACTGTTCTCTGTGTTAGCATGGCTGAAGTCACTGCAGCATCCACAGAGCTTGCCCACGCCTTTGTGCACTGCCCAACCTTGGCTCTGTTGGTGCATTTGGCACGAGATCAAAGCAGGGAACTTTGCTGAAGTTGGCTAAATTATCCCGCCCGTCATCCTGCTGCTGCCTGGCTGATGGGGTTCCTGCTCCTTCCTGCAAAGGCACCTCCTCTGGTCCTCTGGCAGATGGCAGGCCTGCAAGGACGCCACGCCTGCTTCCAGCTGGTTTGTACAGCTTCACCTTGCCATCTCCCAGGCAGGCACGTCACCCTGCAGGCAGATTGGCCATTGCCACTGTATTACAGGCTACCTGGAACAGAGTTCAAGGCACGCCGCATTCCTTCTCTTTTCTGCCCCTTCCCCATCTGGATTTGTGCTCTAAACTGAGAGGAGGGAGCCCAGTGCTAGGGTCCTCATGCCAAAGCAGGGGATTACAGCTGGACTTTTAAAGTGCTCGGTATGGTCCTGTGTCAGGCAGCTGGTAGGGGTTGATTATGCAGGTCCCTCAATGCCCTTACCTTCCCACACAGGGCCGACACATGGCTCAGATGAGACAAAATTCCCTGTCCCACAGTTCAAAGCATTCTTGGCCTGTGTCCTAGGTCACTGTGGGACCTAGCTCAGACTTCTCCCTAAGTGGGACTGAGCTCTTCCTGCTGTCAGCTCTAACCAGGTCCTACTCTGGGACATCTGAGTCATCTTTTTCTTTGAGTAGCAAATGCCTAAGCAGTGCCTGTACCTGTAAATTAAGGATTCCCCAGCACATTTGCGATCTAGGCCAGCTGCCACAGAAAGGGTCAGGTCTGCACTCTTTAGCTGTAGCTTGTTCCAAAGTCTCTCAGCATTCTCCCAAATGGTTCGTGGGTACAGTTCGCAGGCTGGGCCCTAGTTTTAACGGGCCAGACTTTAAAAACCATGCTGAGGCTCATTCTAACACCACCAAGAATGGGCTCCAGTACTGAGGAATGCTCTCCGGCATTCTCAGAATGATATAAATAGTGGTGGGAAAGGAGCTCTGGAGGTCTTTAGTCCAGGCTGCTGCTGCAAATGACAGTGTTACCAGCACTAGGTCAGACCAGCTGTGGCTTTGTCCATTCAAAAGTATTGAAAACCTGCAAGGACAGAGTTCCCCCTCTGAGTATCTGTTTGAATGCTGCCAGATAAAAGCAGTCTTAGTGTTCAACCTGAACCTCCCAAACTGCAATTTTAGACCATTGCCTCTGGTTTTATTATCTGCCACTACCATCATTTTCTTACCTCCCCCTCTGCGTAGCTGTAGATGAAAGTGGCTTAACACTCCACCACCTCTTTACCAGACTGAACAATCCAGCCCCCTTAGCCCCTCCTTGCAGGTGACCTACTAGTATCTGTGAAGCCACCACGTGGCCGTGTTCTGGTCTACCCTCTCCATACAGATGAAGTTTCATTTCTACCATGTGGTACCTAGGAAGGAGCAGCCAGGCACTACACTGTTTGCTGAAGCAGCCCTTATGACTTTTACCCTCCAGCTGAGGCTGGATACCACCAGAGATAGATGAGACAGATGATAAAATGAATAATGATTTGGGGGCATTAAGGATGACTCTTCCAAATACCAAAATTTAAGTGCAAAAGCCTGCGTCTGAGTTTCTCACAGCTAACTTTCTGCACTCAGATTTACCTGACAGTTACCAACACTCAAGGCTCACAGCAAGGAGCCACTGTAATTGGTCACAGCTTCTGTTCAGGAGTCTGAAGGCTGCAGGAAGTGATGAAAACTAAGCTAGAGCCATTCTTCTAAGTCTTTGTGGGGCTGCAAGCAAAGCCAGGAGTACAGCTATACTCAAAGAGAAATTATAGAAAAAACCTTTGGGACTCAGTGTTCAGACAAATACACATTTATTTACAAACACAGGAGAAAACACAGGCATCACGTCAAATTCTGGTATATTTACAGCATCCAATCAAAGGATCAAGTAGAAAAGGGATGACAGGGCAGAGGATTGGTATTAAGGCAAGAGGAAGTTTCCTGTTGAATTTCAGGGGGGCTGAGCTGAAATGGGCCAAGAACGCCAGACTTTAAAAGACGAGGCTTCAGGGAACACTACCAGGCTAAACTCTGACCCAGAGCAGTGGGCAGAGATGTCGCTCCTGTAAAAACCTTCCTTAGCTCTTCCTCAAGTCCTCTGAAGATGACACAGCAGAGGTGAGTTTGGGCCCCAGTGCTCAGAGAGCAAGGGAAAGAAGGTATGTGATTTTTCCCTGTTAATGAATGATGAAGGGGCAGCACAGGCAAGGAACAGTGAAGTCGGTCAGCTGAGCTGGAAAGCAGTCTGGTTCAGGGCATGAGAAGTGGCATGGAAGAGAAGGGGAAGGCCTAGTTCCAGTCCAAGACCAAGGCATGCGAGACAGGCCAGCCTGGACATGAGCTCCAGTCCTGCGCCCCGGGTTCCACACACCCATGGGGCTACCTGCAACGTATGCTTATTTTTTCTTTAGTGAGCCTTTCAGCTTCTTCTCTGACGAGCGTTGTTTCCGCACCTTCTCCTCCTTTTTCCCTAAGTTCTCATAAACCGTTGACTCCTCTTTCTGCCTGCAAGACCAGGGAAAAACAAGGGGAAAAGTGAGCAAGAGGAAAAAGCCAGCCAAGCCAGCAGGGAGACTATTGCCAGAGGCAGGCATAGGTGGGCCTCTGGTTTAGGTGAGCTCTTACTTGGAGGATTTTCGTGAAGCCTTGACGTGCACATTCCTCACTGCAGGGGGGTAGGCGATGTTCCCATACTCAGACTCGTTCAGCTTGCCCTTCTGAGACTACAGGAGAGAAAACCCGAGCTGGGAAGAGTGTGGTCTGGGAGAAGGGTGTGAGGCATCATGGAACAGTTCTGGCTGTTTGACCATGCTTCATGCTAGGGCCTCAGTGGAGGTTGGTGGTTTGCTGAAGTCCTCAGGCTCAGTGCACTCTGCCCGCTCCTGTTGCAGAGGTGAGCACCAGGGATGCAAATGCATCCTTGTACAGGGGTGAACAGTGGAGCAAGAAATGTCTGGCGGCACTGGAATGCCTGAGAGTGCCACATGTCAGCTAAAGAATATTAAACAGATAGCAGCATCTAGTGGATGCTGCTAGGGGCTACAAGGAGAGATAAAAGATGCCACTTCTCAGCAAGTAGGAGAAAATCCTTTCCACAAGGCCTTGGGAAGCAACGGCAGGACCAGGATAGGAAAGACAAAGAGGAAGGGAGGGGGCAAAGTCTTTGCCTGTCTTAGATTCAGCTTGTAACAAACCAGCACTTGGTGGAGACATTACACAGAACGTAGTTGAAATAACTGCATTAAAACTTACTGCTGTTTAGCAGTACAGAAGGGGTTAGTATTTGAGCTGCCAATGTTGTCCCCTGAATTTTAAAGAGAGGAAACAGGAATTCAAATCTTGGTGCACTGTCACAGTCTATGTAGGTGGCAGTGCCAGCTTAAAGCTTGGGAAACACAGCATTTGGGCTCAGAGCCAGCACCATGCAGGGCCTAGACTCAGGACAGGGAAGTAGAGTCCCCTTTCTCACCTGGATAACTTCCAGCTTTTTCTTGGTTGTCTCTATGAACTGGCAGATGGCCATGTAGATGAACTTGTACTGGGCCTCCGTCTGCACCATCCCTGAGCGTTGGGCCCTCACCATCTGGATGGTCTTCTGGATGTCAATGTCACAGTCCAGCCCTAGCAAGGAGAACCAGAAAAGCTTATGGACCTTTTCACTAGCCCTCCCCTCTCCCAATTCTCCACCAAAAGCAGTCACAGTGGAGGTCAGTCAAGAAGCTTCCACCTCCCTCCACATTCTTTACTCCTGTATGGACCTCCTACCCCTCCTTCCTGCTCAGTATCTTCCAAGTCTGGCCCTGGAGGAAGAGCCCAAGCTCAGGGAAGGCTGAAGCCACAGTAAGTGGACACAGCGCAGAGATCCAGCAGCTGTCACATAGCAAGGACAGCACAACCTTCTCAGGGCTGTGGCAGGCTCTCTCCCACTGATACCTGATAGTTTTCATCCCTTTGCAGCTGGACTTAAGGGCACAGCCCTACTGAGTAGGCCAATTTACTTCAAGATACTTTGGGGTCCTCTTACCCTTGGTGGAGATTGTTTCCACTATCATATCAATGACGATGATAGTCCCAGTACGGCCAATCCCAGCACTGCAAGGAGAGGACAAGCAGAGGTCAGAGCAATACAGCTCCTGAAACAAAGTGCAGCTGCTTCGACGGAAGGATACGGCACTTGTAGCAGCTGCTCAGCAACACCACAGAAGAGTCGATTCAACAGGCAGCAGAGTTTGGTTTGGGGGCATCAAAGAGGAAAAAGCAAATACTGGGGCTGGCATAAGCTTCACTTGCAAGTCCCGGGGAAGAGCTGGTGCAGCAGGACAGACTTTCTACACCTCACCCATGCTTCAAACCCCAGCCTCTGTACTAACCTGCAATGCACCAGAATAGGCCCTGCATCTGGGATGCTTTCCTGCTTCTGGTTTATTTGGTCGAGGAAGCTGAGCACTCCTCCTGGCTCGCTGGGTACGCCGTGGTCAGGCCAGCTCAGGTACTGGTAGTGCCAGATCTCGCGCACAGCCTTACCCTGGTAATAACAAAACACCCTACTGGTAAAACTGCAACACAGTCCTATCCCTGGCCTCTGTCCCAGGGAGAGGTGGATCTGAAGCCAGAGCCACTGTGCACTTCTTGGTGAATCCAGCAGTGTGATTCCAGCCCAAACCAGGTGGGAACAGCAATCCCAAGAATGATACCACAGCGGCATCACCACAGCACCCAGCAGTTCCCAGCTTTAGACACACAGTGACCATCAGACCCTCAGCCAGGCACACTCACGTTATCCATTGGACACACACAGAGGTGCCGGAGTTTGTACTCCAAAGCTTCGTGCTCCCCAGCGTTCTCCACGAGGTAGGGACCGTATTCCTTCGTGCTGCCCACCTCTGGCCAGTAAGGCACACACTTGTTCTGTGTGGGCAGAGAGGGCAGGGTGAGGATGGGCAGAAGGCAGGAAAGAGAAAGAGCAGAGCAGTGGCTGAAGGGCACAAGAGGGCGGCTCCGAGACACTGACAAGCTGCTACTTACCCGCCCTTTTTCTACCTCCCGTGTCGTCATCACAATGATGCGCGTGTTCTCCTGCCACACCATTTGCCAGAAGTCATTGACTGTGGCATCCAGGCAGCCCTGGCTAGCGATGTAGGTCTTGGTGCGCTCATCTGGGCTGATCAGGTTGTTCTGAGTAAGGACAGGGGAAGATCAGGAATGCTGCAGGAGCTGGCAGGCCCTCCCCCATTTGGGGCATACAGCCATCTTTCAAGAGTCTCACCTTGACATAGTTGGCATTGATATAGTCAGATCCAGGGATATTTGGGTCCCTTCCTTGGAGGATGACTCTGGAGTGATCAACTGGGAATGCATCAGAAGAATAAACAAAACAATGAGATACTCTGTGCCCAGCCACAAGAAGCTCCTTCGCTGCCGCACACCACCTCATTCACGCTACCCACTGCATGCAGCATGCCCCATGCTTTCTCCTCTCCTTCTCAGGGGTCAGACCAATCTCACCCCGTCCTCCCATCTCTCTACCCCTATGATGGGCCATCAGAAGCTAACGAGTCTGATGCAACCCTCCCTCCTTCCTTCAAGGACATGAAAAGGCCGTGACCTCTCTCATCAGCTCTTAAATCCTCAATGCCACACACCTTGTAACCTGCTCTGGAGGATAGAGTGGGCTGAGGCAGGGCCAGGGATGACTTGGACAGCTCTTCATTGCCTATTTGGTTGGGGGTTTTTTTGTTTGGGTTTTTTTTTTATTATTTTTATAGGGGACAAACAAGACTCACAGGGCAAGATGTTCTTATACCGGTTCTTGCTCTTGTTTTCAGGTCTCTGACCCTCTTGACGGTCGAACAGGTGCTTGGCTTCCTGTTTTTGCAGGCTCTGAGAGGAGAAGAGAGAATAGCCATGACAAGGGCACAACGTATGGCAGGGGAGATGGGCGCTCAGAGGAACAGTGGGGACTCTGGGGACACACGAGCATGCTTGTGGGAGAGCAGAGAAGTGAAAAGCAAACCTAGACTTGAAAAGCCCAAGGTTCATGCCCTTACTGTCTTGGTCACTCGTTCTCCCAACCATGAAAAAGCACATTTCTACCTCACTGGGTTCACTTAAAGATGACACTCTCTCCCCAGAGGAACAGGTTCCAAACAGAGACTTCTTTCAGAGATAAATTGACAAGAATTTACAAGACACCTGAGAAGTTTCTGTCCAGGAAGAAATCAGGGATGGAGAATGAGGTGGTGCACAGGGACTTCCCCAAAAGCCAGAATAATGTCCCCCAGCAGTTTCTTACATCAAATTCCTCCCAGAATCCAGCCTTGGATGTCTCATCAGTTAGACTCTTCTTGTTCAGTTCCTGCACTCTATTCTCAATGTCAGCAGCATTCACTCTTGTAGCATAGTAGGGCTGGGGATGGGAAAACACAGTGGGTTGGCATGAGAGAGAGAGAGAGATGCTGCTGGAGAGCAAAGTCTCCTTTGTGTGCTGTGGCGAAAAGGAGGAGAGGGACACAAAGCAGAAACAAACAGCAAGTGGGTCCCTCCAAAGGATCCCTAAGAATCAAAGGAAGCGGGATTTACCTGCTTCAGGTACACAAAGGAGCCAGACACCTCCTCAATTCCAGTCTTCTTGAAGTGCTCCACCAGATCTGCCAAGCTGTCAAACGTTTCAGCACCTCCAACTGTGTAGCGTCCATTCTAAGTGGAGGAAGAACGTGTAATGTCCCACTTGTAACATTCCGATAGACAAAGCTGATAATGCTCAGGGGAAAGGTAACGCTGGGGTGCAAAGCCCCACTGTGCCAGTGTCTATGCCATAGACACACAGACCCTGTGCCATGCAGAAAAGCATTTCCTCTGGCAGGGAGGTCAAATGGCAGTTTTCCCTGAGAACACTAATTTCACAGCATGGTGAACTGACTCCTGTTCTCCATGGATGGAAGCCCAGGGAAGGTATATCGCCCTCAGCTCTCATTCAAGGTCAGTTGCTTTCTGTCCTTGAAACCTCCCTCCACCTTCTGCATCATCCCACATGGAAGAAACAGGAGAACTTGTGACAGCCAGGTTGGTAACATCCTTCAGACTAAGTGTGGAAGCCTGGCAGAGGCTCCTCCTCCAAGAGCTATTAACTCTTTTGATGATCTAATAATTAGATTGTGAATCCTCCTCTCTCTTTCACCACAAACTCCCTATAACTGGAGTTCTCTGTCACACTGTGAGCCCTGCTTCTTCCCATGTCCGAGCACTCAGCGCTACCCACGGTCACCCAGGCTGGGGCAAGGACATAAGGAACCTGCCAGGTCACAGCACTTTGATACAATTTCAGAAACGCTGCTGGTGGTAATCAAACTGAGAGGGCCCATGCTGTTGAGGACACGACCAGCGGAGATCGGCTGAGACCTCTTCCACTCCCTTTCCTTTTGGTCTCCCAGCTGCTCACCTCACACATGATCTTGATGTGCGTGACTTTGAGCCGGGCCCCAGAGGCGCTGGTTGCCCCAGCTGATGGAGTATCAGACCCAGGCTTAAGCTGGTCAGTGAGCACGGACAAGACAAAATCCCCAGGTTTGCTGAGGCTCTCCCGCACCAAGAAGGTCCAAGGGGTGGCTTTGGCCTGGAGAAGTGACTCAGCTGCAGAGCCTGACAGATGCCCATGGTACCACCTAGGAAAAAACAAGAGAGGATCAGAAGAGAGGTGGAGATGCAGGTAAGTGGATGCCCTTGAGCTGATGAGTGAAGGACTGCAGCACCGGGGAAGGGTGAGGGAGGAAGAAAGGAAGGGGGAGACCAAGGGGAGGGAAAGATTTTTTTTGGAATGAGGAAGGCATCCAAGGCAGGAGCATGATCTTTGGAAAGGCAGATGAGACAGAAAGAAGTAGAGAGCTGAAAAGAAAAGGAAAGGGCAAGGGATGAGGTGGAGGTAGAAGGGACCCAGGGAGCAGAATGCTGGTACCAGAGGACACAGTAGAAAACCACCAAGTGTGATCCAGTTGTGTCATACACACAAGCACAGGTAAGCAATGGTTGCTGGCTTGAAGACCAGCTGGGAGAGGGTAGTCCATGGGTTTCAGCAGCTGCCAGCATTACTGGGATCCTAGCCTTATTGCTGCAGGGTGCTTCAGAAACTCAAACACCAGGGAAAGAAATGTAAACCCTTAGTGAGTCAGAAATTCTCCCATCAGATTTAGCAGCACCCAGATGGCTGTGTTGAGATCAGATCCATTAAAGAACCATCCCAGAAACCCCCTCTTTCTGAAACTCAGTCACCTCTTCAATCAAAGGATAATTCCTATTCTCTGGGCACATCACCCTGCAGCAATCAGCCTGGCCATAGGAGTGAGCAGCAGGAGCCACCTGGGGCCCATATTCTGCTCCTGGTATCTATCACTGTTGCTGATCCATGTGCGCATTCCTGTCCTCAATGAAAACACCCAGTCAGCATCCCCTTCTCTCCTCTCAGCATCCCCATTTGACCGAGATGTTCTCTGCCTTGCTGCAGGCCTGGACCCAGGGCACAGAGGGACACAAGTATGGCGCAAATGGCACAGCTGGTACAAATGATACTGCTGCTGCCAAGCCCCTTCCCACCTACAGAGGTCTCAGGGGGTGGATGTGTGCCTGCCTGGTGGGATCTCACTGCACTGTGCGGTGCGGGTGCAAGTGATGGGCACCAGAAGCAGGCTGGGAGATGGGACAACCCTAGCATCTCTTCCTAGTGCAGGGCTGTATGGCCCTGCAGAAAGCCCAAATGTGACTCAGGTTGTCTCTGTGCAGATCCTCATGCCTGTCCCAAGCTCCACAGTCCCTTTGGACCACACTAGAAGGTCCTGGGGGGCACTGCTGAGCTGCCAAGTAGAGATGCGGAAGGCCATGTTCACTGCAGCTCTGTCCTGCTTTCAGAAAACCCACTTGGAAGCTGCGGCTAGAGATCCAAATGATAGAAAGTTGAGAGCTGTGAGGTGCTCTGGGCACTGGGAAATGCTCTGAATCATCCCACTCCTCCCGGTACCCATTTGCTGGTGGAGCCTCTACTGGGTTTGAACACAGCTCAACCCGGGGGCCAGCACAGTCTTGGTGCTCCTGCTCCAGACCCTTCCCTCCTTCCCAGCTCAGTGTCAGGGAGAGGATTTTGGCCCTTCTCCTCCAGCAGGGATGGGCCTGGCTCAAACAGGCCCCTCGGGTCCTGGGACATCCCCATCTCCAGCTGGAGCTGCGTGCTGGGCTCTGCATTCAGGGGCCTTTGCAGCACGGCCGTGGTGCCAGCCAAAGGCCATGTTCACTGCAGCTCTGTCCTGCTTCCACAGAGCTGCCTCAGCAGCCATTTTGGCCCTCTCCCCTGGCGAAAAACCATTTCAAAAGCAGGTAGCTGTTGCATCAGACTGACTTGCGACGCTCCTCCCTGCTCCGGCTCATTGCAGGTACCGCAACACGCACCAGACACACTCCATACGTCACTGCGCCCACTGCCATCAAGGCCAGGCCGACCCTTCATAGACGAGCCGGTGCGGCTAGAGCTGCGGGAGCAGGCTTGCCACACACGGAGCAGCTAAGAGTGGAGGCCAGGGGTGGTACTGGCATCTATGGCGAACATCACGCTGTTAGGGCTCTCTGTGCCCAAGAATTGCAAAGGAGCTTGGGAGGCCATGCCCCAGCCACAGAAGCATTCATTCACCCCTGTATCTGGCCAGATCAATGCATTCCTCTACGCAACATCCAGGAACCATTTTGACAGCAAGAGGCAGCAGGCAGTTGTTGTGCCTTGGCAAGTGGCTTCTGCCGATCCTCACCTCGCGCACTGCAAGAAATAGCTGGTGGCTTCCACTGCACAGTGCTCATTAACTCCCAATCCTCCTCCCACAGAGGGTTCGGCCACCACATGCCCATGCTCAGACGCACCCCTGGGGAACCGGTTGACCCCTTCTGCTCATCAAAGGGGTCTCTGGGCCTCCCCTCCACAGGTAGGAAGGGGTTAATGGGTCCCCGTCCCCCCCTCCCTTCCCCCAGTAGAGCCCAGCTCTTCGAAGCCACGTGATGGAAAATCACTTGGGGAGAGAGTGAGAGGAGCTTTCGTAAGAGCCTGGGGGGGGGAGAAGTTTCCAACCGCAGGGAGGAAGGGAGGAAACTGCAGGGCCACAACCCAACGGCCTTGAGTGGAGAGGACGAGAGGACAGCCGGCACCCGGACACTGGCCCCCCTGCCGCCAGACCCCAGGATAAGCAGGGGTGCACCCGGGCGCTTCACCTGGGGCACCTTTGCTCCCTGTCTCCAGCATACAAGGAGGACCTGTCCGCCCCAGAGCACAGCACGACTGCTCCCCAAGCTGCGTCGAGGAGCCTGAAGGCACAGCACAAGGGCAAAACCACCTGATTTGATTTAGGAACTTAGTGTCAGAGACATATGCAAAGCGGGGACAGGAAGGAGACAAAGCAGGCTAGGAATAGCAGGGGAGTGTGGTTCTGCTCTCAGCTACACGAGTCACCTAGGCCTGGAATAGGCAAGGAAGTTTGGGGCAAGGCTGAGGGCTCCCACATAGCATGTCACTCTACAGACCACTGCAGACCCATAACAAACACCACAACCTGTCCTTTTAGGATCAGTAATATAAATAGCAAAGGCAACAGGAACCCAGAAGTAAAACCAGAGCCCTAATAGGTCTGCCATGATGGGTCAAGGTATGCCCAGCTACTCCCGGGGATGCTGCCTCCATGGAAGCAGCATAGGAGCGTATGGGAGGCAGGAGATGCTTTTTGCAGGGTTTGCCCTGGGGATGCAGGCAAGGCAGAAAGAAGACCACACAACACAGAGGAGGTGTCATTGCAGATATGCCAGCTGCTTTGCTTTCTCCATACCTCTCTGTAGTGGGGTCGGAACAGTTGAGCGGGTATCGCAAGTCAATGATGGTTCCATCTTTGTCCTGCAGTGAGCCCTGTTGCTGCGTGTAGTACTCCACCAGTTCTGACAAGGTGGCAAACTTCTCCCCTCCATACAGGTCATAGAAATCTCCAGTATTCTGGATGCGGATGTGGGTTACCTGGTCACCAACTCTGTGGGATTATATGCAGAGCAGCGCAGTGAGGCGGTTGGAAAAGAGGCAGAAAATGTTCTGTATTACCTCCTGCCATGGAACCAGAGCAAACCATCCTGGTGAAAGGAGGTGACTGGAAAGAGAAGCTCCTGGGGCAACTCAAGGGAGGGTCTAAAAGATGTGGGGAAGCTCAGGTCCTTTTACAGCTTGGAAAGAACTCAAAGGAATAAGGACAGGATGAAAAAGATGCTACAAGACATGTGAGGACCTAAGCATTCTGCATATGTAACCCTGGAAAGACAGAAGTTGGGGTTCAAGTTACTTACCGAACTGAAAGAGAAAAATCCCCCTGGTTCTTCCGACTGGGTCTGGCCAGGAAGCTCCCATGTACACCTCGTCCCTTCAGTAAGGCTTCAGCTTCCAGCCCACTCAGGTCACGGTGAAACCACCTAGCACAGGAGAGAAAAAACAGGACCAGGTGAATGAAAAAGGCCAGGCACTGTTGTGGAGACTTGTACAATGAAGAATGGTCCCCAGTCAGCATCCCTAGAGATGCCTGTGCAGGTGATAACCAGCAGCAGCATCCCCTCCTACCTGACACCTCCCCCAGCCTATGAAAGGTTTCCATTGAGATACAGCTTCCAGGATGATGCCCCCACTCCAATCTGTCCTACTTTCCCGGCCCCCCTCCCTACACACACACACTTCTCAGCCCCTCTTACCTCACCATCGTGGAGGGCGAAAGAAGAGGGGACCAAGTGGCTACCACCAAAGCAACTCAAAAAACACAGAGGAAAAATCAGTTTGCGCTGGCGAGAAAAGGGAAGTCGCAGGTCTGTGCTGGAGCACCCAACGCCAAGCTGTTTCTGTGCCTCTTGGGAGCTGGCCATGTATCTCTCCTGGCGTCTACTGTCAGTCCATTCAGACCCTCTCCATCCACCCGTCTCTGGATACGTGCCCTGGTCTCTGGCCCTCTGCAGAGAGCTGTTGGGCACAGGCAGGCGCAAGCCCGTGCGCAGCTGGGCACGCGCGGCTCCGGGAACAGGAAATGCTCTGAGCCATCAACTCCCCAGCCCCAAGCTGCTTTGCACACACTTCTGCTTCTCCTTTTGTGTCTTTCCTCCCCATCCCCCCTGTTATTCTTGGGTCCCCGTCTTTTTTCACACCAGGGTCAAATCCACGAGTGCATCTTGGGTCCCGGCTGTGCTCACAAAACTCAGTTCTGTATGTGCTCTCTTCCCCTTCTTCCTCAAAAGGCCAGTGAGAAACATGAGTGCTCCCCACCCCCAAGCCCTGGCTGCAGTGCCAAGGGGACCATGGCTGCCTGGGGTCACCCACACACCTGCAAGGCTGAAGCAGGCGGCACATGCTAGCATAGACTGGGCAATGAAGCACCCTACTACAGGCTATGACTGCCCCGCTGCCCAGTTTGGCTCTGCTGGGCTGCCCTCAGACACCCAGCTGAAACCTCCATACTCCAGCTCGCTGATGGATCCTCTGGGCAGATCAATATCCTGCACGCTCTGCACGGCTATGGGGGGGAATCTGTGCAACCCGGAGGCGCAGACTTGGAGGTCCAGGCTAGTACTCTAAGCACAGCACTGCCTTCCTGAAAACAGCCTGCTGGGGGATGCGGCTGACACAAGCATTGTGTAGCTCGAAGGGGATGGGGTGGGAGGAGGTAGTGTTGAAGCTGCCCAGATAAGCAGGCAGAGCGCCGAGCAAACAGCAGCCACCTGCAGTGTGCCCCATGAGAGCTCAGCTGAGTCCCTTCAAGATCCCAGCACAGCATGCTGAGGCCAAAGCTGTCAACCTGGACAACTGGATACAGGGAAGGAAAACTAACCATTCCCAGCTACGGCCCATGACTGCCCTTTTCCATAGCACTGGTTTCAAGGTCTGCAGGTCCCATGAAAGAATGGGAACAAGGCAGTGGCCAAAGAGGGCAATCCAGCTGGCAAAAGGAGCCTGACTCTTCCCCAGGGCCATCTCAGCTACTCTGTGTGGTGATGTGGGCAGCAGGAACAGCAAGAGACTTGCCCATTTCAAGTATCAGCAGCTGCAGACTTCCCTAAACACCACCAGACTGGGAAATCCTGCAAAAAGCTGCTAGCAATGACCAGTACAAAACTCGTGGCCAAGACAGAAACTAACAACAAAGGGAAGTACAGGAGAGACGAGTGGGAAGCTAAACTTCATTGCTAGAAAGGCAGCCCAGGCACCTACAACAGCTTCCTTTGAAATACTTCTAGTTTCGCACACATGATGAGCTGGGATGTGGTGAGCTGCAGGGATCCAGCTGTACTGACTTAAAACTGATGCTAAAAAAAAGGAGACTTTAAAGGCACAGAGACCTGTGGCTCAAGGGAACAACTTCTATACGAAGTTGCAGAAGTTGCACCTACAAGACCGCACCTAAATCTGAGCCAAACTAGCACTGACACAGGAAGGAAATGCTGTTTAGTGGTAGGACAAAAATTACAGAAACTTCTGGGCAGAAGTCCCAAAAGAGAATTCCTGATATGAAAATAATGTTAGATTACATAGGGTTGATACGAAGCCACGGCAGACAAAAATAAAACCTAGGCATCCCTAGACCTTATGAACTGGCTGAAGCAGAAAATCCGTATGAGGAAAAGAACACTGGTGGGACACAGGGGAACAGGGAAAGAACAGATAGCAGAGAGTCCAGATCAGAGTAGAAAGGGTTGCATTAGCACTAAACCCACGTAATTCAGTATCTTCCAGTAGGACAAACCATGAGGTGCAGCGCAACCCACGTGTCAGTATTTGTGCAGATAAAAATCCCCAGATCACATAATTTACAGAATGAATTTATACTTCTGGTTGCTTTCAGCTCAGGAAAGGACTGGATGCAGACAGCTGCCTCGGTGGCTTTGAGCTGGGCCACCTAATTAAAAACTACCAACGAGGAGCTCCTACTGGTAAGGGAGGGAAATACCACAGTGGAGAAGCAATTTGTTGGTATCCTTGAGGTTGCTCTCCTGAATGGCTGCAGCATGCAACAGCAGACTATAACTGAGCCGCTAAAATACTTTCTTAATATAAGCAATGGGTCAAGAGATTTCAGCAAAGAGACTTCTCTGACGCTGTTGTTTGGCTTTCAGTACAGTGCAGATGGTAGAACCTCATCTTGTAAATCCTTTGTGGAGCCAAGCCACAGCTAGCATGGGAACAAATTTAGAGAAGACAAATGAAATAGCTAATTAAAAGACACCCACACCTGGACTGCTGTAAAAAAAGACACCAAAAAACTGGACCAAATCCAGCATACGGCCACTTAAGGCGGTGAGGAGCCTGGAGCACAGCAGCGGCAGAGGAAGCTGGGTTTGTTCAGCTAGGAGAAAAGACACTTAAGGAGGGATTTAACAGCTGTCTGAGACGTACCTAGAGGGGGACTGGAGGTTTTAGAGCCACGTTCTTCTTTGTAGGACGCAGCAAAAGGACAAGAGGCAACAGGCATAACTTGCAGCAAGGGAAATTCTGATTAGGCACCAGGAAAAATTGCACATGCACTCCCCCCCAAGGGCGGCTCAGCAGTTGCCGGAGGGG
>NW_009259718.1:3815068-3819551 GCF_000687185.1 Egretta garzetta | reverse complement strand
GTTCAGCAGTTGCCGCAGGGCCCCAGAGAGGCTTGGGAATCTCCACTCTTGGAGGTGTTCAGGACTCACCTGAACAAGGAAGGCCCTGAGCAACCTGATCTAACGTTGGGGTTAACTCTGCTGTGAGCAGGGCCTCGGACTCAGTGATCCAGAGCCCAAAACCGTAGTCGAAGGAAGGGTAGAGGAAGAGGTTATGCATGGAGCTTCTTTCCCCCCTGTGCTCTCTAAGCCTCCATTTGCAGCTGCTGTAGGGTCAGCCATCAAATCCGTAACAAATTCAGCATCCTTTGGCAAGGAGTTCCATTGCTCAGTTACAGAAACACACACACCCTCCTTCAGCTTGCTTATAGCCTGCTCCCTGTCTTGTTCTTGTTATCATCTGGTGGTTGTCAAGAAGGAAAAATCAATGACCAATTCCTATTCACCCCCTCCAAGCTGCTCATGATGCAGACCCACAACATCCATGTCCTTCCTCAGCTCTTCACCAGGCTGAAGGCTCCAGCCCTGGTTAGGTGTTCTTCATTCAGAGCTTTTCTACACCTCTGATCACCTTTGCTGTCCCTCTGTGAGTTGTTTCCAACTCTGGTATTTTGTTTCGGAGATGAGGGTGAAAGGTGGTGCAGAACTGCAGCCTTCAAGATGCTGGTGAGGCATGGACATATACATACATACACACACACACTCACTCACTCTGATGATTTCTGCTGTTTGTTCACCACAACCAAGCATTAAGCTAACAACTGCATGGACTCATATGTGACCACAATCTTACTCCAGGGAGGCGGTGACCAGTTCACAGTTCATTGTTTTATATGTAAATTTTGAATTATTTTTCTCCATGAACGTTGTTTTACATATGCCTATATTTATGTTTCATCTGCAGTTCTGCTGCCCGCTCATTTGCTACCAAAAGGTCCTTCTGCCATTACTCACAGTCAGCTCCCACCCTATTGTCCTCCACAGCTCCCTACCATCAGCCCATTTCCTCACCTCACCATACAAGCTCTATTTCCAGGTCATTTGGGAATACACTGGAGGGTGGGTATTTTAGGGTAGGCCCCTGTCATTGTCATCACTGATGACTTCAATTTGCTGCAAAAACTGGATCTTTAATCCCACTTTCCATTTCCTGTTTTCTACTAATTCTGTACCCAAGAAAGACATCATCTTCTTATGTCATGACTTTAGCTTTATTTAAAGACTTTGATGAGAAAATCTTGTAAAATAACTTTTTTTAGAGACCCAAGGGAACCGTTTCAGCCAGACTTGCCTTGCCCACTAGCTCGCCAAGTCCCTCAAAACCCTCCAGTGTTACAAGACAGGATTTGCCTTTACAAAAGCCAATGTTGGCTCTTCCTTTAACACCACACGCGCTGCAATCCTGTTACACTGTCTCCCCTCTTGCCCAGGTTATCGACTTCACTGTTCTGGGCATCCCTCGTGTTTGGGGGAATCTCATTTGGCACCCTTTTATGCAAATCAGCATTGCATTTGTTGCTTCTAAATCTCAGCACTGAGATGACTTTAGACCAGAGGCTCTGCCATTTTGCACAGAACGGCCTCGTAGCAACACACCGCAGAAAAGGGAATTTCTTGCCAAGTGGGACAAGGAATCACGAGTAACAGGACCTGGCGGTTGGAAGGAGCCAAGAGATAAGGAAGTATTTGCCTTACCAGCTGGTGGAAGGAACTGGTGACTGTACCCCTGAAGAGGACCAACCAAAAGGGAATATCCTTACTCAGAAGGCAGGATAATCAAGACTGATAAAAGGGGAACCTCCTGACTCAGAAGGCCCAGCCAAAGGCTGGGTAAATGCTGCAGGGGCATGAGGTCAGCAAAGGCCGTAACTGGGGGAAAGGTAAAGGCAGGGAAGGGAGATCGCGACCACCGACTCAAACCACACCCAAAGAGGCTTGTGTCCGTCTGTCCCCCCAACAAGGAGCACGCATGGTAATTTCCACAGCAGGCGAGGCTAATTTAAATATAATTAACCGATAGCAAGCGCTACAGCGATCGATAGCCAATAGATACGAACTTAGGCGGGTTTCCTTTCATCATGTAACAGGGTAAGTACATGGTAGTTTTTTTGGAAAGGTGCACTAGCTTTGTGGGGTTACCCCCTAGTGCCCATCTCCGGCAGAAATTAAATAAACAGCGAGTACCTCGACTCGATGTGTGAGCTGGTGGTTGCACACCGGGTAAAGAACCCAGGTTTGGGATAACAGCAGTGCAGTTGTTGGCGCAGGGTGGAGGCCGCCTGGGCTTGGGGAATGGGCAGATGGACGATCTTCCTGTGGCTTGCCCAAGCCAGATCCCCTCCGCCCGGCTGCGGGACCCCAGGACAGCACTGGACCATCATGGTCACCCAGATCCTTACCAGAGAGCAATGCTGGTGCGAATCCCCTTTCCTCACACCACTGCAGTCCCCCGGGCAGGGCACCCGCTGGGACTGACCGTGACGGTTTCACGCCTGCTGTTCCGTAAAGGGCTGGAAGGGCGGTAGCGAATCAAGAAATAACCAGGATTGGAAAGGTCACCCACCTGACCCCTCTTTGTACAGGAACACGCAGAGGTGCTGCAGCCGCGGGGCTGGCAGGGCGGCTGTGGCGGACTGGGCATTGCAAACCCTGCTTGCTCTTTGTCAAAGCAGGAAGGAAGCAGTGGTACCCCTGAACTCCAGCCCCCTGGCTCTCATGCAGCTCCTATTAGAAGGCGGGGGGCTGTCCCCCTCCTGTGCCCGATTCCTACTGCCAGCATTTTTATTTTTCTTACCAGCAACTCGTGCTTTGTTCCTCTAACCAGCATTCCCAGCACTCACCCACAGGATGGCATCAGGATCTTGACCCTCAGATCCCCACTGATGGGGGAGCTGACAGCAGCTGGTGGAGGAAGCACCGCAGCCCTTAACCCGCAGGGTCCTACTGAAGAAGATAAAGCATCGTTGGAATTATCGAGATAGACTTGGGAGCGAGACAAAGACCTTGACAAGAGGGGGGTGGACTCGCACCCTCCCAACAGGGCTGGGTGCTGGTGGCGGGGGGGCCCACGGCTCTGGGGGGGCAGCTGCCAGGGCGTGGGGGCTGCGGCACCTCCCGTGACTCACCTGTGTCTGATCCACCCAGGCAGAGTCCCAAACTCCGCCTGTTCCTAGGCAGACTAGGGAGAAGGTAGCTCCAGGTCAGGCAAACCGCAGGCCTCAAGCAGAGGGCTTAATTTTCACCATTTGCAAAGCACTTCCTGGGCTGTAGT
Organism: Egretta garzetta; assembly: GCF_000687185.1. Classification (NCBI taxonomy): domain Eukaryota; kingdom Metazoa; phylum Chordata; class Aves; order Pelecaniformes; family Ardeidae; genus Egretta; species Egretta garzetta. The sequence goes on along the minus strand of NW_009259718.1, from coordinate 3,816,301 downwards.
TAATGAATAATTAGAGGGGTGGGGGGAAGGCCAAGGCCAAGCTGGGAGAGGTAGATGGGAGACGGAAGGGACTGCCTGTTCTTCCCGCCTCCTACCCACGACACTCTCGTGCATCCGTGCCTGGGTTGTAACCGAAAGGCACAGAAGGCAAAACCGGACACAGCGCTCGCACCTGGCTCGCAGCTCCCCGCTCTCCCTGGCCTGGCTTATTCACCCCCCGCCCCGCCACCCGTCGCCCTCCCCAAAAACTCGACGCTTCCAAGGGCAACTGGCACGCGGGGCAGGAGGTGACAGGCAGACCTGTCTGACGCTGCTTCAGTTGAATCAAGCCGGAAACACACGGCTTTGCCCCTCATCAGTCCCAGAAGGCATGAGAGAACAGTTTTTACAACATTTGTGTTGTTCTAATCCCGGCTGCAGCCGAAGGGGGCAAGCCCGGCCCTCCCCACACCGCGCCGCCGCATCTCTCTGCTGCCTTTTCCATTAGGGCTGACACGTTTGATTGCACGCTCAGCCGGAAAACAATGCAGCCACAAGCACCGGTGGTAGGAGGGAGTTAGCCGCACCGACCCTGCTGGGGACAGGGGGCTCGGCAGCATTTATGGCACCTGCCAAACAGCGCTAGATGATGTCTAGGGACACGTCACCTAGTGTGTCTGCAAATGCTTCCTCTGAGACAGGGCTCAGCACCTCTGAGGTGTTAACTCACTCACGTTGATATCGAGTCCTAGGGCTTCACACCAAGGCTTGGGTAAGCAATTACCTTTTTGCAGAACTTGCTACATACCAGGCCCCTCAAAACACCAGCACAGGTTTCACCAAGAATGAGGTGGGCACTGCCGCAACTGCCTCCGCACCAGGGAGAAGCACCCACGCCCGAGGAGCACCGCCAAGCTCACGTTCATCCATAAAACAAGGGCATTTTCAAGACACTTTTTTTATTCACGAGCAGACACACGAGCATGCACAAAGCACCCCGTTCCTTTCAGGCCAGCGTCTCCCTTGATCGAGTCTCCATTCCCGGGGCTGACGGGACCCCCGCCTCGGGAGGGCAGCCCCGGCAGGAGCACGGCGACCCAGCGGGGCAGGAGAGGTCCCCGCTCTCCTCAGGAGGCTGCCACTCCGCCGGTCCCGGCCCCGTGCGGCGGCAGCGTCATGGGCGGCAGGAACATGGCCTTCAGCTTGCCCGACATGCTGGCGATCTCTGGGTCCTGCGACTCGTAGGACTTGATC
>NW_009259718.1:3809112-3814199 GCF_000687185.1 Egretta garzetta | reverse complement strand
CCCGCTGCCAAGGCGAGCCCCTCGCCGCGGCCGGGCCCCCTGCTGGCCCCGGTAAAAAGAAATGAACACAACGGAGTCTCTTTCCGGAAGGGTTTTTTTTTGTTTGGTTGGTTTTTTCTTAAGAGCTTCATATATATATTTATATATATAAATTATTAGAATGTGTGTTGGGGCTGGGGAGTGCGTGGGGAACTTCGTTTGGGTGTTTTCTCCATAGCTGGGTTGTTGGTTGGTTTTCTTTCTTTTCCTTTTAATGGTTAAGTAAATATATATATGGGGACCAATCGAGAGATACAACTGTGAAATCAGACACGCACGCGGGGGGCAAGGGGGTCACAAGTTGCTACATAAAACTGCCACGTCTAATAGGATGTGCATGAGTTAAAAGTACATCAATTGGAATGGGTGAGGGGGAAGGGGGCGGCCACCATCTCAAGGACAGTCCCAGGACGCGGTACGCTCGGCCACAGCAACGCTCCCTGCGGGGCTCAGGCAGGGTCATGGTGGTGACTGCAGTCTTGCAAACAGTCTCCTGGTGCTTTGCACCTCGTGGCCGTGCCCGTGCCCGTCAGCCATGGTAAAGCACAGCCACCATCTTGCAAACGGTCTTTGCGGTGCTTTGCACCCCGAATGGCTGGGACCGGTCCCCTCTGCAGGCAGGAGCAGATGCTTTTGAAGGGGTCCCGTAACGCTTTGTTTACATCTGAAGGGAAGCTGGAGAATGGGAAGCCACTCTGGCCAATCTGAAAAAGTTCCACGTTGCTTTCCTGTATCGCTAAGCAGTATCTTACACCTAAAGGGGGGTGGGGTGAGAGGAGGCTTCTTGAAAAAGGGCTCTGCTGGGTTTTGAGTTACTTCTTGGCTGCACCTCCTCCCTGCAGAAGCAGAAAAGGCAGCAGCATCATGTACACGAAGTCCTGCAATGCTCTGCACCTTTTATTTAATGCAACTGTTCCCCACAACAAAGGATGGAGCTGCTGCCATCCTGAATTCACATCAGTCTCTGTCTTTTTGAGCTCCATGTAATGCCGATTCTGTTTTCTTCAGAGCTCCGCTGGAATCACGTACCGATTGTTTCATGTCCGTTAGTGGTGTTTCAGTCCCTCCCCATTTTCTCTCCTCCGCTTTCTGCTCCCAGGATGCCATCCTGTACTTTTTCTCCCATCTTCTCTTGCACTCCACTACATGGTGGGATCAGGATGTGTCACTGCAGCTTCCCCTCCCCCAGGATTTGGTTGATTGATTGCTCCTCTTGAAAGACATGATGATGTCACGTTGATAGTAGAAGTCCATTTAAAGGGGTTTGTCACTTTCTTTCTTCAGGTGGCTAGGATAAAGAAGAGGAACCAGGTGATTGTGTGAGAAAAAGGCCATTTAGGATCTCCCACTGCCTTTTGACAGTCTAGACCCGCACGCCACTGCTGGCTTGGGAAGTTTTGCAAATCCTTGAGGAGACGATATTGAAAAAGTACAACACTGCACCTCTCTCTTCCCCAACGTGCTTCCCCATGCACTTACGAAAGCCTCATCTCGGCAAAAGCATCCAACCCCTGTGAACGGTTGGTATTTTGGCAGGGGTATCAGTCCATATTAGCATGTGTGACACAGGCAAGTCTACCCACCCCTCCTCCAGAGGAGAGGAGCCGAGACCCCGCGTGAGATTAGCCACCGAACAGCCACGTGCCAAGAATGACCCTCCTGGCAGCCAACCCACAGCTGTGCCCCAGTGGCAAGGCACCCTGCTGCCAGCTGTGGGCTCGGGCCGACTCGCCCACTTCAGGGGCAATGCTTCCCCGTCCCCACTGCCTCTGCCACCCCTGGGCCAGGAGGTCTACTTGTGAGGACAGAGCGGTCTGCTCATCCCAGGCCACGAAGAGAGCAGGGCCATGCACCTGTAGTAATCCTCCTGCGTCGGGAGCGGCACACCGTGCAGAGGGTGGTGGGCGTGAAGCCACTGCTGCTGTTCCAGAGCCAGGCGCTGCAGCTCAGCTGACTGCGCGTGCATGGCCTGGAGCTGATGTGCTGCTGACATGGGGGCGGAGAGAGAGCCCGGCAGGTCCCTGTAGGGTGCAGCTGCAGCCAAAGATGAAACAGAGAATAAACAAGTTAAGGTAAGGGCTCCATCCTCTCCCAAGGCCCCACAGCTCAGTCAAGACTCCACTGTGCTTTCTTTCCCAGCCCTGCCCATGTGCAGGGCTGGCTCATCCCCTGATGGTGTAGGCCTGTCCTACACCGTGCCAGAGCTCTGTTTAACAGACCTCAGTTTGGTCCTGTGACCCCCCCTTGACCGCCCTGCCCCTTGGAGCTGTGCTGATGCTCTTTAGAGAAGACCAGCAGTCCCTGAGAGCATCCTTACCAAAAAGCTGGTGGCGCAGCACTTCATTCTCATGTAGAGGGTGAGGCAGGAGAGGGTTGGGGATGGTTCCAGCTGGGTATGGTATCCGGGTGAGGTGTGATCCCGAAGCGAGTGGATCGATAAGAGGGTGAACAGAGGCTGAGGCTGGAAAGAAAAAGGTATCACAAAGTAATTGTCCCGTGCTTTGTAAGAGATAACATGGAGAAAGGCGCAAGGCACAACAGAACAAACACGGAGAGGGTCAGTGTGTCTTAGGGATGGAATGATTTCAAGGCTAGACAACACAGTGTCTTCCAGTGTCCTTACTCTCTTTGCCTGCACTGAATTTCGCATGAACCAGTCCAGCATAGCTCTGTCCCTACACTCTTTGGGGAGAATTACTGCTCCTTAAAGTCAGTTCTGCAAGGACCTGCTCTGCAATCACATCTGTACCCAGGATCGTGCCACCCGAGCTGTCATTCGTGTGCACACTCATATCGGGTGCTTCCATTTCCAGGTCTCATCCAGCACAGATGCTCAGTGCCAGGCACTCAAGTTTGCCAAGTACTACCCAAGGCTGAAATGCAAGGGACTATTTATATGGAAACTGCTCTTCCCAGCATTTTGGACTCACTGCCAGAGTGCTGGCTGGAGGTGCCCAGCTACGGGGCATGGGGTCCTTTGTATCTGACGCCATCTCTGAGTAGCTGTGGCTGCTTAAGAGTGGGTGTCTGTGACTCTGCCACCAGATCCCACTGACCGCTCACAGTACCTGAGAGGGCACAGCACATTTTCCTACTGTATCGTAGTTTGGGCTTCGCTTCCCTGAGATTTTCATCCCTAAACTTCCTTTTTACTTTGCTTTCCTGTAGGATGTGGAAATGGAAGGGACCACCACTCAATTCTGAAGGACAGCAGCCTCCAGTTCCTTACAATTAGCCCATCTTCTCTCCCATCCCATCCCATCCCATCCCATCCCATCCCATCCCATCTGCAGCAAGAGCCACAGGAGCAAACTAGAGAACCAACATTTCATTAGTCCTAAGAATACTGTTGAAACGGTCATTAGCAAGGCTCCTACTCCCTCTGCAGACCTGAGGGATGCAGGTCACAGCACCACCAACCAGGTAGCCAGTGGGACCCCAGCACTCATACTGCATCCCCAGAGATCCAGAACTAAGGACATGGTGCAAACAACTTTGCTCACCACTGAGCAGCAAACTCACAGATGCCCCAATATTTGCAACACGTGTCAGTGTCTTTGGTGGGATGGGAGCGAGGGCAAGGCTGAATGGCCACGACGTTGACCTCTTCTGGCTGAAGAGGTGGATCTGGGGCCTCAAAGACTAGCCTCAGCAGCTTTTGGGCTTCCCCGGGGCCAGAGGGAGGGAGCACAGGGAGGGCGCAGTAGGAGGGAGAGTGGGGCTTTGTGCAGGGCACCATCACTGTGGGGTCCTTACCTGCATGTATGGCATCCTGCTGGTGGAGATGGAGGTGGGAGTGGATGTGGGAATGCTGATGATGATGAGGTGTCACATTGAGCATCTGCAGCCGGGCCAGAGGGTCGTTGCTGAGAGCAGCCACCCGCTCGGCGTGCTGGCGCTCAGCCGCCAAGCGCTCGGCGTAGGACATGTCGGGACGAAGGGTCGGGCCAGCTGCCAGCGCCAGCCTCTCCCGCTCCAAGTGGCCCAGCCCTGGGTGGAAGGGAAAAGCAGGATGAAGGCCGGGGGCCGTCTGCAGACTCAGCCCACCGTGGCGTGGGAACGGATCCATGGCAGCAGCTGGCACGGCATGGAGCTGCTCCAACTCGGCTGGCTTGACTTCAAAGCCAGGCTTGAGACGTTCACGCAGGTCCCGGTCCCTCAGGTCTCGTTCGCGGGCTTCCCTCTCCCTCAGCTCTCGCTCCCGCGTCGCTGGATCGCTGCTGTAGATGGCCGGCACGTTGTACCCCAGCAAGCCTGGGTCGACCGCACCCAGCGGCACGTAGAAAGGGTGGTTGCGGTTGCTGGGGGACATGACGTGGGGCCGTGCATATTCACTGAGGGTGCGCAGAGCTGGGGTGTCGGGGCCCAGGTAAGGGGGAACAGTCGCTACAGCACTGCCCTGCTCAAAGGAGGGGCGGTGGGGAACCGGCCCGAGGGACGAGCACTCAACCGGCCGGCCCTCCTGGGCCATCTTCTGCAAGAGAGCAGAGAGACCAGCATCAGGGCCCCAGCAGGGAGCGGCTGGGTGGGTCCTTGAGCATCCAGCCCGGCTGCGCTGCGGCAGTGGTATCCCCAGACCTACCACGCTCCTCTCCAGCTCCCGCTCCTTCTCCCGCTCCCGCTCCTTCTCCCGCTCCCGCTCCCGTTCCCGCTCCTTCTCTTCCCGCGCCTTCTGCTCAGCCTCTCGCCGCACTTTCTCCACCAAGTCTGCCCTTTTCTTCGCCAGCTTGGAGCCGTCGAGGGGCACAAAGTACAGGTCTGTGCGGGAGCAGGAGTTGAAGCCACGGTCCAGGTGTTTGTTGAATCTGGGGGTGAGAGGCAAAGCCTGTCAGTGCAGGAGGGGCTGCAGGGCAGGGATGATGGGGATGGGGACAGGGGCAGGCAAAGCTGAGCCCGGCACTGTGGGAAAGAGAAAAGCATCATGGAAAAAGCAAAAGGGTGCAGCTGCACCCCATGCTCTGAGTGGCCTCCCCTTCCCCCCATATGTTGTCCCTCCCCAGCCTGGGGACACCCCCCAGGCTAGCCCCACAGCCGCCCCTCCCCTGGCT
>NW_009259718.1:3807552-3807851 GCF_000687185.1 Egretta garzetta | reverse complement strand
GGGTGTCTTTTGAGGGGGGAGCCCCCCGACCACCGGCGCCAGCGAGATGGGGGTGGTGGGTGGTGGATTGTGCTTGGCGCTGAGCGTCTGCTCGCGACCCCCTGGTGCTGGGAGCCCCCCCACTCCGCCGGCAATTTTGGCCCCAACCTGGACCACGTTGGCCGTAGGGTAAAGAGGAGCGTGGGCGGAGGAGGAGGAGGAAGAGGAAGAAGAGGAGGAGGAGGAGGAAGGGGGAGCGGAAGGTGCAGCAACGGCAGAGGAGGAGGGGGAGGAGGCAGCGGGTGTCTGCGGGGCTTGAG
>NW_009259718.1:3789899-3807449 GCF_000687185.1 Egretta garzetta | reverse complement strand
AGCCCCTGGGAGAGCACAGAGGAGGAGTCGGAGTCATTCTCCACGCTGCCAGGGCTGTAGACGCTGGGTGAGGTGCTCCTGTTATCCTGGTCGATGTCCCGGGGGTCACTGCTCATCTCATCGTTGAAGCTGTGGCCATCAAGGCTGTCAACATCAGATGGCGATGGAGGGCAGGGCAACTCCTGATGTAGGAAGAAGGAGAGAGACGTTATGTGGCCTCCCAGACCACGCACAATACTTTTCAAGTTCCTGGAGAACTTGCTTTCTGACCTTTCTCTGCCAGCACTAGAAAACCCCACAGAGGGAAGGAGACATCATCTGGCAAGGTATAAATAACACCAGTCCTCCTGCCTTCCCTTGGAGCAACTTCAGTGCTCTCAGGCTCTTCATGGGCATCCCACGCTCGGGGAGGAGGTAGCGATGGGCACCTTGGGTACAGAGGCAGTGAGGGAGGGCAGGGAACTGTTACAGATGAGATGGAGAGTGAATAGATACGAAAGGTCCTAGCACCACCACCAGCAGCAGCAATGGGCAACATTGGCCAGGGTACGATCTGGTGCTACCACCAGGTGGCACGGAGCAGGAGGAACCACAGTGCGCCCAGCATAGACCCAGACCCAGAATCGCATTTCTTGTCCCTGCAGGGCTCTCCCCAGGTGAGGACACCCATTCCCCTCCGCCCTGAGCGTTTCCTCCTCTGGCTGGCCCGAGTCCTCACCTCCCAATGTTCCCCCTGCACTTCCCAGTCCCTGCTCCTCCCCACCACCTCTCCCTTCAGACAATGAAGCATTCAACAGCGATTCAACAGTTAGTATGGCAATTAACAAGTGCCAATCTTGAGCCTTGGGCCTTACAGGAGAGGCTAAACTGAAAAAAGATCACTGTTGAGCTGAACCATGTCCACACAGAGAAATTACATAGGTGTGCCCACAGTGGTTTAATTACAACGACCTTGTAACACGAGCAAATATCCCTGTGTTTGCATGCCTTCAAGGCCAGTTCGCCGAACAGGGTAACAGGGAATGGAGAAGCACAAGAGCCGAGTCTTTCTCCAACCATCTGACCACCGATCCAGCCCGGTGCTGTCCTGCCACAACTATACAGAGCATGTGCATGAGCAGGCTTTGCACAACCATCACCCGGTCCCCACCGTGCCTTCAGCACCTCCGTTTCACACCGCTCTGTGGGAGCAAAAGAGCCTGAGTCTAACCTGACCAGCAGCTGGGCACAGAGCTGGGCTCTTGCCACTGAGCCGGGAATGGCATGGCACGTGCCCTGCTCCGAGCATGCAGCAGTCCCCTGCAGACCAGGCAAAAGAGACGGAGAGCCTCTGTCTGCTCAGTTGTCACTCCTGGTGGCGTTTTTGTAGCCAGACAGATGCCACTGAGGTTGGAAGAGCTGCAATGCGAAACCCAAGGTGCCAGGGCTCCCGAGCAGCTGGAACCTCAAGCCGGGCAGGTGTGAGCAGCACAGGTAGGGAACAGGGGACTCCTTTGCCCTGGACCCAGGACATGCCATCAGTCACAGCAGGGACAACTCACCTCGGTTTTGGTTTTTTTGGGAGCATTGGTGTCCTCCCCTTCACTCTCTGAGATCTCTTCTGTTCGGCCCTGCTTGCTGCCCTTGGGGGTGCAGGATTCCTCCACCCGGCCTTTCTGCAAGGGAGAGGAGGAGAATGGGGAGGTGGGAGGGTCATGGGGAAAATTCCCACCCTGCCAGACCTTCACAGACTGCAGGGGGTGAGACATGGCCACCACGGCGCATGTGCAGAAGAGCTTAGCAGTGCAACACTGAGTCAGAATATGGCAAAATCTGGCACTAAACAGGGCTGGTGAGACTGGAGAGAGGTGCTTGGGAGATGATGGAAAGTGCAAGATGTTGAGGATGAGAGAAAAGAGGGATCCCACCCATTCCAGAGAGCTAACCCAGCATGGGTTCCTCGGTGGATCCCTTCTGGTCTGCATCCCTGGATCCTCAAACAGATCCTACCCCATCTGGGCAGTCCTCAGGCACCCCACACTCACGTAGTAGCTCATACTACCTTTGTCGCTTGTCGGGATTTCTCGGCCTTGCCATCGCTGCTGGAGGTGCTGACGCCCCCAGGGGAAGCTCGACCCCGTGACCTGAGCTCCTCTCGGGGCCCTGGAGTCTCTTTCTTCCGTCCACTCCGCATTGACATCTAAGAGAGGGATCATTGGTGCTGCTTTGCATCTCCCTCCACTCCCGTCCTGTCCCCAGCCTCCCAAAGCCCCCGAACCCCTGGCACTCCACTATGCCAAACACATGTCCATGAGCTTTGCTGTGAGCCTCCGTCCCAACCCACAGCTCCAGCTTGGCTCTGGAGTCCCACCCCCTCCTCCATCTCACGTACTGAGTCCTTGTTCTGTCGTGTCTTCATTCTTTTGGGTGTGGGACCCCCATTCTCCTTGGCCCGGTTTGATGAAAACATAAATTTTTTATCACTCTGCACCCCCCTTCGGCTGTTCCCGGGGAGGCGCAGGCAGGCAAGAGCAGTTCTTCTGGAAGGGGGGCTTTCACCAGCAACACAGCAAGATTGCAGTGAATCCTGAAAGGCAGACAAGAAGATGAGAGGGAGAAAGAGTGGGCAGACTGCAGGACATCCTCTTGTCATTTGCTACAGAAGTATGACAAAATGATTGCTGTGTCCTTAATCATTATTTACAGATGCACTGAGCTTTACCAAAAATGCAATAAACTTCCCCATCAAAAGGGGAAAAGATGTGGCCACTGCCACATCTGATTTCCAATTTCTAGGAGTGATACCCACACGATCTGAAGCAGGCAGTCCTCCATTTTTTTGGAGGAAGCAGGGAGGAATGGTTATTTGCATGTTGATTGTCCTCTGAAATAATTTTAGTATTTCCTTGTTTATTTGATCTTCAGAGAGAGAGGGGGGAAAAATAATGGGAAAGTGCTTTAAAATGTTCCTACTGACAGTTTTTCTGACTTCATAAGTTCCTCTTTGCACTCACTGTCAGTGCAGTAAGTTACACTATCCTTAACTGGCCATGTGCTGTCGTTAGCTAGCTCTGCATAATGAGCCCCCAGTGGCCTTCACTGAAGGGGCATTACACAGCCCTGCCCTCTCCAGAGCATGTGCACATGCATGCAGGCACCAGCACATTATGCAGAAAATGTGACAAGTCTTGTGTAGACTGTTCGGTGTCCAAGGTACACAAATAGGTGCAAGAAAAGGCATTTTGCTTTGATTTTGCGTGACGCAAACAGAATCGACTCTGTTTGGCTTGGAGTGTCCGCCTGGGTCTCCGTCTTCTCCATGCACTGGAGTGCTCCTCAGCGTACCACATAAGAGTCACGCCCAGAGATGCGGAGTACGTCCTTAAACTTTGCAGCAGCGGGATGATTTCTGAGCTCCCCCTGAATAAATTTACAGCTTTGTGCTAAAAAGCACTGTAGACATTTAACACCCTGTTATGCCACGCAGTTCCTAGTTTAAGGTATGAAAGCACCGTGACTGTCTTAGCTTGGGAGCTGGACTGAAGTGATTGAGGGATGCTGCTCCCGAAGCTAGTTTGCTTGGCTCCATCCAGCTCTAAATCTTCTGTGCTGCACTATACTGGGCAGGCGTAACCAAAAAAAGCCTGTAATTCAAGCTCCTATACTGGGCCTCTGGAATGGACAATCTGCAAGACAAGGAAATGTGTCCTGTGGATGAGGCATCAGGAGAAAAGATCCACACCTCCTGGGTTATGTTCTCTGATTTGGTTTTGTAAGTGTAAGAAGCCTTGAGATTTGGGACTCCCAAAGGCCATGCCAGACCTGGAAAGATCAGCTTCCAGCTGCCCAGTGCAGGAGCAGCCTGGATGTACTTTAATTTTTCTGAGAAGGGAGCTGAAACCAGGGATCAGAGCAAAGGCGCCAGATAGGAGAAATCCTGGACCTCTCGTGCAGCCCTGCTGCTGGACTGCAAGGCCCCGGGGTCACTGCTTCCCACCGCCTCCATCTCCCCGCCCGTGGAAAGGCAGTAATGACACTGGCCTGTCTCTTGTGGGGCTCCACATCTTCCCTGACCAACGCTTAGAGAAAGCCATCTGGAAGGTACTTGGGAAGAGCAGGGGATTGTTTGTTTTAATTTCATTAATATTTTATTTGACCCTCATCATGAAAGCCACGGGGGACTCATCCAGCATTAATTCCCCCCCACAACAATTCATTAACTGAGACCTCTTCTTTAATAGAAAAATAGCTCACGGTGGTTTATAACTGACCTAATGGAGGCAGAGCACTCTCCTAATCCCTGCCAGCTGATGCGGTTTACAGCCTTACACTTCTGTCATACATTGGCCTTTGGTTGCTAATTCAGCCAGTTACACTGATGCTATTCTAGATAAGCCTCTAGAATTAACATTTCTGACATGAAACAAACATTGCAAGTAAGGCGATTCTAATTTAACTCAGCTTCCACGCATGCCACGCTGGCAACCTTCAAGTATTAGCTCAGCTCTGAGCACACAGAAGCAGCAACACACAGCACATGACCAATCTCTCACTGCTCCTTACATTCAACGGGGATGCCACCCACACCTCCCACACCAAAGAACCGAACATCATAATGCAGTGCATAGGTCTTGCTTCAGCTTTCCAGTAACCCTGTAATGACAATTATGGTCTTCTTTTCAGAGAAGTAAGTCGGAGAAATAATATGCATCCAACCACATACTGAAACTTCCCTTTTTAAAAGAAAATACCAACTCAGTACTTACGTCAACCACTGAATGTGCAGTACCAAACAAAGCCAGCAACAAATAGGTATGTTCCAGTAGACATAATTAACCACTGCGGCAGAAGTTGCTATCACTTAGGAGAGCGAAGACTTTTCTAAAATATCTGACAGAACTGACACATGTTGTTAGGTTCAGTACAGCAACTGTTATGTCAGAGGCCAGGCGAGAGGATCACAACACCACCTTCTAATTTTAACGTCTATGAAATAAAGGCTTGTAATGTGAGCTTTGACAATTAACAAAGTTACACCTAATCCTTCCTGTCACTGAAGATCCCTGTAAATGTCTCTGAAGAGTTCTTAGGGCTCTGTGGTTTTGGAAAGGAAATGAGACATTTGGCATGGCTGCTGTCGAAGGGATAACCTTTTCCTGGCCCTGTGAAGCCCTTTACAGGTTTGATTGAGTTACGAGGCACTGAGAATTGCTATTTTCTGTTTGCGTTTCATACAACCCAGCCTGGTTTGGCTTACTGCCCAAACCCCTCCATGTTCTCGAGTAAGCCCTGGTGCAGTCTCCTGTGAGCAACACACACTCAACAGGCATCCCCCACATGGGATCCAAAATGGATCCCGCTCCTCCTCCTCCCCAGCTTCAAGTAATTCTCCTTGCCAAAGGTGTCCACACTGTCCCACACAGGCAACCAGGAGATCACGGGCTCCAGTTCCTCTTCTGCTGAAGGGCGCAGATAACCCCTGTTCTTCCCAGTCTGTAGCGTGGAGCAACCCTTCCCGGGTAACAAAACTGGAATCAAGTCCATCTCAAATGAGATGCAGTCAAGTTCTACTTATTTAAATATACACACCCTTGATCTCTCTTAGAAAGCTGGGTGATAGCATTTACATGTTTCATTGAGGGTCTGAGAAAATAAACTTTTCTAGATGGTGACAGAAACAGAGGAAATGGGAATAGGACCAAGTTGTCTAGGATGGTGTCTGGGGGCTTGACCCGGACTGTAAATGACATTGTGCCCCAAAGGCTCGCGCGTGCCGGGGCTGCGCATGCAGGTATACCCAGCACACGTCCCAACTGCAGGGAGGCAATTTCCAGCGAGACAGGGAAGTCTGTGAGGGACGTGCTTCCATATCCACAGAGGACTGAAGGGTTTTGTCACTTTGGCTGGTGCTCAACAGCAGAGCAAGCTCCAGGATGGGCAGCCCAAGTCCGGGGCTCCCATCTGCTTGAGAAGGTTAAAAGCCAGCTAAGGTCCACCTAGTCCTCCCTGGGGCCAGTGACAGGAGAAGGGAGAGCTGAAGGCTCCCTGCACCCATGCCGCTTAAGAAAAGGAGCTAACACCACCATTAATTCAGCAGCATTTCTTTAGCTAGCAGATATTTAAGGCCTGATTCCATCCTCACTGAGATCAGCTGCTGGTACTCAGTTGTCAAGGTCTTTTCCCTTTCTTTTATATTAGTCCTCTCTTGGGGGGGGAAACCCCACATCTACTTGGTTTTATTATCCACTACTCCGACTGTAACATCCCAGTAATCTCGGGCAGATTCAGACCTGGTCCAGGCAGGAGGGGAGGGGCAGCAGGCAGAACATGACTTTGATAGGTGACACAGGAGTCCCCCCCTCAGCCAGCCAGTGATGATTTGGGGGTGGAAGGGAGTAGCACCGATGTAGCCTCCTCTTTCCACCAAAGCTCTGCCTAGGCATTGCCTGGTAGACCATATACCTAGTTGGAGGCACCGAGTGCAAAGATGTCAAGGTGCGTGGCTGGATCGTTAAGTCCCAGAGAAGAAAGGAATTAAAAACTCTGCCACCCATCAGGACCACAAGTGCCGCAAGAAGGGGCAATCCGACAGTACCTGCACTTTTAAATAAAATGGGACAGTGCCTGTTCTCCAGTCCTGGGGGCGACTGGCATTACACAGCTTCCACCCAGATGGCAAAATTCTCCTACCCTCCAAAAGGGGACGGACACATCTAACCTGGCTGCAGGCAATCGGCATGGTCCTGTGCTAACTCTTAAACCACGCTCAGCCACCATCTGGGAGAGCACTCGTTGGCACAGACCAAAGACCGCACGAAGGCACGCCACAGTAATGGATAGCCAGCGCTGTGCACCAGCGCTGTTACTGCAGTTGTAGCCAGCGTTAGCTTCCACTAGACACCAGTCCACAGAAAATAAGTTTGGAGTGAGGAGTCAGTTCCTCTTGTAGTCTAAGTGCAGACGTTCTGAAGTTCAAACCTCTTGTTTTCTTCAGCTGGGAAGTGTTGAAAGTACATAGTGACTATTCCTTAAGTCATTTTTTGAAATGTAGGAACTACATCCAAAATCCTATGTGAAATCAAAGGCATTTGGTTTGAAAAGGCAGGGATTTAGAGGTTAGAAGATGCGAGAATTAAACCGAGTCTGTTTCTCTGCAATTCATTAGCTTTGTGTTCCCATCCTGGTTTTTCTCTTCCCCCTTCTGCGAAGGGATGGGTTAGCACTGGAGGGAGGAACCAGGGTGGCAAAATGAACACAGATGCTTTCTAACACATTGCAGATGCTGGAAAGTGTCCTGAGAGTAAGATGGGATGATAATCAATGGAACCCTCTCGACAGGTAAAGAACAACTCTAAAGGGAGTGCCCTCTGGAACAGTATAGACAGCAGACACATGCCACGGGTGGAAAGTCTGAAGTCGGCGTATTTATAGACACTACCCAGTGAATGATGGTCCCAGGCAATACATTCTTAATTCCTGTCTCCATTTCCCTCATTTATAAAATGAAAGGAAAATTCCCAGAAATTTAATCAGGGTTAACAACTGTGTAGTATCTTGAGAACACTAAGTTTCATCCAAAGTACTGCAATCACACAACCTGAAGTACAGCATTTCCCAATGGCTAAGTACCTGACTTCATGTTTGAACCCCGGTGCCTTTCCATAGGGCATGGTGGAAACCGGGAGTGAAGGAAGGGGAAGGGTGCTGTGTTTAGTGTTAGCAATAAATTAATAGGTCAGGATTTGGGTTGCATGCCACAGTCTTATTGTCAGTCTTTTGATTGAGCATGACATTACTGTTAAAAGGGAAAATGATTGAGTGAGCAAAGGGATTAGGATGCCAAAATGGTTGAATAGCAAGATGGCAGTGGGCAAACACTTGTGGCTGATATTATCTTGGGCACGACTATTCCCATGACTTGCAAATTTTTTTTTACTCAGTAAATTTTGTTAAGAAATATATTTATGTGCCACCAAATGAAAGGGAGTTTTGAAACACAGGCATTCTTCTTTCTCCTACAAAACAGTTAGAACACTGGGTGGATGCAGGGGCTGTGAACTCAGGCTGGAAGGTGGATTACTCAAGGAGCAAGACCGTAGACCTGGCCAAATAACCATACTCCAATCAAAACTCTTGCCCATCCAGCAGATGAAGTTTAACTACATCCCTCCCCCAATACTAAAGTGAAGATGGAGGATCCCAGGGGACTGACATACTCATGAGCCCAGTCTGAAGGCAGCAAGCGTTAGCTGAAGCTTCCTCCACCTGCTCGCCCTGCTCCCGTGGGCTACTCCTGAATCACTGCACAGACGCACCCCGTGACCAGAGCGCCCACCTCCCCGTCCTCTGCTGCCCCCCAACGCTGCGCATGTGACAGGAACATCCCACCACCAGCAGCCATCAGACGTGGCTGGGAAGGGCTAAGACCTGCCCCGCTAGGGAGGCTTGGCAGCACGGCATTACACAGCAAACCTAGACAGAAATACCATGAAACAACCGTCTGCAATTGAAGTGAAAACTCCCATTACTACCCTGAAATCAAAATATACTACTTCAGTATAAAACCAGTGACAGTTGTCAATTTTTGTAATTTTCTATGAGCAAATTAATTTTATATTGGCGATGTACTGGAATTTCGTTGGACTCCTCTATCTTCAAAATATTATGTAAAGTGAATCACTATGAAATATTTATGTACACTTTCAGAAACTTCATTCTGTACTGAACAGCAAATTGCACACACTTCAACAGACAAGCTGAATGAACCCTCTTGATTTACATCTTACGTACCTGTGTATGTAAGAGAAGACAAGGTCCAAGACCACCTGAGGAACCTGAACATACACAAGTCCATGGGACCCAATGAGATGCACCCCAGGGTCCTGAGGGGTTGGCTGATGTAGTTGCCAAGCCACTCTCCATCATATTTGAAAAGTCATGGCAGTCAGGTGAAGTCCCCAGTGGCTGGAGAAAAGAGAATATTGCACCCATTTTAAAAAGGCTTAATAAGGAGGACCCTGGGAACCACCAACCAGTCAGCCTCATTTCATTGCCTGGTAAGGTCATGGAGCAGATCCTCCTGAAAGTTAGGTCAAAGCATATGGAAGACAGGGAGGTGATTAGAGACAGCCAACATGGCTTCACCAAGGGCAAGTCATGCCTGACTAACCTAGTGGCCTCCTATGACAGAGTGACTGCATCAGTGGACAAGAGAAGAGCTACAGATGTCACCTACCTGGGCTTCTGTAAGGCCTTTGACACAACATTCTTGCCACTGAATTGGAGAGCTACAGGTTTGATGGATAAGGAGTTGACTGGACAGCCACAACTCAGAGAGTTATAGCTCAATGTCCAAGTGGAAACCAGTAAAAAGTTGTGTCCCTCAGGTGTCCATATTGGAACCAATACTATTTAATACCTTCATCAATGACATAGATAGCGGGACTGAGTGCACTTTCAGCAAGCTTGCAGATGACACCAAGCTGAGTGGTGCAGTTGATAGACTTGAGGGAAGGGATACCATCCAGAGGGATCTTGAGAGCTTTGAGAAGTGGACCAGTATGAACCTCACCTCATGAAGTTCAACAAGGCCAAGCGCAAGGTCCTGCACCTGGGCTGGGGCAATCACCAGTATCAATACAGTCTGGGGGGATGAAAGGATTGAGAGCAGCCCCACAGAGAGGGACTTGGGGACACTGGTGGAAGAAAAACTGGACATGATCTGGCCATGTGTACTTGCGGCCCAGAAAGCAAGTCATACACTGGGCTATATCAAAAGCAGCGTGGCCAGCAGGTTGAAGGAGGTGATTCTACCCCTCTGCTCCGTGCTGGTGAGACCCCACCTGCAGTACTGCATCCAGCTCTGGGGTCCCCAGTGTAAAAGAGACATGGACCTTTTAAAGTGGGTCTAGAGGAGGGTCACAAAAATGATCAGAGGGCTGGAACACCTTTGCTATGAAGAAAGGCCAAGAGAGTTGGGGTTGTTCAGCCTGGAGAAGAGAAGACTCCAGAGAGACCTTAATGCGGCCTTCCAATATATAAAGAGGGCTTGTTTAGATGGGACACACAGAAGAAAGTTTTTACGATGAGGGTGGTGAGACACATGAGCAGGTTGCCCAGGGGAGTTGTGGATGCCCCATCCCTGGAAGTGTTCAAGGTCAGGTTGGACAGGGCTTGGAGCAACCTGATCCAGTGAAAGATGTCCCTGCCCATGGCAGTGGGGCTGGACTAGATGATCTTTAAAGGTCCCTTCCAGCCCAAACCATTCTATGATTCTATGCCTAAAATATACGTCCTAGACTCAATCTGAGCCAATAGCTGTAACCCTTTTCTTATATGTACTTGTTGACTTATTTGTCAACAGTACTTGTTGACAAATTCATTTGTCATGCTACCCAGGTGCTCCTTCTCCCCAGTAAAATGATAAATAAAAATTAAAATGCTGACATTTCAGGAAAGGGTGCCAAATAAGGGTACTAAAAATAAACTTGCAGAGTGCTGGCAGTCTTAGGACATAAAGCCAGTTTATATTTTATTAAGTCTATATTAATGTTTTATTTTCTTAATTCTGCACAACCATGAGGAGTAAGAACATTATTTTAAGTATGAAAGCTGTAATTCTGGAATCTCCATTCAATGAAAAAAAATGTATCTGAGAAAAAAAATATTTTCTGATGAGCAGAGTGAAATAAAAACAATTAGAGCTAAAGCGAGGTAATAAATAATAAACACATTCATGCATTTAACAATAGCTTAATTTACAGCATAGAAGAAGATATTAATTTTTGCAGAAGCAACTGAAAATAAAGTTTGATTCACTGAAGGAAGGTTAGATGTACTAAAGAAGGTTACGTTAATCGTAAAACTATTCCTGAGGGCACACTAAAATGACAGTAAGTGTGTAACAGATTTACTTAAAAATCTCAGAAGAATCGTTCAGTCTCCCCAGAGGAGGGCCTCTGGATCTCTTGGAGGCACAGGCTGGCAGAGCCCAGTGGAGGATCACAAAACGCAACACCCTGGGCAGGATGCAAGTCTATGGACACGTGATGCAGAGGACATATCACACCCTCCATACTCACTATTTTAAGAAGTGCAGTGACTTCTATATTTGCAACGCCTGAGCACACCTTACCTGTGGAGATGCTGGGGTTTAAGGGTCTACCGTAATACTTAACACCACTCTTTTTATACCTAGACGCCCCTTTACTAAGGAATGCAAAGCAAATTACTCAAAAGACATCAGCGGCTAAGTTGCCCAGAGACTCAAAGGAAGATGTTGGCTGGAAAGGACCTCTGCAGGTCTCTGCTCCAAACTCCTGCTCACAGCTGGGCTGACCCCAAATCTAGACGGGGTTGCTTGGGGCCTCATCCAGGCAAGTCCTGAACATCTGCCATAAGAGGACAGGCTGAAAGAACTGGGTTTGTTCAGCCTAGAGAAAAGGAGGCTTAGAGGGGATATTGTCACCACATACCAGTACCTAAGGTAGCTATACCAGTAGCTATAAAGAAGACGGAGACTCCCTTTTTACAAGGAGTCACATGGGGAAGACAAGGGGTAATGGACACAAGTTGCTCTTGGGGACATTCTGATTGGACATGAGAGGGAAATTTTTGACAATGAGAACAGTCAACCACTGGAATAATGTCCCCAGAGAAGTGGTTGACCCCGCCACATTGGACACCTTTAAGACTCAGCTGGACAGGGTTATGGGGCATCTTGTCTAGACTGTGCTTTTGCCTAGAAAGGTTGGACCATATGATCCTTGAAGTCCCTTCCAACCTAGGATTCTATGATCTCCAGGGGTGAAGCCTCCCCAGCTGACCTTGGACACCCATTCCAGTGCTGAAACACCCATTACCAGTCATAATTTCCTTGCTGCAACTTGTGACTGTGCCATACCATAGCTCCTCCATGTACCATAGCTCCTCACTGTTGGTACACAAAAGTTATCCACCTGTCAACTCATCGTGGTTCCAGACTTCTGCTGCAAGTCTTTACTGGGGAAAATTGCTGGTAACCTTGCAGCTGCAGGACTTATATAAGAATACAGGAAACCAGAAGCTGAATCCAAAGTCAGGGCAGCCCCATCATCCATCCCTCCCTTCAGCAACAGACCAGTGAAAAGCATGGTCACCCCTTTCTGCCAAGACCGGTATCATTCTGAAGCTGGCAGAGGGAGGTCTGGGCAAGGGTATGACTCTGCCCAGAGCCCTCAGTCTCAGGCAAACTAGTCAGAGTGTAGAGAGAAGAAGCTAGAAGGATCAAAGTCTGCAAACGGATTTGCACAAATGAAGTGCTGAAAGTATCACACTAGGCAGAAGAAAGCCTGCTGGATTCTCACAAGGATCAATGTTCTACCTCCCAACAGCAATAAGTTAGGAGACACTGTCAGTATCGCCGATGATCATGATTTAAGAGAGAACTTCAGAATAAATCACTAAGCAAAACCAAGATGGATATAGAAAAAGGGCAAGGGGAAGCCAATGTGGCTGATGAGAGTAAATTAATGAGGGTAATAATGAGGATGAGAACTAACTGAGGAGAACTGTAGAAGGACTTTTCAAGAGGAGTGATTGGGCAATTAAATGGCACATGAACTTCAATCTAGATAAAAATAAAGCAATGCACACAGAGAAAAAACAACTCAGTCTCCGCATATAAAATGATGGACTCTAAGCTGACCAGTGCCACTTAAGAGTGATACCCTTGGGATATGAGAGGCAGATCCATGAAAATGTCACCTTGGCATTCAGCAGCCATCAAGAAATCAAATCACATGCTAGAAATTCCTGGGAAAGGAACTGAAAACAAAGCTGAGAATGTCATTATGCCCTCGCACAAACCCATGGTTTTCTTACCATATCTTGCAATGTGTGTGCGGTTCTGCTCCTTCCACAGGAACTAGAAAGGGCAGTGAAAGAGGCATGGTTGAGTCCAGAGAAAAGGGTTACTAAGCGAGGATGTGATCAAGGACTGTAAAACCATATATGAAAAGTAGAGATTGCATAGGAAATCATTTTTCACTGTCTTTTCCAGTATAAGAACTGAGGACCATCAAATAACGCCACAAGGAAACAAGTTCAAAACAAACAGAAAGAGATAGTTCTTCCTGAAATGGGTGGCTGCAGAATTTCCAACCAAAGGATGCTATGGGTGCTAGAAGTTTGCATAGACTTGAGGGGAGGCTGGAGAATTTCATGCAAGAGAGAGTAACTGTTGCATACTGAAGAGTGAGAAACCACATCCAGCTACGGCAGCCCCTCCGCTGAAAACAGCTGGAAGCTGTAAAGGTATCAGAGGAAAACAGCACATAAGCTTGCCTTAAATAACACTCCTTCCTAGGAATTTGGTAGTGACCACTGCTGGAGCAGCAGACTCTGGAGTAGATGGACCTAGTAGGGTCATAGGTATATTTTTAACAAGTTCAACAGCACAAAGTGCCGAGTGATACACTGTAGAAAAGTGACAAGCCCACCTGACCTAAGAACTTCTGCTCATCAGTAGGGAGCGCTGAGGAGGAGAGGGATCTATTAATCATGGGAGAGCTATGGGCACCATTGTTATTTTGAAGGCATCAGGCAAGGTATTATCAAGCAATGAGAAGAAGTATTAATGCCACTGGACATTGCACTTGTCAGGCATCCTTTGGTGGACCACGTAATGCTTCAGTTACCCAACATCAGGAAAGATGAAAGTGGACTGGAGAAGGTGCAGAAAGCAGTTTCCAGAATGCTGAAGGACATAGAGCATAACGGGGGCAAAAGAAAATCATTAAGATAGAATTCACGAAGTTTGCAAAAGAAAGTAGCTGGCATGGTGCCCAAAGGGACCAAGGACACACTTCTGATTGTGTGTTTCTAGAGATTCATGACTGACAGCGAAGCCAATGTGAGAGCCATTTGTGCAAAGGGCAAGCGTCTGGATTGGAAGAAGATGGACAGACAGATCGAGAAAGAAAGGAGTGAATTGGGGCCAGAGAGATGGGCACAGCAACAACCGTACAGCAGCCCCAAGACACTGATAAGCTTTGAGTCACTCCCTTGCTTGGGATCCCACAGCTTTTCCTTGGTCAGTGGGAGGATTCTGCCCTCACCTGCAGGGTTGAGGGAAGGGAAACCCAGTGGTGCATTGCAGGAACATTTACATGGGAAGAGATCGCTGGTCTCCACTCAAACCCCCTGTTCACAGTGGACTGCAAAGCTAGCTAGATGAGGATGTCATGAACACCTTGGAGAACAGAGTTTCCCCAGCCTCCCTGGGAACCTGTGCTGAACCACCCTTGGGAGAAAGGAGAGGTTTTGTCTTACCAAGTTCACAGTGAACTATGATTCTAGTTCTTACGATTTTATGAAATGAGAAAACACGATGTAAATGTAAAAACATGACCTAAATCAAGGTCTTCCTGGTCACAATACCACAAAGGATTAAAAGTCACAAGTATCTAAAATTGTCCCCGATCCAGCAGAATACAAAGCAAGCAATTCATGCCAAAGTGCTATCACCCTCAGATATATAATCTACCTCACAGATCACAGACACAGATCTCCACCTCTCAAGTGGGCACCTGAGCTTAGAGAGCGATCCCAAATTAGGCTCAGACTGGATGGCCAGGAGAAAATGCATGATGGCATGGTTTCACTAAACCACTGCCTGAGATGTTCTTAATGCCTTGGGTAATCTCTGTAAAGCAGCACATGACGACCTGTGGGATGCAGCTTGATGCACAGCACAAGCATGACCTGTCCTGGCAAAAAGACCTCAGGTATGGTACCACTGTCAAAAAGCAAGTCCCCCAAAGCTTGCCATGGAGAGGCCACGGTGGCCCATCATGGTGTTCGTTGATAGCTGGTGAAGGCATTGGCTGAACAAAGTTTGCAGAAACATGGGTAAAGTTTGCAGGTGGCGCTGAGGCAGGTGAGATGGTAAATGATGAAATGGAAACTGGAAACGGCAATAGAAAATGGAATGGAAAATGGAATGACACAGAGCAGTTGGCGTTACTGCTGCAACAGGGTCGCACAGAAAGACAAGCGTTTTAACTACGGAAGATTGTTACATCAAGAATGGAAGAATGTAGTAAGCTTTCAAGGATGAAGATCCAACGATAAACAGAAGCTCTGAAAAGGCCTTGTCATTAATGGCTGATAGCAAACTGAACACAGGTTCCCAGCACAAGACTTCTAAGAGGGCTATTCCTGAATTAATTAAATCCACCAGTGCATAAAGAGAGGAATATGCTTCAGGAACAGGAACAGAGAGATGATTTTCACCTGACTATATACAGGATTGGTGGGAGCATTATGGGACGAGTGTGTGCAGTTTTTACCTGTGTACTCCAAAAAGAACGCTGACAAATTGAAAACTTCCAAAAAAGAACCAGAAGGAAGTCTGATAATTCCTTCCCCTTACAGTAAGAGCCTTAAGAAGCTCAATATATTTAGCTAAGGCAACTTGCCGATGGCCTACGAGGACTACAAAGGGAGAATATTTCTGGCAGCAGAGGGCTCTTTAACCTACAAGACAAAGACCCCAGATCCAATGGATCTACCTGAAGCTAGACAAATTCCACACAGACACAGTGCAAAATCTGAAAAGTGGGAGAAATCAATCACTTGAAAAACTTGCATAGGGATCTAGCACATCACTGGAAATCTTTAAGGTTTCTTGTAATTTTATTCTAAAATAAATAGTCTAAGATTTTCTGCAAAGACCGCCAGGTGACATTCCTTGCCATGTGCTGTGCAGGGGAGAGGACCAGCCAGTTGGTCAGAACAGGTTTTTCAATGCTAGTCATTAGCAGTCATAGAGAGGTTAGCCAAGAGGTGATGGAGTCTAGCTCTGGGTGAAAATGTACTTTGAAAGCAATGGTCTAGCAACAGATGAGGAAAGCTTGATGGATAATCGTGACTGGATACACCACTCTTCATAGAGGGTGGACCCTCTTCATGTGTCTGGCAAATTCTGAATAATTCTGAGGAAAATCACATCATCTATTGCACTGCCTGAAAGAAAAGCAGTAGTATATCCAAAATGCCATGCTATAGCTACAATTTATATCCAATACACTACGCTATATGTATGAATATAAATTTTAATATAAGATATAACATTATGTATTATATATTACGTTATACAGACTATTATATATATTGTGATATATATACACACACAGGATATCCAATCCGCTGTCCAAAGAGATGAAGGTTGCTCAAACGCAACCTTCGCTTAAGTGATCTATAGCACAGAGAGACCTTGGGGAAGAAAGAGGGTATCACCAAGTGCCTTGTAAGGCAGGGAAGTACAAGACTAAAATATTCCAGCTAAACTGATCATGAACTGATGATGAACAATGTCACCAGGGCAGAAGACATGAAGGAAGATTGAAAGCAATCAGCTACCCTTCTTCAGCAAAGCCCAGACAGACCATCATTGGCTAAAATTGCTCGGAAAAGATATTGCAGTTATCCTTTGGTTTGGAGGTGAAAATACTGCCACAACAATCAATCAAACATTGATATTTTTACAGGAGACAATAACAAATCGGTGTTTGCTGCCACAACAAACACAGAAAACAGACTGTCAGGGATTTCTGCAGGAGCATTATCAGAACGGAAGCGAGGCAATGCTTCTGAAGGCATCGCTTCCTCACAAAGTCGACTTGCGTTAAACTTTTAACATATGCCAAGCCCTCACCCCCAGACGCTCGAAGCCCAAATCAACCAACCAGACTAAGGTTGAGAGGTGAAGCTCAAACCACCTGAGCTGGACACATCCCCTTCTGTCTCATCGTTCTCCATACACATCTCACTGAGGTTGTGGGCCCACAGCTGCCCACCACATCACTGAAGGACAGAAAGATTCCCTGGTGTTCAGCTCAGCATGACAGACAGAGCAATGGGACACTTAACTGGCCAACCTGGCAACACACGTCTTGGGCACTGCTGCAGCTTCAGTAACTCAGGAAAGGCACTGAGATGCCGTGTCTCATGCTCATGTTAAAGCATCTGCTGTGACCAGGCTCAGGCAGTGACCACATGAATTAATTCTGCAGAGAATACATACCCTAGGTGTAGCTCACTTGGTTAAGACCATGACTTTTTCAGAGAAAGCTCCACTTTTAAATACATTCAGAACTTGCGTTGCCTTCTCCTTTGGCCTTTAAGAAATTTGTAACGTATCACTAGTCTGTACTTCACTGGGAACAGCCCTCAAGAAGTACAGATGGAAGAGATGAAGTGATAAATGCAGGAAATATACTTCATACTTCCACAGCATCTCCTAATAGAAGAAGAAAGAGATCAGAAAATCCACTGGAGGCAGGAATTTTTTTTGTCCAAAAGAGAATTGGAGAAAGAAAAAACAGAACTGGGGAAGATACAGCCTGATAAGAGGAGGAAACCACATTCGCAGAAGAAAAGGCAGATACCCAAAGAGGAAAAATATAAGATTGGGTAAACATTCAGGTAGATATTTAAGGAGGGGCACAGCTGAATAAATGCTCAGACCAATTCCAGAGACTG
This sequence comes from Egretta garzetta, assembly GCF_000687185.1. Taxonomy (NCBI): domain Eukaryota; kingdom Metazoa; phylum Chordata; class Aves; order Pelecaniformes; family Ardeidae; genus Egretta; species Egretta garzetta. The sequence goes on along the minus strand of NW_009259718.1, from coordinate 3,789,947 downwards.
CATTTGCAAAGGTCTTTCACCCTAGATCTGGTAAACAAATATCCTTCC
>NW_009259718.1:3787895-3789808 GCF_000687185.1 Egretta garzetta | reverse complement strand
TCCCTACACAGCTCTGTATTCCACAGCGACTGCTCCCCTCAACTCCTCCTCCACCCCCCAGAAAACCACTGATGAACAAGGGGGAGCTCCAGGAGGCATCGGGAAGGTATATAAGGAGTGACAGAGGCTGAACTTTGGGAAGAGCAAAACCTGCCTGATTCACTTCAGTTACAGATAAAGGCTCCCCCTCTTCAAGAAAAATCCAGATCAGGTTGCTTTTAAGTATAGTGATCCCGCTATGCTATAGAACCATAGTTCCCTGCATGCCCAGTATTATTTTGGAATACAAGTATGCTCACAAGAAACCTGACTGTAATTCCTTGTGCAGACAAACCTACAGGTGAGAATGCCAGAACCTTTCAGAGGTATCCAAGGGGTACAAAATCTGGGGGAGGAGGTAAATGCATATGAACAGAGGTAAAGGCAGGCCATCGCAGCAGGTTAAACCTGTCAATCTTCTTCATCAGGATTCACTGCACATTTAATTTTCAAATGTTTGGAGGGGGTTTTATCATTTCCAGCACAAACCACAGTACTATATGTTCACTTCCTAATGGCCATACTTGAAAAGCTCCATGATGAATCACAGTTGGAAAAGTCTGGTTTGAAAGACCAGATCGTTCCCAAGAAGTTGGGGAAATGCACAAACGATTGGTTGTGCAGTCACCAATAACAAACATAAAAATAACAACTTGGCCAAGAAATGGGGGGGAGGGGGGGGGGGGGGGGTTTGACATTCATTCCAACAAACAATCGACGATTCGCATCTACAAGTGTCCCATCCATGGATAACGATCTTGGAGCTGCAGCCCCTCAGGGATGCACGTGCAGCACAGCAGTGATGCACAATACCCTGGGGCCCCGAAGAAAGGAGGGTCTAGCTTTCAACTCAAACTTAACTGTGGCATCTGGGTTACGAAACTGAGGTAACCAGGCACGGTTTGGCTGATGCACCGACACCGACACATTGATTCTGGTGGGAAGCCAGGGCTGAACTCTGAAGCTTTAGGCATAAGCATACCTGCAGGGTGTGTAACCGCACTCCAGCACTCAGGTGGACACAAAATGAACGGCATTTCCAACTGCTTCTCCTCTGCTCTCCTGCTACATACCTTAGGATAATGGCCCACTACTTTCTCCTCACATTTTCAATGCTGGAAAGCACAGCGGTTCCCACGCAATCCACCCAATGCAATCAGAGATAAGGAAAACAGGTTCTAGTGGCTAGCTCAGTAAGGGCATGCTGCTCCCCAGGAACCACAGCACCGCAAAATAGACCCTGCAGACAAAAGCCCTAAGAATTCTTACAGTAGCCATCCTGGCAACTAAGTAACTGGCCACGGAAGTCAAGGCAGCCACAGCACTAAGGCAGATGCAAAGAAAGGCACTGCCCGCCTCAACAGCAACTTCAGGAACATACAATAGCGATCAAGGCAGAACTCAACAGCAAGCAAAGGCAGCGTGTGAAGTAATGCCACGGTGACCAAATGGCTGCCACTTCAACAGCACAGCGGCCACTCGGCAAAATACAGCCGGCAATTCGCTGGGCAACAAGGGCCGAGGCGGCCGCAGGCCAGCAGTCTGCAGAAGCCACTGGGGCAGAACCGCCACCGGCTCGATGGTACAGCCGGGAGGACAGCATGGGAAACACAGATGCCACTTCTCCAAAAATCCTAAATAACAGACGGACAACCAGCCCCGACGCACCCAGGGATCTCGGCCGGTTCGTAGGGAGCGCAATCGCCATCCTGATGCTGCCCAACTGCACGGGTCCTGCCCGCTCCCTGGTCCCCAAGCAGGACCCCGGCGTTTCAGCGGGAGAGGGCAGCGGGTCCCCGGGTTGGGGGTGGCACCGGGAGGGACTGACTCCCACCCGTGCCTGCCACGGGAACGGGACGGGGGGGGCGGGGGGC
>NW_009259718.1:3780905-3785698 GCF_000687185.1 Egretta garzetta | reverse complement strand
TGCCACTGGCTCCTCTGGGGGCACAGCCAGTGGGAGCAGGGGAGTGTGGGCTCCAGGGAGAAGCCACAAGTGACGGAGGGCTGCCCTTAGTGACCATTTTAGATGTAGAAACGAAGGCTTGGTGGGTGCACGCAAAGCCCAGGCTGCGTTGCACAGGCACGTCTGTCTGCAGGTTTAAATAAGAGAGGCTTTGTATGCGTATGGGCAGGCCCTTGTATTGCACTCCGATAGCCTTTAAGTACAATCACAAAATATTTCCCCGGCAGGCTGGATGGTGCGCGCTCAACAGGGTTTTATTCAGTAATTCTCATTGCCCGTTACGTGGCTCCAAGCACTCTTTACTGTACGGCATCCAAGCTCAGCGCTGAATACAGATGTGTTCGTCTCCTCGTGGGTTTTTTCTGTAGTGCTAATCACCCGAACACTTTAAAAACATTAATAGCGATGCCCCTGCACCACCCTCGTAAGCCGACGGCTCCCAGCACATTTGTTCCACACCCTCTTCCAGAGGGTACGGTACCCGTTTCAGGGCCTCCTTATTTATCCTGGATGCGGCGTTGCTCTTGGTGCTTCTCGTTCCAGAGCCAGCCCTGCTGGCAAGCAGCACCCCATTGCACAATGCAGTCGTGCCTCCTGCCTCCAGCCCTCATTCCTTCTTTCATCCACCCTTCTCCCCAACCTACCTCTTTGTCTTGACCCTTGCCAAGAGCCTCCGCCCTCTCAGCGGGAATCCCGGGGTGCTATTGTTCTCTAGGACTTTCTGGATCCCACGCGTGGAGTGGGGGGATTGAAAAGGCCATGGCTAACATTTGCAAAAATGCCTGAAACACCTCAGGATATTATTTTGCGGAGGCGCTACATTGAAGAGAACACCCCATTAGTCCCGAGCACGGAGGTCAGCGTTATCTGCTTCACAAAGCATCTTGCCAGGCTGAGCCCCAGAAGGCACGAAAGAAGGTGATGATTGCTGTTGCGGTAGCAGTATTTGCAGTTGTCACGGCCACTTCAGACTGTTACCTTAGGAGCTGACAGCCTTGCATCTCGAGCTCATTGTGAGTGCGACCCTCAGAGGCCAAAGCGATGATTCACGAAGGAGGAAGATCTTGTCAAAATCCCCATTTTCTGGATGCTAAACAAAATACCCAGATCCCCAGGGTTTGTGATTTGGGGAAAAGCTTCTGTGGAAGCTACAGTGGTTTGGTGCTGCTTCAGTCCCAGGGTCTTCCAGATCAGCAACAAGGGACACCAAGTTCATTCAACCACAAAGTCAAGCCCCGAATGGTTTTTGTGTCATCATGTTCCATAACCAGGTCAGCCGCTTGAGTTCAAAAATGTGACTGAAACAAATGCTAATTTATTATCAAGATTTTAGTGTCATTTATCGGTTCCATAAGAGAGGAGGCAGACACCCCAATGCCTTAAGAAAATCTGATGAGGTTGGGCGTTACTTCAAGAAGCCAGCCAAAGGTGGCCTGTCCCCTGTAAAGCCTGCACCCTTAGTTTATGAAAAGACATCGGAGGTGATTCAAAAGAGAAGCAGGACCGGGGAGGCGGGGTAACAATTTGAGTTTGTGTAATCCTGACTTCTGAGGGCTTGCTTGTGAGCAAAAACCGCAGCATCTCCACTAATCAGGCCGAGGTTTTTGGCCAGGGGGACAAAAAACGATGAGTGACTGAAGAGACAAGCAGCCAGTCAGGACCTTTTCTGGGTCTATGGCTGGCTGAGGACAGGCTATGGGGGATGTGACCAGGCAGCTTCCTGAGGGCTGTGAGGAGGGTTGACACGGGTGCTGTCAGCCTTCCCAAAGGTGACAGACTGTTTCTCCTTCCCTGCTCAGAAATCCTTGTAGCTAAATTGCTGCTATGTAAAACCACACCTTTTACTCCGATTCGGGGCAGTAAGCAGAAAACAGACAAGAGAAACACAAGCGGTTGTGCATGTGGAGGGACCAAGGTGGACCTGGCTGCAGAAGACAGGAAATAAAATTCTCTTAGCTTTGAAATCAACGGATTGAAGACCTTTGGCAAATCAAGAGAATTTATTAGCTATATCTTTTTGGGATGGGTAAATGACTCGGGGAGTCTGTGAGCCTGCTAAGATGATTGGCAAGCGGATACCGAACTTGCTGGGGTGCAGCTGGTCCTCCCTTGGAGCAGGGAGATGCGCCGTGGCCATCTCTTGAGGTCTCTTCAGCCACATCATGGCACTGCTTTCCCATTCTACCAGGGGACAAAGAGCAGACTGCAAAATGAGAGGCCTTGCCTGGGACGTAGCCACCTCACAGAAGTGCAGCACAAGAGAGATGCTGATAACCAGAGTCCTGCAGGGGGGCAATGAGATAGTTAAGGTGCTGGAGCCCATGACATGCAAGGGGAGGCCGAGAAGGAGCTGATTCTTTCGGCCTGGAGTAGAGAAAGGTTAGGGGGGAACTAATTACTCTCTTCAACTATTTTTTTGGAGGGGGCGGGGGGCTATAGAGAGGTCAGAGACAAGCTCTTCTGATGGATGCACAGTGAAATGGTTACAAAATCTGTAATGAGGGAAATTCTAACTAGCTAAAGGGTAAACCTCCTCCCTGAGGGTGGTTCAGCACTGGCACAGACACCCAGAGGGGCTGAGGAATCTCCCCATCAGAGATGTTCAGGAACTGCCTGGCCAAGGACCTGAGCAGCCCAATCTAGCTCTGGGGCTACCCCTGGGGTGAGCAGGAGTTTGGAGTGGAGACCTCCAGATGTGCCTTCCCATCTCAATCTTCCTGTGAAACTCTGGTTCTAAAAATACACAGAGCCTGGTTTCCCTTTTCGACAGCGCAGACGCACAGCACGTAGTAGTTTCCTTGATGAAAAGAATAATCAAGCAAGCCCTCTAGTCTGCGCTAGGCCTGGAGAAAGTCTCTCTCCGAGCCAGAACCCAGCCAGGGCCACCCAGGATGGCTTCTCCTGGCTTGTTCTCTCAAACTCACACAAATAATACCTGTGAACTGGTGTTTGTTGGTAAATGAAACACTGGGAAGGTTATAAACCTCCTTGCCAGGTCTCACCAGTCTCCCAGCAATGGCTGTCCCCATGGCTGACATATCTCAGTGACTGGTAATGAAACAGTGATCCATTTTTTTACCATTTAATCAAGCTAATGGGGCCTGGGCTACAGCTCAGGGAAGTGTTAATTGTGGAGGTTCATTCATGTGCCCCTCTGGCATCCTCTAGAAGTGAGGGGCAAGGGTGGTAGCCTTACCTACCCCCCCCCTTTCAGCTGTCACTCGGTGTGCCGGCATGCCATAGCTGCATGGCTGGCTTCTGAGGCTCAGCGGGATGTGCACCGTGCCAGCAGAGACCCCTGAGATGCGGCACCATTTATCCAAAACTGTGGCATCATTTCCAGAGGTGTTTTATCTCCCCCGTACGTGGCAGTAGCACACAGTTATAGCTGCTTCCACACCGAGACACGCAGTGCTCTGGTAAGCTGATCTTCGCCCGGAGAGCAAGCTTCGTAATGCCCTCCTGGCGCCCTGTCCAAGCAGGGCCCGCAATCAGCCACCTGGCAACAGAGCCAAATACTCTTCCTTAGAGTAAGGTGCCCAGTATCTTATAGGAATTACTCAGCACCCAAATTTTTGGGCCTCTTGTCAGATGTTCAGCAGAAGAGTGCCCCCGACAGCCTCCTCTGTTAAAGATGAATGCCACCCCATCATTCTTGAGAGAAACAAAAAGACACTGGGGAAATTTGGTAGCTCTTCATCGCTGAGGCTTCCCTGTGCACTCTACAACAAGCCAAATTCGGTGACACCTCTTCTTCCAGCTCCATCATGGGCACATGCACCTATTAAGAAATGAAAGAACAATTCTGCAGGCTTGGGGGGGGGGGGCTAGCATTAAATTATCCCTGTAACAGCTCAACATTGCTCTGAAAATGTCATCCGAACAGAGTATGATTTGAGAGTTAAAAGCAAACCAGTCCAACACATGTTTCCCTTCACCGATATTGCCACATCTCCAGCCCGCCTCTGTGCTGTTCCTCCTGCTCTGATGGAACACACATCATAGCACGGCAATCTGATGGAGACATCAGCTGATACAACAGGATTCCTCAGGAGCGGGAACGGAGAAGCGTTTGGATATTTCTATCGCAGAGGAACTGCAACCAAATCTCTGCCACTGAGGCAAAGAGAAAGCAGTGTGTATCTTCCAATGCACCGGCTAAGGGTAAATATTTGCAGTGACCCAAGCAAACATACCAGGGTCATATATCCCTTATATATACATTGTGCCATCAATGGCAAACTCTTGATTTAGAAAAGGTGCCGAGGTGAGGCACTGCTACAGCACAACGCATTCTCATCACCTCGGTGCTTTCACGCGTCTCTTCTGACATGGGGACGTGACAATTCCTCACCGGTGATAACTCTTCCCTAACAGATTCTCACCACGGCATAGGGACATATATATATATACGGTTTCCCTGCTGTTACAGCGTTGCTGCATTTGAATGGGCAACACCGACTGCCTTGGGTACTTTATTTCCTTCCTTGCACAAAAAAGACAAAAAGGGGGGTGGGGAGGGATTGCTCTCGGGGATGTGAAAAGCGAAGAAACTTGCATTTCCAAAAAGCTGTCCTGTTTGCTCGGCAACGGCCGCGCCGTTTGCAAAGGCCCGGCACGGAAGACAAAGGCGGGCAGCAGGTAGGTGCGCGGCGGGCAAAACTGGCGCGCTCCCCCTTCCTCGCGCACGCACCCGAAACGCGCTTTTTCTCCGCAAAACCAGCGCGGTCGCGCCCAGCCGCTTTGGCGGGAGA
>NW_009259718.1:3762301-3780641 GCF_000687185.1 Egretta garzetta | reverse complement strand
GAGCCCCGCCGCCCGGCTGCTGCAGTCTCCTCCTTTGCGGCCGACCCCCCCGCGGACGCGGCCTCCCGTGTGCCTCCCAGCATCTTCGGGGTTTGCAGCGGTTTGTTCACCCGTGGGCGTGAGGTGTGGAGCTGGACGCGCTGGCTGTCGGGTGCAGCCTCTGAGTTTGGGGTGAGTTTTGCTCCGCAGCTACACTGCTGCTCCGAGGGGCCGAGGGGGAGACCTGACAGCGGCCGAGGGCGAGAGATGGGCTGCAGCCAGGACGCAAGCTATCCGTCACCACCGAGGTTTGTGCTGTACCTGCTAGTGATCCCCTGGGAACCAGCCCCGTCTCCACCCTTACGTTCTCCTTCCCACCCGCTTTTCTGTCATGTGTGCCACAGCCTTTTGTCTTCCCTTCTTGAACTTAATCCCTTTTCTATGCTATTTAGGTATGAAGCAGTAGTGAAATGCCAGTGGTTTACAGCATCATCTTTCGATTTTAAAGTCTGCGTCAGGACACAGTCGAGGGGACTGAGGTTGTCTTTACCCTGGACGCGCGGGCGGTCGGGTGCAGCCTCTGAGTTTGGGGTGAGTTTTGCTCCGCAGCTACACTGCTGCTCCGAGGGGCCGAGGGGGAGACCTGACAGCGGCCGAGGGCGAGAGATGGGCTGCAGCCAGGACGCAAGCTATCCGTCACCACCGAGGTTTGTGCTGTACCTGCTAGTGATCCCCTGGGAACCAGCCCCGTCTCCACCCTTACGTTCTCCTTCCCACCCGCTTTTCTGTCATGTGTGCCACAGCCTTTTGTCTTCCCTTCTTGAACTTAATCCCTTTTCTATGCTATTTAGGTATGAAGCAGTAGTGAAATGCCAGTGGTTTACAGCATCATCTTTCGATTTTAAAGTCTGCGTCAGGACACAGTCGAGGGGACTGAGGTTGTCTTTACCCTGGTCCTTGCTCATCACGAAAGACAAGGCAGTGTGGCTTCAGCGAGGGTCTGGAGACTTCCTGTAGTGAAGTGAGGCAAGAGGTTTGTGGGACCCGAGCATGCCCAAGTACACAGAGGGGCTACTGACATGCGCTGGTGATGGCGGGCAGGGTGTTTTTATCGTTCCTTCGCCGTCATAGCTTGGGTTGGATTTCTCACAGTAGCACCCCCCAGTCCGCCACCGTGACTGGAGTCTGTCCAGAACAACGCTGCTGAGCAGGCGCTGGGGTTTGCTGGCGCTCAGCCTGCTGGGGCACCAGCTGGAGCTGGAATACTTTCACCAAGTACTGCTGCATTGCCCCTGTGAAACAAGATGGAGCTGAGGGAGGCTGACATCCCACCTACCCCTCCATTCACTGCTCTGCAAGCCGCATTTGGGGGAGGGGGGATCAGCTTTTTCTCTCCCAAAGGCTTGCAGGTCCGATGTACCATCACTTGATGTCAAGGGGGCAGGTGGCCTGGGGCCGGTCCTGAAGAGGGCACGATTAAAATCCCTGCACAGCAGATCTTCACGCAACGTCATTCGGTGGAGGTGACGGGGGGCAGTTCCCACCCTCCCACCTGCCTTCCCCTCGGTGTTCCCCAGCTGGGTGGCTGGCAGAGCAGTCTGGCTGCTGGGACAAGGCTGTGGAAGGAGGTGGAGGCACCCGGCCTTTTCTTTCTCTTGCTGGTCCCCTCTGCTTGTTTTGGTTACCTTTCTGTGTGAGCCTCCCATGCTTTGATGGCAAAATGTCCCCACTTGCCGAACACTAGTGTGTAGAGAGAAACATCAGGCCAAGGCACGTGAACTCAGGTGTGAAATACATTTTAATTGAGTTTAGGGATCTGTAGTTGTCTCAGTTGTAGTTGTTGCTCAGCTGAGCACGGGCTGTCCAGAAGGTGAAGCAGACATTATGGGCGGAGGAGAGGGTGAAGGAGTGCAAGAGGGAAGGAAACAGAAAAATGTCACGAGAAGCGTATGAGAGCATGGGTTTGTTTACGGATGTGTTTTAACATATCACCCCACAGTACTATGTGCTGACCCGGAGACTTACAGCACACACGTACTCGCACGCACACCCAGTGAGGAACAGCAGTGCACTTCAACGCTAAGCTGCCGGCAAGCACAGCCCAACACAGCACAGCACTTGGGGTGGAAGGAGGGGACACTGGGGTCCCACCAGGGCTCAGCGCAAACACACGCCTGGGGCACAAGGACGCCGTAGGCCACTACACATACACCTACACACATGCACAACGAGAGCGAGCCACTGGCGACACTCGTCCAAACACAGCTACGGGTGCGACGCTTGTCCAAACACACCGCATATGTTCACAGCACATGCTTCGGCTTACAAGGGGAACACACCAGGCAGCATGCTCCCGTAGTCTAACACGTGAACAGAGCGGCTCAGACATGGCCCTGCACAAAAAAACAAAAGATACACAATGCCTAGATCCAGAAATACTTATGACCCCAAAGCAAGGGACAGGGTGTAGGCCTCTCTCTCATCCTTCACCTGGGTACATCTAGCCAGGGACACCTGAACTTGAGGGGGTTTGAGGTGAGAGGGAACCAGGTGGCGGAGGGGGGAGAAAGAGCAAAAAAGGGAGCAGTGGAGGGAAGGGGGCTTCAGAGTCTGTGAGGTGGAAAAGAGCAGCAGGGTGGCTGTGCCCTAGGGACAATGTTCAAAGAACACTTGGGTTGCGGAAGTTGTGTCCGGCAAAGCGTGCTTCATCGCCAAGTTCTTCCTCAATCCTGTAGGAGAGAGAGATGGCACACATCAGGCCCTTGCTTGTGAGGGAGCATTGGAGGCACCAGGACACCGGAGAGGCAGTGCATTGGGCAGGAAGCTGACATGGGCCAGAGGAGCTCAGCTCCTGCCAGCTGCTGTGCTGGTGGGGCTGCACCCTCATGCCAAGGAGGAGGGAAGGAGTCTGCTCTGGAGATCTCCCCAGGACCCTACTGTCATCTCTGCGCCTTGTCTTCATAGCATTTCCCCCACAAGCCCCATCTACTCTTGGGCTTTCAGCTTCTCCCACCCCAAATAGTCACTCCCCCATTCTCTTTTCTGAGTTCCTGTCCCTGGAGACCCTTACCTCATGAGCTGGTTGTATTTAGCCAGGCGTTCAGACCTGCAGGGAGCACCCGTCTTTATCTGTAAAGCATTCCCCAAAACAAACACCGTAAGTCACTGTTACAACTTGCACCGGTTTCCCATGGCAGGGCAGGGGATTCTGCCTTCACACCCCTTCACTTTCCTCCAGAAAAAGGCCTGGGTCTCACCTACCTGCCCGGTGCACAGTCCTACAACCAGGTCAGCAATGAAGGTGTCTTCGGTCTCCCCAGATCGGTGGCTCACCATCACACCCCAGCCGTTCTCCTGGGCCAACTTACAGCTGCAAGGAGCAAGAAATGCCATCAGTAGCCCCCATTCCTACAACCACCACCTGCACAGGTGAGATCCAGGCACCCTCTTCTCCCACCCTCAGCATCCTACGCTCTCGTAGAGACAAAAGTCTGTTCATCCAATGGATCATGTGACACCCTGCTGTGGTTCATCAGCAACCCTTTCACAGGAGAAGGGCAGGGGGCTGGACTTACGCTTGGATGGCCTCTGTGACAGATCCAATCTGGTTGACTTTGAGCAGGAGACAGTTGCAGGCCTTCTCTTCAACAGCTCGCTCAATGCGCTTGGGGTTTGTCACTGTCAGGTCGTCTCCCACTATCTGGATCCCCACATTGGCTGTGAACTTGGACCAGGCCTCCCAGTCATCTTGGTCAAAGGGATCCTCAATGGAGACCACTGAAGGGACAACAGAAGAGACATGAGTCAAAGCTGCCTCCCTTCCCACCCCAAAACCACAGAGGGGATGCACCTGTTAAGTATACGACACCAGTGCTGATTCCCTGCTGCCAAGCACAGCAGCTCACCTGGATAATCACGTACAAAGCTTTGGTAGAGGTCACCCAGCTCATCTGCAGAAATATAGCGGCTTGGGTCATCTGGGGACTTGAAGTCCAGGTCATATTTGCCATCACGGTAGAACTCGGAGGCTGCCACATCCATACCGATGACAATCTTGTCCGTGTAGCCTGCCTTGTCAATAGCTTCCTTGAGGAGCTCCAGAGCTGGGAGGAGGAAAGTTTCAGTCATGAGAGTCAGCCTGTGCAGAGAGCTCTGACTTTCAGTGGGAACCTGCCTTGGGAGGTTCCTGAGAGCCACTGAGAGTCTGACGGTGTGATGGAAAGGGAGCCTAGAGTGCAACAGAAATGTGCCAAGGAGCTGCAGAGGCCATGTCCAAAAGGACGAGGAGGAATCAAAGTACAATCCACAGCTCAGTGACAAGTTGGGGGAAGGCCTTGGAAAAGCCTGCGCACATGTTTGTGAGGTTTGAATGGAGAGGCTGTGACAGATCAATGCCACCCCAAGTAGAAGGGGCTTAGAAACCATTCCCTAACACAGGAGGTCAATGACACTGAGGCATCATATTTTGAGCCAATCTTTGGTGAATGCTGTGAGCTGGGTGTAGGAAGCCACAGCATTGCAGGCAGGGGTACCCCATCTCTGCAAGGCTCTCACCTTCACTGTTTTCCAGGATGTTGGGGGCAAAGCCTCCCTCATCACCCACATTGGTAGCATCTTTGCCATACTTCTCTTTGATGACACTCTTGAGGTTGTGATAGACTTCAGCCCCGATGCGCATGGCATCGCGGAAGCTTTCAGCTCCCACGGGCAGGATCATGAACTCCTGCATGGCCAGTTTGTTGCCTGCATGGGAACCTCCGTTGATCACGTTGAAAGCCTGGAAGAGTCCGTAAGAGAATCAGAGCTGAAGGAACCGGTCTTGGCACCACCTAGAGGAGGCTCACAGATGAGTCACCATGCCCATTCATGCCACATCCCACGGGGTAACGTAACACATCAGCTACTACACATCACATCAAAGGCACATTACAGCCCGGTGTCTTCCTTCCAACAGTGGCTCCAGGCAAATGGCTGGGGGGGGCATTTTCACCTCTTTTCCTCTCAGAGATCTTTTATGGGTCTGTCTGTGCTGTGTTTATCTGTATGCATTTATCAGCAATGCTACATCTATCTCTCTTCCAGGGTCTTTCTCCTTGACCCCAAGAAAATTTTAGCATTCACAACACCCTTTGTGAAGGAGTTTCACAGGGCAGCTACCCCTGGTGCCAAGTCCACATTCTCCTGTTTTGAACTGTGGCCCAGAGGGTTCACATGATGCCCTCTGGTTCTTGTGCTAAGAGCAAGATCCTCAGTCAACCCCCACCACAATCTCGGCTGTATCCTCCTCAGGGCCCCCTTTTCCATATGGAAACCTGGCAAATCTCAGGCCTTGGTTTGCTTCCTTGAGGAGTGCAGTGCACTCAGCTGACGTTTCAGTCCTATATCCCTTCCTTCTCTACCTCATAACACACCCTTTGAACTTTTGGAGTTTCTGAAGGTGGGTATCAAGGACAGAGGGGTCTTACTGGCACAGGAAGGATGAGATCAGAGTTGCCGGCCAGGTCAGCAATGTGCCGGTACAGGGGGACGTCCTTCTCTGCAGCTCCCGCCTTGCACACAGCCAGCGAAACTCCCAGGATAGCATTGGCGCCAAACTTCGCTGTGGGCAAAACCAAGGAGGAGTTACGCTTCACAGTAATAGTGCCTTAGGACCTTCTTCCCCCTGCTCCAGCCCTGCAGCCTCAGGCCAAATAAAAGGAATTAATTACATTTGTTCTCTGTGCCGTCCATCTCAAGCATCAGATTATCTATCTTCTCTTGATCCACAACAGAGAGGCCCTGCAAGAAGGAAACAGCTCCTGAGGGGGGGCTGAGAAGAGCTGTGGGGTGTGAGAAAGGAGGCATTGATGGAGAAGCTGGGGGTACAGGGACCTTTTTAGCTTGTGGGGGAACATATACACACAAAGCTCTGGAAATTAGTGTCTCGGTATATAGTTAAGTTAGGTAACCATGACGGTGTTGCTGCAGTGCAGTGTAGATGTACCCGCACTGGAGAGGGGACCAGCAGCAGCCCAGGCAAGGCCATGCATTGCTGGGGACACTGGACTCCCCTGGGGATTTACCTGGCCTTTTGACAGCTTCCAGGGAGCTTTGTGGTGCTGTGGCCCCACAGAAGCTAGGCAGAACAACAGTACATGCTCAACCCCAAGCAAGCGAATGTAGACTGGATGGAGCTGGCCCCCGGAGCAAGGTGGAGAGCAGGATTAGGCCCAACACAGGCAGCCCTCCACGAGGCCGGGTGTTTTACAGCAGCAAAGAGAGCTGGGCTCTCAGCCAGACCCCCTCTCGGGCTGCATGGGGTATAACGTGTGGCTTCAGCTCAGCTCTCCTCAGAGCAGGCTCCAGGTCTTCAGGTGTAAACAGGTTGCAGATGTGGCACCACTGCTCCACAAGGCTGTGCCGGGGGAGCTGCCAGACCTTGCACGGTAGGGTCATTGCTCATCACACCATGCATCCTGGGTGGGACGAACTGGTGTGAGGCCACAGACATGTGGATGAGGTTCAGTGTTTAAGGAGGAGCACACCTGAAAGAGGGAGAGAGCTCTACTGGGAGGATCAAGGGGACTAGTTAGGCAGTACAGATGCTGCGGTGGACCAGATAGCGTTAAATTGTTTCCGCCCAAGAGAAAAGGTCGCTGTGGACACATACAGGCATGGAGGGCAGGAGGGGTGTGCCCAGGTTCACAGAGAGCATCGCTATGTCTGTTAACCCAGTGAGATGAAGAGAGGCAGAAACAGAGATCGGGGGACAGAGACAGACCAGAGTAAGCGTTGGACAAGGAAGAACAAAGAGAAATCCTTACAGAGCCCACGAGAGCTGGGGCGACAGTGCTGTTGATATGATCCACGGCCTGCAGGACCCCTAAAGAAGGGGCCCAGCAGAGAGAGAGAGAGAGAGAGAGAGAGAGAGAGGGTGAGGCAAAGAGGAGAGTGGAAAGAGGGAGGGAGAGGACCGATAGACTGAGAGATGGAGACAGCAAGGGAAGATTGGGGCCTGATCTTTCACTTTATGCTAGGTCTGTGCCTCTGTGGTCTCCCTGACGGCAGTGGGACACATCCACATCACGCCATCGGATGAGCGGTACCCTCCAGCGGAGCCCCACGCACAGGCAGCCCCGGGGATGGGGTGCGGAGCAGGCATCTCCCCACCTTTTCCGAGGAAACGTGACTTGTCATTGTCTCGCAGCTCCAGCGCTTCGTAGATACCAGTGGATGCACCGCTGGGGACCGCTGCTCGAAACATGCCTGGGAAACAGCAAAACATGGGGGTGAGATGAGCAGAGGGTGAAAAGGAGGGAAAACCTTCATGCACCTGCTTCTCTCCTGCTTTTGGGGGAATGGATGTGGCAATCACTTGTGCAAACACATGGCCCTGCTGGCTGGTTGCTCATGGCTGGTCTTCTCAGAGGTGGAGCACCTCTTGGAGGTGGAGCACCAGGGTGGCAGAAATAAATGCACCCAGGCCTTCCAGACTGAGAAACCTGGATCTCAGGCATCCAGAAGTCCACACTGATCCCAGAACTATGGATGACGGGTGGAAGCGTGGAAGTCTGGCTCCTCAGCCCTCCTGCTGGTCCCAGAGGCAGCCTGACCCACAGCCACCAGCGGCTGCCTCCCCCTCAGACTGGGGCTGGGTTTCTGCCTCGGTGAAGAAGGAAGAGACTGGTCAGATGCCTGCTCTGGCCCCTCACTGTACTTCACCCCTCAGCCCACCTAGCTTTGGGCCTAGATGCAGCTCCTCCAGGTGAGAAACATGTGCACCTACATGCCTGCACAGAGATCTCAGGGACAAACCTCACCCTGCCTCATGAGCATGGCCATGGATGTGTTTCCAAACTTTTACTGTGTCCCAGGCCTAAAAGCATTGCTGCAGAAGGGCATTGCGGGGATATGACAGGAAGGTAAATGTATTTATGTTAACAAAACTTTTCGACCCTGCTAGTAGCAGGCACATGGCTCAAGTCATGTAACATGGCAGCCAGCTGCCTCGTCGTGATTTGCCCAACACATGTCCGGAGCTGCTGAGCACATGCACAAGCAGAGTTTTGGTCTCTGCCTCTTCCCCCAGCTTGCTGTCTGCCAGGGCTTCACTGGAAGAGACCCTCCATGCTCTCAGCAGAGCGTGCCAGGCTGCCGTGCAGTGCCAGCTCCGCCAGGGTGGGCAGGACTTCCCCTCCATCTCTCGTCCTCACCCGCGTACCTTTGTGTGTGTACAGGTCCACCTCAACGGTGGGGTTCCCACGGGAATCCAGGATCTCGCGGGCGTGGATCCTCTCGACTGCCATGGTGAGTCTGAGGAGAGGAGAGGAGAGGACATGTTCAGCCCTGGGAGGCCCCAGGATGTGGTGCTCGCCCTTCTCGTGTCTAGACAAGACTCCAAGAGAGAGAAGGGAGCTCAAGGAAGAGCGACCTTAGGAGATGGAGCTAAAACTATTGGCTCAAGGAAATTTAGAAAGTGCTATTAAAACCCAAACTATGTGAATCTACCCACATTTTGTCTAGGGACTGGTTATCTATTTGAAGTTATTCCATCCCTTTGCTGCAGATGACAAACTGGGAGCTTTCTCTCTCCCTGTGCAGCTGAGCACTGCCCCTTCTCAGGTCTCACAAGTGGGATACGAGCCTGGGTGGCAGAGACAGGGAGGGTGCCACAGCATCCATGGGCAGCGGAGAGGGAGGGATCAGCTGGCACAGACGGGAAGTGCCCCCGGCCCCAGCGCCAAGGACAGGGCACCAGCTCCCGGCGTCTCCTTTCCCCTTGCCGGGAGGCAAGGACAGTCCCTGCCAGGGCCAGGCAGCGAGCGGCCGCTGTGTCCGTGTGCGGCGGGCAGGGAGCCAGCCGAGCGCAGCAGCTGCCTGGGGCAGAGCTGCCCCATCCCCGCCTCTCGCAGACCCCCAGCCGAGCACCCGGCTCAGCCTTCCCGTCTCCCCTGTGAGGTGATGCTGGGTCCGGTTGTGCTGAGGCAATGGGAGCGAGGAGGAGGCCAGCAGCCCGAGGAGCCATCTTGTGCTGAGGGCCGTGGTGCCTCAGACTGGGAGAGGGCTCTGAAGGGAAGAGGGACCTGGCCCTGCCTGAACACAGGGGCTGGGCCCCGCTCCCGACCCTTCGCTCCACTCCCAAGATGGGGAAGCAGATGAGACCAGGAGGTGTCTCTGTTGGAAGAGGAGGGTGAGGAAAATGGCGTTTGGGGGCGCCTGATTAAACCTGAAGTGGAAAACAGGCTGGTGGGTGAGGACGGCTATTTGAAAGAGCTTCTGTTGCTGAAGTTTGGTCCCTAGAGGGTCCAAAAAACCTCATTCACCCCCGTCCCACCTTCTTATTCCCCCTGCCATGGGGCTGTGCAATTCCAGGGAGCTGCATTCCCCCCAGAGAGGGAGCAGCAGCGAGGTAGGTGTCACCCCACGCACCCAGCCCCAGCCAGGTTTTCCTCCCCCGGCTCCCACAGACGATTCACCCAACCCTGAGCAGGGCTGCACCCACACAAAACTCGGTGCAGAGGCCGGGCCCAGGGTAACCCCAGGGCCCCAGCCAGAGCCATGGTGCCTGTGATCACCTGGCAGGGGTACAGCCAGCACAGGGGCTCAGCATGGGGCCGGGGGGGGGCATGTGGGGCAGGGCAGGGGGTGCTGCAAACAGCACATCACAGCTCCTGAGGGGAGCTAAGAAGCAGGCTGGGGGAAGCCGGAGTCGGCTCTCGAGCCCATTGCCTCGGGTGGGTGGAAATCACATGGGCATGAGGAAATTGCGCTCCTCTGAAGTTTTGGTGAGGGCTTGCCGTACTGGGGAGTTTCAGTCAGCGACACCAGGGCTCTCTGGAGCCTGCGCAGGGCCCTCCATCATGTCCATCTGGGCTGGGATCCCCCATGAGCCGCTTTGGCAGCACTCCTCACGCCATCTGGCAGACGCCGCGGGGAACTTCCTCCGGAGCCGTGCCCGTGCGGCTGTGAGCTTCCTTTGCAGCAGTGCCCTGGCCATGCCCCAGCAGCCTCCGTGGGGGAGAGAGGAACAGGACCCCATGACAACGATCTTTGACAGCAAGATCTGTGCCAGATGCAGTGCCTCTCTGCTTAGGTGGTCACATCCCTCTGCCCCCATCCAGCTGCCCCTGTTGGGGCCAGCTCCGAGGAAGCCAAATGACCAGCCCAAATCCAGCCTTGCCTGCCCCAGCCCATCTTGCACTTGACCTCTTCTCCTCTCTAAGTCTTTCACATCCCTTTCACCACTGGTGTTGCTGCCCCATGTCCCCCTGCGTGTGCCCTCCTTTGAGCAGTGCAAAGAACCACCCTCAAATCCCCAGCATCAGCTGCACTGTCCTGAAAGGAGGTCAGAGGCGGATAAGCTGGGATAAGGGATTGGGATGGAGCCACAGCCTGTAGACCAGAGTGAGGAGGAGAGAGGAGCCAGGCTGGAGGCTGGGCAGCCTCCCTCACACAGGGTCTGGGCAGGGCACCCCGGGAGACTGGCACTGCTGCAGTGCCTTCCTGTGGGCACTGCTTCGTGGCACTGCGTGCTGCCAGGGCATCGCCTCGCTGGAGCTCGGGCTGCAGCCGTTCCCCTCCCCGCCCGGCAGGCCAGCACGGCGAAGACCTTTTCCCCCCAAGCCAGCGCCACCAGTCCCGTGTGCTGCTGCGGTTCCCCCGGGCTGGGCACTGCTCCCAGGAAGCCCGCACTGCTGCAGTGTCGTGGCTGATGCAGCTATTGCTTGCTTGACTGTCACCTCCTCTCCTTGCTGCCCCCCCTCCCCTGTGTGGTGTGGGGCTGTGCAGATAGGAAAACACCCCCTCTCCTCCCTCCCTCTCCCTGGGACCCGGCTGAGCGCCGGTGTTTATGTCGACACCTCGGGAGGCTGGGGGGCTGCTCTGCGCCGAGGCTGGGTCCTTTCCCCAGCGGTGCCCAAACTGAGCTTTGCCTCCTCCCCCCTTCCGCCCCCGCCTCCCCCAGGTAAAGCTCCGTCCCGCAGCACCTCCCGGCAATGCCCTCGGGAGCACCACCCTTGCTTCTTGGTTGCCCCCCTCCTGCAATTCCCTAGGTTCACATCTGAAACGATGCTCGCCGCGGGTAGGGAAGGAGGGAGTACCTGAAATTAAAATACGAAAGAAAAGTGAGAAGGGTGGGGGGGTGAGGAGAAAGAGGTGGGAGGAGCAGGGGGAGGAAGTGCGGGGAGTTCAGTTGTTAACGCCGCTCACCGTGGTCCTTCTCCGCAGGGACCCCGCGGTGCGTGTGGGGTCTGGAGGGCACAGGGTGGGGAGCAGAGACCTGCGTGCTCGGGGGGTGTGGGGTGCGGGGGGGTGCTGGCCGTGGGGAGGGCACTTACCTCGGCGGGATGGAGACGCCCCCGATGGGGCCGGGCCGGCAGCATGTGACCCGGAGCGGCGATGAGTCAGGGTTTAGCAAAGCTTCGCAAACAGCACGTAGAGGATGGAGAGGGGGGAGAGCGGGAGGCAGGCAGGGGAGAGGCGCAGACAGGCAAGGGCGAGAGCGCCAGGGAATAGCAGTGGGCGTGCAGGATAAACAGCTCCAGTCATCCCAGGCTCATTAATTGTTTTTATTCAAATCAGGAAATCTTGTAGGGTTTTGGGGAGCCGTGAGTTGAACCGCAGAACCTGTAACTCTCCCCCTTTTCCCTCTCGGGCCTACTGAGAATAGAGCGTGTGAGCGCAGTGACTGCAAAACCACTGCAGTGCCTCAGGGCAGCTTCCAGGACCAGGGTGGGTAGCCCTCCCCTTTTCTCCGGGGGCAAAATGAGGTGAAGGTGGCTCTGCTACCTGCAGCTCCCACCTTCCCAGGCACACGTGGAGGGGGAAGGCACCTCCAAATCTTGACCAGCTCTGGGAACAGGTGTTAGGGCCAAGGGTCACTCGTCCACATCACCCTGGAGAGATGCCTCCATTTCCTGAAGAAGGAAAGAGGGAGAAGTTAAATGGCTCGACGCCTGACTCCTTTCCCCATTCCACCGCTCTGCTCTGCTAGTGGGGTCAGGAGCGGCAGTAGGGCTGCCATGCTGGCCATCGCAATCAGGTTGCGAAGCCCGGTCTCTGTTTCAGGCTCCTCTGCCCCTAGGACTGACCTCCCTCAGCCTTCTCCTCAGGTTACCTAGAGGAGGAGAGGTTTGATCACCATGTATGTGTAATCCTCTTCCCTTCACTTCCTTCTCCTCCCCCTGCCGTGCTGTCCTCACCTTTCCTTCTTCCTGTCTTTTCCGACAGATTTTGTTCGCCTCTGCCCGCTCATCTTGCTCAAATAATTCCTTGTCAAGGCGTTGCAGGTGAGGCAGCAGGATCAGGACCTCCAGACGGTAATTGGGCTCATCAGAGCATGGATTGTCCAACAGTACCAGCGCCTGCAGCGTGGGGAGGACCTGCAGTTTTGCCACCTCCTGAAGGCTACTGATCCCGTTGTTCCTGAAGAAGAGGAATCACAGAGAGCAGGGGAAAGAGACACATGCAAGT
Organism: Egretta garzetta; assembly: GCF_000687185.1. Lineage (NCBI taxonomy): Eukaryota > Metazoa > Chordata > Aves > Pelecaniformes > Ardeidae > Egretta > Egretta garzetta. Next base: position 3,768,212 of record NW_009259718.1, on the reverse strand, counting down.
AGTGAGGTCCCTTCGGAACAGTAAGCTGACAAGACAGACTGTCCTGGTTTTGGGTGGGACAGAGTTAATTTTCTTCCTACTAGCTGGCATTGTGCTGTGGTTTGGATTTAGTACTAGAAGAATGTTGATAACACACTGATGGTTTAGTTGTTGCTGAGCAGGGCTTACACTTGTCAAGGACTTCTCAGCTTCCCCTGCTCTGCCGGGTGCACAAGAAGGTGGGAGGGGGCGCAGCCGGGACAGCTGACCCCCACTGGGCAAAGGGCTGTTCTGTACCATGTGATGTCATGCCTGGGGGGAGTTGGCTGGGAGGAGAGGGATCGCTGCTTGGGGACAGGCTGGGTATTGGTCAGTGGGTGGTGAGCAGTTGCATTGTGCATCACTTGTTTTCTATATTTTATTATTATTAATAATGTTATTATTTTCTTCTGCTGTTTTATCAAACTGCCTTTATCTCAACCCACAGGTTTTACTTTTCTTCTGATTCTCTCCCCCAACCCACTGAACGGGGGGGGAGTGAGCGAGTGGCTGTGTGGTGTTCAGCTGCCTGCCGGGTTAAACCACAACACAGACAAAGCAAAATTTAGCAGCATGATAGACTGTAGACCTTAGACCGCAGGCCTGTGATCTGAGATCCTGATCTGCCTGCAGCTCCCCAGGCTGAGGGACAAAGAGGACATCTCTAGAGTTCTCTGTGCTCAAACAGTCCACTGAATTGTGTGATATCACCATTGCCCTGTATGGCAAATGCTGAAAAGTAAAGGGCACTTGTGGTCCTGTCTGGGACACAGAGAACAATGCAGAGAGGGCTCCAAAGGAGTTATGGCAAGGAATAAAAAGTATGAGGTGGGGTCTGAGAGTGACTGCAGAGGTAGCTGTTTTCTGAGAAACCCAGGAAAGGTCCTGGTGGTTATACTCCTAGTCAGCTGAGCACCGAACACCAGTTAAGGACGGTAAAGATCAACCCATTCCCATCAGATCTTCAACCTCCGAAGGAACCAGAAAATCCTAAAGACCTAAATGGGAGTACAGCCTGACAAAGGAGTCTCTGGTCCTGACAGAGCGCAGGGAGGACCTACCGTAGATTGAGGTACTGCAGGCACTTCATGCTACTGCTGAATCCATCCAGGGTCTCAATCTGGTTGTCACGCAAGTGCAGAGTTGTCAGCTGCCCCAGCACCTCAAGGCCTTCAAGGCTCTGAATGGTGTTCCGGGCCTGAGCACCAGGGAGGCAGGAAGAGAAGAGGCAAAAGGGGGAGAGTGAGCAGCAGTTATTTCTGGCCTTTAAAGCTCTTTCTACCCTTCAGACTCCCTACCACTCATCACACAGCCTTCTCTGACGCTGGATCGGGTTACTCAGGGTCTTGCCCAAATGGGTGCTAAGTATTCAGATTCAAGGGCCAAAAGTCTGCTGAAAAAGTGTTTCCTGCAGCATCACTTGATGACTGAGAATAGACCACCCCAGATGCATACTCCACTGCCAGCGCTGCACCCCCTTCCATGGCAGTGCTGAATCTGAGTCCCTAAGGCCTCAGAGAGCAACAGTGCAGGGGGGGAAAGCACGGACCCAAGCCTGAAACAAGCGTATTTAAAGGACGAATAACCAGCCCCTCTCAGTCACATAGTCCATGTAGTCCAGGGATCTTCCAGTGTCAGCTACTTCTCTTGAGGGGGAAATCTACTACCAAGCAGTCTCCCCTTCTGCTCCTCCAGGAGCAGAAGCAGGCTGAGTGTTCCTGAGAGAAGTTGCAGGGGAGTGGGGGTTGTTGTTTGGTTTAATTTCAAGCATTTCCTGGTGTAACTGTTGTTGCCCATCCATAAGCGCACCTTCTTGCAACAAATCTGACAATCTTACAGCAGGAAGAACGTGTCCCTTCAGTTGAGAATTCCTCATCACTGAATTTCATTTGCTTCACTGTGATGTGAGTTATGACACAGAGCAATTCGAAGCTCTGAATGTCAGCAATAGTTTCACAGGGGGATCTCGGCTGGAGAAGATCATGAGAGGTCTCCTGCCCAACCCCGGGCTCACCACATCAACGTTAGGTCAGGCTGCTCACCGCCTTGTGCAGCCAAGTTTGGAACATGCCTGGTAACTACAACCTCCCTGCCATGTTCTCCAGCCTGGAGCTGTGCAGGGCTTCGCTTGCGATTGTGGCTCAGGGATGTGGTCTCTAAGGATGCAGATACCTGCACAGGAAATGGGGAGAGCGGTGCCGCTGTGCTCTCTTTTCCTTGTTGGTACCCAGGCAGTGATGTGGCCGGTGCCTGAGGCTAATGAAAGGGGCACAGGCTGAACTGGTGGGAAGAGAGAACAGTTTAGGACCTGGTCACTCAGGAAAAGGACGTTTTGTAGAAAAGGAGGACTGATGGAAACTGGAGAGGAAGAAGTCTGGACCAGCTGGGCCAAGTAAAGAGGGTAACACAAGGACAAAAAGAGGAAAGTTGGAGATGTGGCAAAGGTCATGTGAAGAGATTTAGCAACCAGGAAGGATTAATCAATTGTACCTCAGAGGAAATCAGGAGCTGGTGTGGGAAATGGGGTGGGGAGCTCGCAGACCACTGGTCTGTAAAATGAATAGCAACCTCCCACCACTCTCACTTTCTTCATTACTTCAGAGTGATTAGTTTAACAGCTCTGGCCCTGCAAGCACTAACAGGACAAATGCAGAACGGATTTTTTTCAGGGGTGTTTTTTTTTCCCTAAATCAAAGGACGTTCCATATGAATACTTTAATTAAATCATCACCTTACCTTAGATACTAGTTTGTCACATAGATGTGATGCCACCATTTCTTATGGAAAGCTACTATAATATGTTCCCCAAGATTCCCTCTGCCCTTCCTGCATGCCTGACCTTGCCCTAGCTAGCCTTTGTCACCACTGCTGGACAATGACCAGGAACCAGCACAGCCCTACTGACAGCAGTGATCCTCCAACTGATACAGAGTGCTACATAGTAAGCAGCCAGCTCGTAGTCTTCCTGCTGGTAGGTATAATTTTTTTAATGCTGAATTTCATCTGCAACTATGCCACATAGTAACCAAATTTGGTTCAGGTCCTTTAAATGGAACCCTTTGTCTTGAAACCTGTCCTTGAGGCATCAGTTTCATCTACCCATGGCTGAAGTAATACCAAAATCTTTATACAGAAAGCAAAGCAGTACTAGGAGAGACCCCCCTCCAAAATGATTTAGTGAGCAGGCAGACATGGGAGACAAATTCAAGCCCCAAGATTCCTGAGAAATGAGTCAGTTGTTCTCGTTTTAATAAACACGTCTTGCAATTTGCCTACTTCATATGTGCAGCTCAGAAATTCCTCAATAGTGCCAGGAACCTTCCTTAAACACAGGTGCTTTGCTTCCTTCCAATCATTCATGAAAGTGACTGGTTTTACTTTGAAATTCTGTATTATATCTAGTGACTTATCCACTTCATCCCTTCTTCCAGCACCTCTAGCCCAAAAATCTGTTTCCACCAGAAAAATTGCAGACAATCTGAGCAAGCAATCTCCTCAATGTGTTCTGCCTGGGAGTCTTGATGAAAAGAAACCATATAGCTTTTCAAAGCCTTTATCATCTTTAACAGCTTTTTAAGAGGTAGTGACTCAGGACACCTATCCAGTCTTCACAAGCTGTAGCACTGTGTGATGCATGGGACTAAGCCATACATACTTTCTTTGCTTGCATCTCCAGGAGTAAATGTTCCATGAAGTAATTGTTTATGGTATTAGGCAATTGCTTCTCCTACCTTAGTTTCACTGCAATGTTCAATCAGTTTATTTTTTGGCAGCTGAAGGTGTGAATCATGTAATTGTGCTGGTTTTAAACCAGTATTTGATTAGGCCCATCAGAGAGGGGAAAAAGGCATCATCTCCCCCTATCACCCAGAGCAAACCTGTTGCCTTCCCCACTGACCTCCGAGGGTGCTGGGATGCACAGAATACAGGCTTGCCTAACACTGCCAGAAGGGAATACTGCTCTCCCGTAGGAGGCCAGGAGGGAAGAACCCAAGGCACTGAACAGTGCCGACTCCTCCGCTCTCTGCAGAGGAATAATGGTCAGTGGCTACTCCCTTCGCTCTATCTGGGCAGACAGAGTAGAAGGAGCTACCCCAAAGAAGTGATTTTGTCTCTAGCTCTCTGAAGTCTGTTCCTCTCTTGGGCTGAGAAGATTGAACTGAAAGGGCTAGCACGAAGATTATGCTGCTTTGAGGGGAGGGGACAGCCTCCTCCCAGTGGCTGGAGGTGCCAGGCTCTGCAGTGGCTCTGTCCCACTCCCCTAGCTGGTTGATCCCTTACCAGGTAGAGGTTCTTGAGCTTGGGAAGATTGAGCCCTGCTGTGGTCTCTAGCATGTTTCCTCGCAGCTCCAGCATCTCCAGGTTGAACAATCGGCCATGACTCAGGCCCAGAGCTGTCTGGATTTTATTTCCTGAGTGCCAGAGGAGGAAGGAACAACAAGAGAGTTAATCCCACCCAAAGAGAACATCCTATGTGCACAAGAATGAAGAGAGGTGGTCTGTATCACCTTTCAGGCTGAGGTTGGCTAAGCGGGGGTGAGTAATGCCCTCCATATCCTCAATGCGGTTGTGAGCAAAGCTGATGATCTGGAGGTAGGGCAGCTCCTGCAGGCAGGCACTGGTAAGCAGATTCCCATCCACCTTCAGCCAAAGCAGGTGGGTTAAGTTGCTCAGTGGAGACAAATCTTGCAGCTTGTTTCCTGACAAATCCACATACCGCAGATGAATGAAGCATTCAAGGAGGCTGATGTCTGTCAAGTCCCTGTGGGAGGGAGGATGTGAATAAAACATCTCTAGTATTTCTCCCTGCTACCAGCTTTCAGTTTGCTCCTCACCACTACTGGAGGGAGGGCATCTTCCTCTTCCACTTCCCTGCTGTCCTAGGAAGCCTTGCTGGAGAGAAGGAGGAAAAAAGGCAGGCGGTAGGGACAGGCTGAATAGTCTGTAAACAAGGCCGAATGGTAAGATCGGACCTGCTTTCCTGGCAGGGGAGGACTTCTTCCCATTGAACTGTAGCTGTCAGGAGAGGGCAGAACCGAGCAGAAAAGAGGATAAGGTTGGGGGATGGCTCTGTTAGACAGTAGTGGCGGTACCAAGGACTGTGTGGAAGGACTTTCCTAGTGGGAAAAAGCAGACTGAGATACCTATGAGGCTGCCGAAAGACAGGGTCTTACTGAGGCCTGTTAGTTAGGTCTGGGGATATGTGGGTGTACTGATGAGGCTGAGGCTCCGAACTGTCCCCAGGCCAATGTGGCACTGTATTTACAAGCGCATGCCTTAAAGGTTAGCAGTTAACAAAAGAGATGCTTAATGGATATTTCTCAAAGTGACCGTGAGGAGGTCACCCTGTTCAGGTCCCTCTAGGGATCCCCACAGTCCAGGGGGATGGATGGGCAGGCTCCCCTCAGTCTAGGGGGAGTCCATCTGGCTATGGTGGAGGAAGTCCCCAGCTCAGGGCTGAGGACAGACCAGCTATGCTGAGGCACAGACTGGAAGCCTGGCAGCTGGACAACACAGCCTGGAAACACTCCTGCCCCACACCAGAGGGGTAAGGTCACCAGTGGCCTTAGGGCACGGCTGCCCCATGGATGCCCGGGGAGGAGGGTGCCTTCTCCTGGGGCGGGGGTTGCGCACTCACTTGTATTTGGCTTCAAATTTCACGTAGGCGTGGGCCAGGCCATTGCCGGTCTTACAGAGGAGGGAGAGGCCCTCCTTCAGGGCCTCCTCCGTCAGGGGACGCGGGGCCAGCGCCTGGGAGGGAAGGAGAGAGCTCAACGCCAGGGTCGGCCGGGCCGCAGCCGGGGGGTGCCCAGGCCGCCTCCCTCACCTGCGCTTCCTCCTCCTGCTCCGACAGCGCCGCCGCCGCCGCCTCCTCTCGCTCCTCCCCCTCCAC
>NW_009259718.1:3758861-3761984 GCF_000687185.1 Egretta garzetta | reverse complement strand
CAAAAAAAAAGAGACTGTTGCGTTTCACAGGCGCCATGCTGGTCAGCGCGTCCTGCAGCAAACGCTCGATTTCCTGCAGCAACATGGGCGCTGCTGATGCATCGGCCATCCCAGCTCCCCGTGGTTTCTTTTTTTCATCATCCTGCTGGCAGCGCTCCTCCCAGCTGACCGCTTGCATTAGTTTGCTGCTCCGGCTGCAATAGCTCGTCATTTTTGGTATTAAATTCCATGTGGAAAACCCAAGAGCATGTCTCCCCTTCGTCAGAACGACTTTGTGATCTTGCTTTACCTTCCCAAGTGCTCCTGGCTCTTCCTAGCTGGGTAACATCTGCAATTATTAGGAGCGTATCCAGAGAACTGAAGGATAATTTCAGTGGGAAGGGACCACTGGAGGTCATCCTGCCCACCCCTCAGCCCCAAATGGGGCCAGCTTCAAAGTTGGGCTGGGCTGCACAGGGTGGTGCTCACTCAGGTGGTAAATATCTCTGAGGAAAGACATTCCCTCTGGTAGATGTTTAATTAACACATTGAACAGAATTAGGCTCAGGCTTTGCATGAAACCTCCCACAACATGATCTCCCAGGTGCCAGGCAGTGGCTTTTGGGGTATGGTGTTCCGACCCGCTTGCGGGTGATGCCACTTCAGCCCCCTCCTCCCGGCTGGGGAGCCGGGGAGGGCTGAGGCTGCCAGTGCCCCGCAGGTGCCATCGGTGCCTGCCCAGCTTGGGCACGCGAGGGCACCTGGGTGGCTGTGCCCCCACCAGCTGCCGAGCAGAGCCGGGTGTTTACCGGCCAGGAGTGCTGCTCGGAGCTGACGGCCGCCAGGGTTTTGCAGTTAGTACCAAAGTCCAAGGCCCTGCTCCCTTTTCCCTCCAGTGCACTTTGCTCCTTCGCAGCCCCTGGGCAACGCCAGTGTTAGATAAGCTGGTTCAAGCTGAGCTGGACACGACCGTCAGACAGAAGGCTCACTCTCGCAACGTGTGCCAGCCATCAGCCCTCCTGCAAAGCACCCCTCTGTGCACAGGGCCGCCCATGTCCCCTGCCTCATCCCGCTTGACTCCCCAGCCCTGACCTCTTCTCCTGTGCTACTCTCACCCCATCTGTTCACTCCCTGGCGATTAACCTGCATACGATGTGGCTTTCCGCTATATCCCCTGCAAGATAAACCCTCTACACATAAAGCACTCCAGCTCCTCTTGCGTTTGCTTTTCAAGACTTTAAGGAGCCCTTCAGCACATTGGCGCTGCAGCAAAAGCCACAGCATGCTTTTCTTCCTGTCCCTCATCCCTTTATGCTGAAGAACCGTGTGGTAGAAGTCGTGTGTGCCTCTATGCACATGTTTTATGTAGTCTTACCACAGGAACATATGTCTCAATTGCCCTGTTTGTAGATGACTAAAGAACTTATAAGAAACAAGCAAATATATACAAGGAAACCCAAATCTTTAAGAGAGACAAATTTTATTTAGGTGGTTTTTAAATATATATATATAAAAATATATATAAAGATCCCTAAACCTAACTATACTGATCACGAAGGCAATTATGCAACTGAATCTCGCCTGCATAACCACCAAGGAGCCCAGGCAGATGGTGTCGGGAGGGGGAGCCCAAAGAGCACCCTGCTGGGCTGCTCCCAGGCCCATCCCAGGAGCTCTCAGCCCACCAAACACCCATCTCCTCACACCCCAAGGAGCACAGGGGCTCGATGGCAGGCGGGAACAGGGCTGTCCAGGGGAGCCTCAGGCCCAGAGCAGCTTTAGGCTGGGTGGGGTCACTGCATTTGGGGGTGTGGGACACGGGGTGGGATGCAGGAGAAGAGCATTTGGGGGTTGCACATGACTCATTAGGGGATGTTTAGGGGAGGATGCTTTGGCCATGCCCTGTACCTGATCAGCGCACCCTGTCCCGTCTCCTCATTGAACTCCTTTTGCACCTTGCACTGGGTTAGGGACTCTCATTACCATGTGCCTGGGGTGGGGGAGATCTGGGTGCCAGTGGCTGGGACTCAAGGCCTGTGGGCAAGTATGTGAGCAGCAGCGAGAGTGCAGCCAGACCAGCCTGTGAGGGGGCCTGGGGGCTGGGAGGGCTCCGCAAGGGAGGAGATGGCTGCCAGGGGGACTGGGGGAGTCCCAGCAGCTGCCAAAGAGGCTGGGGGCCCTGAGCACCATGAGGGAGTTGGCTACTGGGGGACCAGATGGACTGGAGAGGCTGGGATCAAAAGGCAGGTACTGGGCAGACTGCCTGAGCCACACTATAGACATGTGTATATGTATATATATAAAATACACACACATATATATATATGCATGCTCACTAGCACACCTCCATCCTGCTCAGCCAGAGGAGGGGTGGGATGAGGCTGCCGGTGCTGTGTTCATGTGCGTGCTCTGTGTGGGCACCTGTGTGTGTATGTGGGGGGTCTGTGTTCTTATGTGTGGGTGCCTACTGGGAATACAAGCTCAGCCTGGCTACTCAACTGGTTGGAGCTGAGGACACGGGGCTGCAGCAGCCCCTCTCAGGGCTGTCACATCTGGCACGATGCATCCTTCCCAACAGCAACCTGTTTAAGATCCAACCACTACAATTTGCAGCGAAGACCTGGCAGTATTTCCACTCCACAGAGCTGTGGTCTTGCCAGAAAGCAGACAAAAAGAGGAAAAAAAAGATCTGGCATTCCCGCTGATGCAGAAATTATTTTCCACGAGTTTATTCCTCGTTAAACGAATGCTTTCATGCCTCTGTATTCTTCCCAAAGCAGCGAGATCAACGCCCGGCTCCCATCTGGTTTTTTTTTCCCCTATGTAGGTCACTCTCCCGGGCTCTTGCCCAGCGCTGCGGGCAGGGCTGGGCGGGAGCTGACAGCAGAGCTGCAACCCCTGGCCGATCCCTGTGCGTGACCCTGGCTCCCGGCTCCCGAAAGCCTTGGGCACAGCCCGCAGCCCCAGGGAGCCACCGCTGCTCTGGTCCCCGAGGCCCCCAACTACGGCCATGCCCCAGCAGGCTGCTGCTCAGAAATACCCTGGTTGTAGACACCACAGAGTTTTCGGGATTTTTTTTTTTTTGGCCTTCGAAGCATCCTCCTCTCCACGTCACTCTGCAGGCACCCAGAGCCAGCAGCCGCC
>NW_009259718.1:3755629-3758424 GCF_000687185.1 Egretta garzetta | reverse complement strand
AGGGGAGGAAGGCACCACAGCTGCAAAAGCTGCCGCAGTCCAGCGACGTGAAATGGAAGCCCATCTCTCGGCACGAACGCCCTTTCCCCGGGTCTGCTCCCTGCCAGAGCACTGCCCGTAGGCTCCCGGGGACGTACTGCCCCACAGCTAAGCTCCTCCTTGCGAGGCACTTCCTTTTTCGCTACCCTTAGTACTACCTAAAAATCTGGTGCAGCGGCTGGGAAATGACGATCAAGTCTCGCCTGCTCACCCATCAGCACACAGCTACAAGCAGGCAGCGAGCGCAGCCTCAGCACATGGCCTGAAAACCTTCCCTGCTAAAGAGGGGGCTGCTCCTGAGCAGCAAAGCCAGGGACCAGCCCTCACAGGGTGTGCAGGGACGAGTGCATTTACCAAGCCTGCCTGGGATGATTGGCTCACTAGCGGGACAGCCAGGTGCTGGAACAGAGACAACGCACCTGGAAAAGATGGGCACAAACCACCACAGAGGAGCTGCAACGTGACAGAAGCAAGATGCTCAGGGGATGCTGCAGGTGACAGCAGGATGCAGGCTGAACCTGTGCAATGTCTACCAGTGGGCCCTCAAAGAAAAGCCCATAAAACCCACACCACCCCCTCTGCAACCTGCTACCTCCAGAAGCAGTCAGTTCTGTACATTGCTTGTCCCCAGCTGCTTCTGAATGAGATCCAGGACACACCTTTGCTTTTTCTTTTTTTCCATTTATTGTTCAGTACGGGACACAGGTGAGGTAAGACATCTCACAAGGGTCTAAGCTGACAGGCTCCTTGCTGATGGAGCTGAAGGGTGCACGAGAGGGTAGTTCCTTTTTCCTTCCCCCAGCACCAGTGGCCTCTCTCCCTGCAGCACGGCAGAAAAAAAAGGGGAGGCACTGGCCAGGTTGACTCTGGGCTCTTACAGGTCAACAGGCAACCAAGGATTTTGACAATTCAGAGAGGAGGCTGTCAAGACTCTGCTGAGACAGGCACCCACTAACAGGACTCCAATGTGGTGGGGGGGGTTAGCAGCACAGGTAGAACAATGACCGTGGAGGGGGGGAAGCCCCAGAGGAGGCCTCTGTACTAAGACGTGTGCAATGAAAGGTCCCGTCTTGCTTCCGTTTCTTGCTCTGAACCTCAAGGGACTGCTCCTCACAGGCTGCTTCAGTGTTTGGCATTGATAATATCCACAAACTCTGGCTTGAGAGAAGCTCCACCAACAAGGAAGCCATCCACATCATGCTGAGAGGCCAGCTCCTTACAGTTGCTGCCAGTGACTGAACCTAAAGAGGGAGCAGTATTTTAAGGTCAGATGTGGCTAGCTCTAGAAAATGGGGCCAGGGCACAAAGGTAAGACACTAGCCACATCTTACTCTGCAGACAGCAAAACTGCCCCCCATTTACTGAAACAAGCTAGTAGGTGGTTCTTCATGCTCTGACAACCTCAAGTTTCCTCATCAGCAGAGCATGTTGTACCGCTGCAGCCACAAGCGGAGAAACTAAGGGCTTCCTGCACCGGAAAGTGGCTTCAGGTTCATTTACCTCCATAGATGATCCTAGTTGACTGAGCAACAGCATCAGACACATGGCTTTTCAGCCACCCCCTCAGCTTCTCATGAACTTCCTGAGCCTGCAACGGAAGAGAAAGAGTCTCACTGACGGCTGAGCAATACATACTCTTGTCCAAAGAGAAGGGAGACTTTTTGAAAAAAATCTTTAGAGATTCTCTAAGTCTTTAGAGAGACAGAATCTTCAAGAAGATCTCGAATGGGAAGGGTCAGCTGGCCATTTAGTCAGCCACCTTTCCCCTGCTCATACCTGTTGGGGAGTTGCAGTTTTACCAGTTCCAATAGCCCAAACCGGCTCATAGGCAAGAACCACTTTACTCCAGTCCTTCACATTATCTGAGGAGGAGGAAGAAGGTATAAGCAAGCACAGTACCCCATGCCAGGAAGGGCAGAGCTGGGGGAAGCATTCTGGAACACACAGGCCTTTTATTAACATGATCATTACTGGGTGTGAACCTTTGCAGCAATGTATCTGTGAGCCTGACAAGGAAAGCCAGGACGGCCGTTTCCCAGATGTCCAAAGCAGAAAAAAGCACACCTGTTTTCTTCCCTTACCAGCAATGGCCTTGGTCTGTTCAAAAACCACTTTCTCCGTTATGCCAGCTTCTCTCTCATCCAGCTTCTCTCCAATGCAGGCAATGACTCCCAGGCCCTCAGCTAGAGCATGAGCCACCTTCTGCCCAATCAACTGGGAATGGAAAAGAAACAAGGCAACGACAGTCAGACCTACTCCTGTAGGCATATTCCCTTCCGCGGCCTTTGCGGGCACACCTGAGCTGGACCATCTCTCCACCCCAGGATCACCCACCTCATCAGACTCTCCAAAAACATGTCTTCGCTCAGAGTGGCCCAGGATTACCCACGTGGCTCCAATATCCTTGATCATTGCTGGGCTGGGAAGAAAGGAGATGACTCACACCTCTGGAAAAAATTCACATCCCAGAGGCACCCTGGCTTTTGCTCTTCTTCTCTGTGGGCTCACCTGATCTCTCCCGTGAAAGCACCCTTTGGTACCTTGTAACAGTTCTGCGCTGCAACTCCAATCTTTGCATCAAGTTTCTGGCGGGCGAAGTCGAGGTAGATGGAGGGGGCTCCGCAAACCACCTCTGGAAGGCAATGGCGATGGTTACCCTTGAGACAGGCAAAGGGCAGAAACTGTACCCAGCCACACACCCCAGATCTCAGCCCCAAGAGGTCATCCCTCTCTCCCCTCCCCCGCCCCGGGAAGGC
>NW_009259718.1:3749728-3754561 GCF_000687185.1 Egretta garzetta | reverse complement strand
GGGCGGCAAGGGGGCCTCTGCCGCACCCGCCGGCGCTCCCACTCGGTGTTTCAGCTCCGGGAGGGCCCCTAGCAATGCAGAGGGCGGGCAGAAACCGGGGATGGGGGGGTTATTTCGACTTTTATTTTGTCCCTCGTGTAATTTGGCATGTAAAGGGCACACAAGGGGGACACACACACACACACACGCTGCTCGTGGCCCACCTTGCTGCCCGCCCCGCGCCCTCCCCGGCAGGGCAGGCGGGAGGAACCCCCGTACACAAGCCACACACACACACAAGCCCCCCCCTCTCCTTCCAGGCAGCAAGGAGGCAGCATCACCCCACCAAGCAGCAAAGTGCTAGGGCCCCGTGTCACGCCGGGGTGGGGACAGTGAGGACATTTCCTATAGAAACAGATATTCCCACCCCACACCCCCCCCCGACCCGCTTCACTCATGTCCACAGGGGCTCCGGCCCCCAGTCAGGGAACTCTGGTCTCCCCCCGTGTCTCTATAGAAAGGCCATGAAGGGACGAGTGGGGAAAGTGGAGCAGAGGAGCGAAGGACCCTGCTCTCATCCTCACTGCCCCCACCCCTTCCCCCCCACGCCTTCAGCTCACTCTCCCCCCCACACACAGCGAGAGGAGGCTCTAGCTGGGAATCCGCTGATAGAAGTAGATGTAGCCCAGGTCCTTGGGGGGCTTCTCAGAAGCACAGACTTTCTGGTCGTTGTAGATCACCCACCTGCAACAGGCAGAAGGGGAGCTGAGGGACACCATTCCGTGGCTAAGGCATGACTCGATTCCCCTCGTCTGCTCTCATCCCCAACCGACCCCCCCAAGACCAAAAAACCAAGACCCAAGAGGCGAGGACAGTGATTTAAAGCTGTACCTCGGAATGCCCTTATGCTGGGGAAATCCCTCTTACCTGCCCTCTTTCTTGATGTGACAAACGTAGTGTCCGCACATAGTCGAAGTGCCCATGTGGCTGATGAAGGCAAACAGCTGATATTCTTGAGAGAAGGGAAGAGAGGCGTGATCAGCCAAAGAAAGGCTTCTTACCCTGAAACACCCCCTGCCAAGGCCCTCTCTAGAAAAGCATCCCTGAAGGAAGCTCTGCTGGGTAGGTAATAATTTAGAAGGGGGTCTCCGCCAAGCGTGACTGTGAGGATTATGTCCAAAGGCCAAACACGCAGGGCAACAGGAGATGGTGACTGCCACTTAGCCTTCTCTCTTCCAACGGTTTATTTGGCCCACAGGTGCCAGGTGGCTAACGGCAGAGATTCCCCCTCCCTACAGCACCCAGCAGCCTAGCAGCACTGGCACAGATTCTGCACAGAGGCTGGAACCTGGTTTTTCAATGGGAGCCCGAAGAACAGAAGAGCCTCCTGGGACGAGTGGGAAAAAAGCAGCACAGCCCTTCCCCTGCCTTTCTCTCACTGGCTTCCAGGTAATCCCCATCCTGAAAGGTTTAGACTCTACTTTGCCATCCCTCTCCTTTTTCTCCCTCCTTCTACTTCAGCAATCAGGCCAGCTCTGTGGCAGCTGGTAAAAGCTACGGTACTGCATGGATTAGGGAGGATAAAGCCATGTTGAGTTTGCACCCCAACATCCAGATTCCTACTGCTAGGAACTCACTTCCAGGCCCATCGCGCACTTTAGGACCCACAGGGACCGATTCAGAGATGGACTCAGCTGCCGAGCGCCCCTCTGAGATATCCATAGCAGCTTCTGTGTCAAGGTCATCAATGTGACTAAAGATCCAATCCACAGCACGCTCCAGACTGTTGTTCTGGAAGGAAGAAGACTGTGAACTTGGGAACGCCTGTTCCTGGGAATATCCTTTCACTCTGACATCACCCATGCCTCTCTCACCGTGGCTCTAAGCGCTTTCATAGCCTGGTCCCGGGAGAAGCCCATGGAGACAATGGTGGCCACACTGTCTTCTGAAGGAGGGTCTGGGCAGGCAATAGTTGACCCTGGCCCACTGGATCCAGGGAGGACTAAGGGGTTAGCAAAGTCTGCAGCAGAAAACAGAATTCAGCTCAGAGCAGTTTGCTCTCTCCAAAAGGGATACAGCCTGAGGGCCCAACTACTTCAGTTTTCCACTGTGGTAGTGGGACAGGAAGTACGATGGCCCAGATGCAATAAGCTTTGCCATGGCCACACAGTCTCATACCTGGATCATCCATATGTGACATGACCCAGTTCATGGCAGCCTCAACCCCACTGTTCCCTGTGTAATACACGGCTTTGCGGCAGGCATCCATGGGAAAGCCCATCTCCACTAGCTGGATAATCACTGACTCATCCAACATGGGTGCTGCGGGAAGACAGAGATTAGAGCCACCCACTCCCACCCAGCCCTGCCTGCTCCGTTTTGTGCAGTGCCACATAGCCCCCCCCCAGCCACCACTTCCAGGCTTCGTTTCACTCAAGTTCCATCTCTCTGCTCTTCTCATCCTTTGCTAACTTCTTCAGAAGCACGGTCTCACACACAGGCACCCCAGGGAACAAAAGGATTCAACTCATGAGCTCAGGAGCACTGGCTCTTCCCTACCCTCCAAACCCGACCTCCCACTGCCTTTTGTGAAAATAAAATGCCTCTACCAGTTGCATCTTGCATAAACCCCAGATCTGCCCCCTCTAAATGCACTAGGCACACCACCTCCCCATCTTCCACAGAACAGGAATCAACAAACTCCCTTGCATAACACCCTTGCATAACGGGCATGCAAGGGAGGGAACCAGCGTTCGCTGACAGAGGAACAGGGAAAGTCTGAGCAGGTGGAAACCGCTAGCATGGGAGACAAGACAAGGAGAGCAAGGAAATGCGTCAGGCATCAGGAAGAGAGGAGGAGAATCACTAACATGTCGGAGAGGAGAAGTGAGGGGAGCAGAAGGAGTCGTCGTCCTCGTTGCCATAGAACCCCAGGCTACCTTTGGGCTCATCTGGTGTCACCAGTGGGGGTGCGATATCTGGCATTTCTTCTTCTCCATCTTGCAGCCCTGTTCCCTGCAGGGCAGAGATATCCAGCTCCTCTGGCATTTCAATGGAGACATCTGCAAGATACAGTCTTGCTCACCCTTCCCATAGGGACAGAAACAAAGGACTCAGCTGGGAGACCTAGAAGGGTTAAGTCCCTGGGGATACAGTACACTACAGTCTGCAGCTCTGTTTGGGGTAGTTACTTTCCCCTTTGCAGTAATGACCACAATACCCACATATGACTCCCAATACCTATATGCTCTGTACTTCTCCTTCTTACCGAGCTTTTTGGGCACCCAGTCCAGACCGAAAGTGAATTTCTTGATCTGGATCACCAGATAATCCGGGAAAGAGGCGAATCGTGTTGTTCTGCAAGAGATGAACAATACTTTTAAATACTTTGGCAGCAATGATTGAGGGCACCTAGCTGATTCAAGAAATCAGTGAGTAGGGTGGAGGCATGTCCTAAGGGCAGGGCACACACATATCTGTGCAGCTCTCCTATGCCGAGCTTAAAGCTCCTCAAACGCAGAACCATTTCTAAAGCAGATGCTCTGGCAAGATGAGACAGAATGCAACATTTACACAATTTTGGGGGATGAGGAAAAATAGTACATGTTCTCTAACTTCCAATCCTGTATTTCACAAGCCTTCTTAGATTGTAGTATTTAATTAAAAGTCTAACCCTTAAGGAGTGTAGAGGAAATAACATCTTTCATTAGACCGACGGATACAGCTGCAGGAACTGACAAGCTTTCAAGCACAAGAGCACTTCTTCAGATACAAAGCAGAAGCAGTGAATTTTAAGCTAACTGAATTTGATTGAACATTATTTAGTTAGACAATTTGAGAGAGAGGGCGTCTGGAATCTATGAAACAGAGGGGAATATTTGTGAAGGGAGAAGCAGTAGTAAGACAGACAGATACTTATTAGGGGGGGGATAATTGTAACATGCCATAAAATTAATTTAAGCAACGGTATATATTCAACGCTAATTCTCACAAAGTGTTTGAACACAGCTCACTACTTAAAAGCAAAACAAAATGTTACTTTTCAATGTGATCATGTTACTGACTGTTTATAGCAGCTATTGCTTAATAACAGAGTATTTGTTAGAAAAACACTTCCAGTTCTTTTGAGGACTACTCTTTCATTGCAGAAGAACAGTCAGTAGCATCACAGCAGGAAGCTGCTTAAGTTTGTAATCTTCTCACTACACCTTTGCACTGTTGCATGTGCTGCAAGCAGTGAGACAAATTAAGGCTGTTTTTTAAACCTTGCTATTAGCATTTAAGTTAGCATTCTTCAAAATAACTCACGCGTCTCTTTCTTTCACTTGGTGTTTTGCTCAAACTTTAACAGCTAAAAACTTCCCTTAAAAGACATTCTAGAGACCATGGAAAACCAGTGTTGCCACACTGTCAGTACTGATTTAAGAGCTAAATTTTCAATTTAGAATAAAAGCTGCTAGTTTTCTGGAATATTGCTGCATTTTCATACACCCTCAGCAACTGAAATCTGATAGTAAGGATTTCACTAGTACTGCTGTTCTGCCCACTGTAACCCCTCGGGGGCAACCACTTCAGCACCAGCAGGCTAGTTCCCCCTCTGCTTCAATGTTCCATGCGCCCAGGGTGTGGAGGACTACAAAGCTTTGGTAACACTTCTTTCCCTGGCAACTAAAAGAAATCCCCAAAGATGCAGCTATTGGCAGCTCAGCACAGCTTGGCTGGCAACTCACACACACTCACTTGAGAGCCACAGACTTGGCCTGCAAGGCTGTGCTCCAGAAATCGTCCACCTGCTCCGGAGCTCCATAGGCCTCTAGGCAGGAGCTGAAAGGCACCTTGGCTCGCACCAGCTCA
>NW_009259718.1:3739852-3749647 GCF_000687185.1 Egretta garzetta | reverse complement strand
CCACCGCCTCCGGAGCTCCATAGGCCTCTAGGCGGGAGCTGAAAGGCACCTTGGCTCGCCCCAGCTCAGGCAGTGGCTGCTTCTCCTCCTCTGCCTGCCGCTTCTTCTCCTCATATTCCAGTAGTTCATCTAGAGAATAAAGCAGACGAGTCAAGGACTACCTCCAGGGACCTACAAAGCAACTGGTGTAAGCTACACCCAGAGGCAGAATATGCCTATAGATACGCGCCATCAAGAATGGAGCACAAAATAGACAATGTCTTTGAGAGAGCCGCTCTGCTACTGCAGTCCTGTTTTCCTGTTGAGTCACAGCCCAGCTTGTGGTGTCAGAGGGAAAGGTTCTAGAGGGACACCACTGTGTCACACCACCTCTGAAGAAGTCAGCCTGATCCCACAAAAACAGGTGAAGGATCGATCTGGCTTCAGAAGTAGCAAAGCCAGTCCTTGAAGAAGTCCCTTTCTTATTTAAGGATTTCTGTAATAAAAGTACAATACCCAAACATCATGTCTGCTACTGTTCTGGCCTTGGCACATTACTGACCTTTGTTGAGTGCAGCATCCATGGGCACAGGCAGCTGCATTATATAGTCCACACGCTGGGTATATTTCACCTTTTCTGTGGCCAGGCACTTCAGCTTCTCCTCCACCAGAAAACGGAAGACCTCATTAGGGTTCTCCGAGCTGCGGCAGTTCCTCTGAAGAAGGATAGATTAGAAGGATAGATGTAACATCAGCATGGCAGAAATAAGTATCTGCAGTAGCAGCGGTTCCACAAAGGACATGGCTAAAGAGTATTCACTTCCGTACTCCTTTCACTGGAAAAGACAGCAAAGAGTAAACTAGAGCCAACTTCTGTACCCCAGGAACCCATGCCATTCCTGTTCCTAAAGAAGACAATTTACATCTCCAGCTATGCAGTTCCCAAAAGAGATTCCTCCAAGGAATCATCCCTGAAAACATGGCCAAGCATCAACTGTTCTCTGCTCCCACAGGTGCTAGCTGGGCCCATTTCCCTGTGTTCTCTCCCTCTCTCTGCTCTGACTGCCAGCTTCTCACCTCTACTCCTCAGCCCTTCTGTGGGGCAAAAACAAAGCTAGGCTTTTCCATTGATTTGACAGAACCGTTACCTCCACCATGTTGATGAAGTGCAGAAAGAATTCCTGGGCATCCTGCTGTCGGTTGGTGGAAAATTCTGGGTGCCCCTTGCCAATGAGGGACTTAAACATGCGTGGAGCAATGCCATTTTGCATACCCTGCAAATAACAAGGTGGAAGAGGAAGGCGGTCATAATTTGCTAAGCATGTGTCCTGGCATGTAGCAATCTACACTTAGCCATGCTATTCTTCAGATGACAGGCCCCAGAACGATGTCTTCAGAAAGGGTTCTCTCTCCATCCCCATGTAATGCACACAGTGCCTCATGCAACACACACATCATGAGGATGCCATATCCAAATCTCACCTTCTGATCGGGCTGCTGTTCCCCATCTGCAGAAGCTGGCTTTGAATACTCCCCAGAAAGCAATCCATGGCCCAGTTTGGCTCTGGAATGATGAAGTCGTCACTGTTAGCATCAAAAAGGTTTCTGCAATCCCACACGCTCCAGGAGCGACATCAACCCATCCAGCTTTAAAGCTGCCATGGACTGTCAATCTCACAGAGATCAGCTGCACCAGCGAAGATCATCTTCGACATCATTGACTTGAAAGTTACTAGGACTTCTGGGCACCAATCTCAACCATTGCTTGCACAGTGGGGAGAACATAAAGGAACAGCTTCCTTTTCCCAGCAGAAGGGCAGCTGGTGCTGAGCCATACAGCAGCTGCGTAACAGCCAAACTAAGCTGCAGCCTGACATGGGTAAAATAGCAGTGTATCTTAACTGACTGTGCAGGAGACAACAGGGCAGAGTGAAATTGTCTGAGCCAGAAATAGCATTGCAGTGAGCAGACTGATCGCATTTTCCCAGGGGAAAGATCAAGAATGACTGCATGAGGCACTTAATGGACAACAGTAACATTCAGTGATTCCCTCCTATGCTCAGACTCTCCTACTAGTCCGCTTCACTCCAGTCCCTCCCCATCACTGTTGCCATTTGTCTGGAGCCAAACCCTAACAATTCCTACCTTTGCCCAGGCAAAAGTCTTTCTGGCTGTCTCGACTTAATCCCCTCCTCAGTGAACCTCACCCCAGGCTGTCCAAATTTAGAATCCTCCTTTACCACTGAACTGCCTTCCACAAATGCCACCTTCCATTCCTCCACCCCAAACCTCCATATACTGCTTTGCTGTTTTATAGCAGCTGCAGCACAGAATTCATGTATTTAAAATGCAACACCCTCCCAAATCTTGTGTTCCTTCTTCTGTATATACTCCTGCTATTGCTCGCACAATACCTCTTGCAGGAAGCCTCTTTAAGCATATATAAATTATCCACTGAGAATAAAGTTGCCTAAATCTATGCATTTCTTTGCTCTCAGCCATCTCCCTCTGTCGCAGAAAGCAAGCACCTTTTTGCTGTTACGCAGACAAAATATGCCTACCAGAAATCCCCCCGTGGTAACAGATGGTACTGCGCTCCCCATATAATACATTTAAGACCCTCTTATGAACACTGACTCTGTCCTCTCCAACTAGGGCATTCAGCTGAACTTCCTTGGCTTAGACACTGAGGATCAGTGTCTCTAGAGATGGACACGGAAACAGAGAGGCAAGGCTTGAGGGAGAAACCTGCAGCAAAACACACTGTAGCAGCGCAGAGGGGACGCACCCAGGCAGCCTCAGCCTTCCTTCTCTCACCAAAACTCTACGTACACTTGTGTGCTGAAGTCCTGTGTGGGGTCCGAAGGTGCACTTTGGAATATCTTCTCCAGCTTGTCCACGTACCTGGAAAGCAAACCGGAGCAATCTAAGGGACGTACAGGTTCGTCTAGTAAAGAGGCAGTTCTGAGCCTGATTACTGTAACAGAAGCTCCCAGCTCTAGGAGACCTTTGTACTGATCCCAGGGGATCCCAGGCTAATGGAAAGGAGTGATTAAGCTCACTTACTTTCTCTGGAAGTCTGGGATACTGAACAGCACCTGCATCACAGAATTGAGGTAGCAACTGTTGCCCAGGTTACGGATACCGGTGTACCCAGGCCCATAGAGGGGCTTGAGCTGCACACCAGACTCCTGGATGAGCTCCCACTCCCCAATGCGCTGGTTCATGTCGATTTCCAGTTCTGTCATTGTCTTGTCTGTCTGTGGAGGGAAAGAACAGGAAAAACCCTCAAAGAAGATTCACGGGAACATCAGAGGTGTGAAAAGTGCAATGCTGTAGAGAAACATAGGTCAAATCCATTCTGTTGTATTAAATTAGAAGAGGAGGAAGATACAAGAATTGTTTTCGTATATCTGAATACCTGGGACAGAAAAAGGAATGATAAGAAACATGGGAGAACGATCCCCTGTAAAGGGCCATGGAAATCACACACTAATACTGAACCTAGGGAACAAAGCTCAGCACCTGGGAACCTCCCTGCCCACAGTACTGACACAAAACCCCAAGGAAATAAACCTGAGGGACTGGAAAGAAAGGCAAAAAAGGCAATGAAAGAAGAGAGGCAGACAAGACAACTCTGCCTGACAAAAACCAGGGTTTCTTGACGAACAATGGTTCTGCACAGCCCCAGAAAGCTGGGATCCAGTTAAGACACCTCGAAGTTGCTTCTCTCCCGCTCTGGGCCTGTGGAGGACCATCCCCACCCCCACCCCGCCCCACCCCTCACCTTCTGCATCTTGAGCATGTCAATCCCAAAGTGAGCAAGGTGTTCTGCCAGGTTGGGATCCAACACCATGTCATCCTCATCGTAGGAGTAGACATCTATGCAGGAACACAGAGGAAAAGGAGAGACTTACAATGGTCTGTGATCTAACGTCCACTGCTGCATGATGAGAACAGAGTGCTCAGAACTGGGACTTTTAACAAACCGAGCAGTTGCAGTGTCTCTCCTTTCTCAGGAGAGTACCATGACAAGACAGAATATTGAGGTTCCTCCAAAAAGTGTGACAAGACAAACAACTTTGTCATTGATCAAGGTGCAGAGGTACATGTATGTCTGGAGTGAGGGAAGTGGGTTACCATGCCGTATACTCTCCATTCAGGCTTTGCACACAAAATTCTTTGATAAACATCCCACCACAGAAGGTAAGATGGCAACCTGGATAACTATTCTAAACCCCTCCAAATTACAAGGGAGGGGAGGAGGAAGGCAAGGTTTTATCAGCTGGTTCTTTGCCTGCCACAAGAAGCAGGTCAGAGTGGGAAAGTTCATGATATCAAGATCACTGAATGTTCCAGGTCATAAGATGGGCAACACCAGCCTAATTCCTGGAAATCCTCCCTTGTCAGAGACCACAGACAGCCTTAGTGGTGCCTGGCGTCTATAACCCTCACAGGATCCCCCTTCTCACCAGCCCCATCAGGAGTAATTGTTCCCAGTTTCACAGCCAGTGGGTAGCCAGTTTCCCGATAATGCTCGACTGCATGATTGTTGCCACCACTGCCATCAAAATAGCGTCGACCACAGAGGATGGCTCCATCAGTCATGTTCAGCCACAAGTTCTCCCTCATGTCACACTTGCTGCACTTCCAGCCACTATTGACAAGGAACAGAGAAAAAGAGATTAGGGTGAAAACCTTTGGGTTCTGCCTCCCGGGCTCTCTCCATTACTACCCACTGGCCATAGTATAAGCAATCTCATTCCTCTTTTCAGAGCACCAAGCATCCTGAAATACCTTAGTTTGCCATTTCCCCTGAATCTAAGGCACACTCAGACACTCCCAAAAGAAGTCTCAACTGCTGCTGCAGTCCAGGACAGGAGAAGGTGGTGATAGGGGTGGGTCTGGGATACAGAGTGACACAGCTAATTTCAGTACTATGCTCACCATGGTGGAATGCGGACATCATTCTGAAGTTGGTGCAGGGAAAAAGCATGTTTGGATACACGCCGAACCTCCCCATCCCAGGCCTGCACCTCCTGCTTCCGTGAGGCTGAATCTGCTGTCAGGATGGCCTCGACTGCACTGGCAATCTGGAATTAGGACAGCAGGAAAAAAAATAAATGAAGGGCACAAGGAGAGAAGCTTCCAGTGCCACAACACTCCACATTTAGGCTCAGATCGGCAAGTCTGTTGTGCCAGGGCAGCACTGAGGAGCCTCAGTCATAAGCCAGGGCTCCGTAATATAAAGCACTGTGCAAGTGTAGAACAAGCCTGATTACTCCAAGCTGAGACTTCACAGCAGTTCTGCAGGATGCTTTTTACAGGACAGTGGTTCCTCCTCTGTAATGGTGCATTTCCTCCTTAACAATAGAAAACACTGCCCTCCACCGAAACATACCCTGTCTCTGACCATGTCTGGTAGTCCCTCCAGCCCATCGCGAGGAATATCCAAATGCTCTGGGAAAATTACTATTTTTACATCTTCGTCATATTCAAACTTTTCCTCTGTAATGTCAAATCCACCTTCTACACCTACAGGAAGAAAAAACATTGTGGTAACAGGTAAAACTAAATAGCTTCTGAGGCCTCATTGCCCATAGCTTACATGAAACAAGGAACCATGACTAACGCAAAGCTCTAGATCAATGATCCACAACCTGTCTTCTATTTCTGGATCCCAAAGTTTCTGCTGGAGGGGTGGACTTCACGGGAGCAAATACAAGCCTAGCAACAATAGGTTTGCTTTTCCCAGCTCTTTTTACAGATGCTTAGAAGGCATCTCCAGACCCTGACTACAACCAGAAAAAAAGACCTGCTCTAGAGAGACAGTCACCAGAACAGAGCCACGATAAAGCTTTGCTGTTCATCCTTCACAGAATATCCAAGATGATGAACGGAGATGTGCATGATGTGATCATATTCTAACCCTGTTCAAAGGTCTAGTCTACCAGCAGAGCCTGGCTCTGCTTCTTGCCTTTTCCAGGAAGGACAGTTCAGAGTCTTGAACTCCATAACATCCAGAATTACAGAAAAAGTCTTAGGAATGGTATAGCACTAGTAGTTTCTCATGCCCACCGAGACATGTTTTCCAGAGGTTGCAACAGAAATGGGAGTTCCACACATAATGGGTTATTTGCCAGTTGTCAAGTCACAATGGACGGTCACCGAAAAGTAAAATTTGCAGCAGAGGGAACAGTTTTTTATTTATGCCGGTACTCAGGAAAAAACCTGGGCCTTTCCTGTTCTCCAAGCGTTGACACTTTACA
This sequence comes from Egretta garzetta, assembly GCF_000687185.1. Lineage (NCBI taxonomy): Eukaryota > Metazoa > Chordata > Aves > Pelecaniformes > Ardeidae > Egretta > Egretta garzetta. The sequence goes on along the minus strand of NW_009259718.1, from coordinate 3,743,399 downwards.
TCCCAGAAGGAAACAGGCAGAAGACACATTGCTTACTAGCAGTCCTAGCCCCCTATGTTTTTTTTTAACTGAATTTCCTTTATTTCTTTAGAAATGGCATGCTGTGACTGCAATAGATCTATGCCATAGATCTCTGAAGATCTGTCGCTGCAACAAATCCCTGAAGGGAACACCAGGTTTTGCTGCTTAATGCCTCAGCCTCAAGAATCGTGTGTGACACAGTTCTGATAACTGCTACTGCATTTAGTTAAAACATTGAAAAAATACCCGGTTCCCACAATATTTCCTGCAACCTTCCCCTCAAATACCTAATTTTTTTAGACTATGCACAAACTGCCATGTATGAATGCAGATGCGGCAAGCCTGAGTGATTTTAGAAATACCTGAAAACAGTCACCAACATCATACAACAACATACCGAGATAATCCTCTTCAGCACATCCCAGAGAGATGTCCTGTCACCACTTCATAGAGTAAAGCAATACACAATCCCTCAGGGCATTACACAATTCCTGAACTCTAAACAAACTAAGACAGACTGGTGAGGTCCCCTTGGTTGGTTACATGAACCTTCTGAGGCTCCAGATGAGGCGAAGGGTCTTCAGCCAGCAGACCGCCTCCTAGCCCTTTTTCCCCCCACATATAGGCAATAGCTTGCCATGAAGTACACTGCCTCCCTCTCCATGGTTTTACCTAAGCACCACAAACTCCGAAAGTCGTTCAACCCACACGTGGGCATGGAACACGAGCACTACAGATTTTTTTCCCCACAGAGAAGGAAGCTGAGGTACAGAGAGATTAAGGGTTACATTTTGCAGCCAATGACATTTTGCTCCTAAATCTTTCTAGTACTTTAAAAAATCTCCCATGTCGGGATTAGCTAAACCACCACAGTTTACCTAAAAAAAGAAGAAAAAAAATCTCTCCTGGATTTAAGATCACTGCCTCAAAAGGGCTAATACTTTCTTTTATTCTCTCCCACTCCATTCATGCCACTAAGCTGTTATCACAGGCAGCTATTTGCTGACCTAGTGACAACACCTGTCTCAAGACCTTTGTGGAATTGAGGATGCAGAAATAACTCATAATGCAGACTGGGCCTCATCTCTCCAAAGGCAGCATAATCTTATACATAAAAGCACTGGCTATCTGAAGAAACATAGATTCTAGTCTCAATTTTGCTAGAAGTGACCTTTGGGACTCCATTCACCTCACCATAAAAACAGGGGGCAGCCGAGTCTTAATGTTGGCATTTGCACTGTGGCAGCCTTAGAGTCACTGGACGTCTGCTACACAATGGCACACCCAGGGAAAGAATGAGCAAAAAGCAAGATGTGCACTGTCCAGGTTTTGGATTTCCCTCTAGTGGTCAGCTTCCAGCAAGCCAAGAACCTGTTACTGCTAAAAAATGTTCCTATCCTCTGGTTTATGGCTCTCCATAATGGTTCAGAAATTACTAGCTGAGACTGCTCCAAATAAGCAGCATCTTCACTGATTGCCATGACAGCCTTTGCAGCCGGTGCAAGAGAGTAATGGAACAGCAGTCCCATTCTTCCAAAAAAGGGCTTGTTTTTAATATTTTAATGTTTGCATGTATTTCCTCCAGTATCAGCCTTGTATTTCAAAGAAATATCGAGCCAAAAGCGTTAATACAGCATTTACCAGTAATTTCTTCCCCATCTGTATGAATGACACTAGTTCAATTTCTCAGAAGCTTAAAAAACAGTTTTTCTGTCAGAAACTTTAAACTTTTCTCAGACCTTCACATTTTTTCAAACTTCAGCCCCACACTGGATGCATCCATATAAAGCAACAGCCCTACACCACGCTGAGTCAGGCATACAGAGTTAAGAGAGGATGCAAAACATATTTATCTACAGAAGACATGATGCAGCTTTGAGCACAGAACAAAACTAACACCTCAACAACTGTTTTGCAGTAACTGCCCACCTAAGACACACTAGAAAACATGAAGCTTGAATTCCACCGGGGATACTAGCTTCAACTAGCCCAGAAGAGGAAAGGCAAAAGAGATGTGCCACAAAGCCAGGCAGGTCCAAAACAACAAGGACGATATGGTACACAAGTGCTTTCTTACCAATAGCCAAGCGAGTTGGTTTCTTCCTTGGGGGGTCCCCAGCACTGGAGTTGGTGTCTTCTTCCTTCTATCGCGTTGAGAGGAAATGGGGAAATAAGAGTTAGGGGGCTATGGCAAGCGTTAAGGATTGAAATTAAGCTACTCTGAAAAAAGAAAGAGGCCAGGCAGAAATAGCGGGGGCAATCCATACAACAATTCAATATAAGCAGAGCTGAAGAACCTCAATTCACCAAGAACAACATCAATTATATCTGAGAAGAGAAAACTCTGTATCTGATTGAATACAGAGACGCAGTCGAGCTCTCAATTTCTGAACAAATTTGACTGTATCTATTTTTATTTTTTACCGGTTTACGTGTTCTTTTGAGGTGCAGATAGACCCGCTGGCCTGTTTTCTGATAGTGCTTTTCTACATACTGCTTCCCAAAGCCCAGGAACGTGTTCATGCAGATGTACAAGCCGCCATCTGACTCCTGGAAGGAAGAAGAGAGAAAAACTGAAGGGAGGTGGTAAAGAATGCCATTCCAATGGCCAGGACAGGCACAGCCTTACCTCTAGGAACACTATTCATTATTCATTAAATCATGGGTACGGCTCATTCCTAAATACCAGCCATTTAGTTGGAAATAAGATGGCAAGCCCCAGCTTGGCTGTCCGAGAAGAACAGGTACTCCTGTCAGGATGATGTATGTGAAAACCTGTTTGCCTGTCCATTTATGGCAGGATGCTACCGAATCAGAAAAGCCTGAGCTTCCTCATAAGCTTACCTTGCACGCACAGTCCACACGTTCAGAGCGTGGTACAACCATTACCAACAAAACCATGCCACCCTGCCTGAAAGCCTAATTCCCAGTGCCATAGGGAACTTTGCCAAACTACAGTGTGAGGAAGGTTAACAGAACATTGTTTTATTTTTGCTGCTGTGTTCAAAAGCTTGGAGTAGCTCCAAAACAGATACAGAATGAGCCCTCCCCAACCCATAAGCACCTGGAAAACGCCACACTCATTCAGCAGAGATACCCTTTTTAAATCAAAGAGGCAAGGGACCCAAATACAGAGGCTGGAAACGAGGGAAACCACTAAGAAGCCCTCAGCCTGCTTCCCAACACTGATCTGCTGGGACAGAGTCAGAGCGGGGAAGCACATAGACAGGCATCACCGTGGGGCTCGGGGAGGGAAAGAAGGCCAGGCTGCCGTGTGCTGCTTCCTCCAAGGACACCACATCTTCCAGCCACGGCCCATTTCTTCTGGTGGGCTGGGGCACAGCCCGGATGGGCGCCTACGGAGGCCGGAGGGGGGACACCTCGCCCTCCCGCCGCCTGGGCCTCCCCAGGTCCGCCTAGGCCAGGCGGGGGTAGGGAGGGAGGAGCAGGGATGCCGGCGGGGTGGAGACGGCTGGGGAAGGGACCACTGCCATCTTAATGACACAGCACCGACTCGCCCCCCGCC
>NW_009259718.1:3736436-3738146 GCF_000687185.1 Egretta garzetta | reverse complement strand
CCCCCGGTGCATGTCCCTTCTCCAGGCTTGCTTGCTTACAGGGACCGTGCCCGTTCCCCCCGGTTCAGCTGTCTCCCACCGCTTTGGACAGCCTGGCCCTGGGGCTCTGCAGCTGGCAGATGGGAGGCCCCTTTGGGAACTCTTCTTTCATCGAACTGATTTCCACCAGGAACTGAAACACTGTGTTTTCAATCTGTAGTCAAAATCGGGAGGTAAATGTACCTCTTTAAGAGGTAAATGTCAGCTCTTCTCTCTGAGGCAGGCTTGTAATTGTGGAGGCCTGCTCAGAGGGACCTTGCAGTTTCCCCTTGGGGAGAGCTGGGGAGCGAGGGCGGGAGGCACATCGAAGTGCTACGACTGAGGGGGGCCGAGAGCCTTTAAGATAGGCTGTGCTGAACATTCCTCCTATGAGGAGAGGCTGAGAGCTGGGACTGTTCAGCCTGGAGAAGAGAAGGCTCAGGGGGGATCTTATTAATATCCATAAATACCTGGAGGGAGGGTAGAAGGAAGTGAGAGCCAGGCTCTCTTCAGTGGTGCCCAGTGACGGGACCAGAGGCAATGGGCACGAACAGGAACACAGGAGGCTCCATGTGGATATCAGGAAATGCTTTTTTTTCCACCGTGAGGATGACTGAGCACTGGTACAGGTTGCCCAGAGAGGTTACAGAGTCTCCCTCCTTGGACATATTTGAAAGCCATCTGGACACGGTCCTAGGCAACCAGGTCTCTAGGTGGTCCTGCTGGAGCAGGGGGGGTTGGACCAGAGGTCCCTTCCAACCTCAACCTTTCTGTGATCCCTTTACCTGGAAGTCCTTGGGTAACAGGCTTTGCTGTGCAAGCAAGCTAGATCATAAAGGCCAGGAGGCATTTAAAATGCAGGACCCTCTAGTCTTGTTGTGATACACCAATGTGCTTACTTCTGTCACTAGGGAGCAAGCCTGTAAGACGCAAGACCAACAACAAAATCATGGCAACATCCAGTGGAACTGGCCGCTCTCCCCTCAGCATCCTACAAGATGATAATTCCCCCAGTGCTCCTGCCCCTCGCCAGGTAAAGCTTAGTGAGTCATATTGGGGGGGAGGGGGGGGAAACGGGCTGAGGAAAAAACCAAACAAAACCAAATCCTTTAATTTCTGTATTATGTAGGGCCCCAGTTTGGAAATGTGGCCTCCTAGGCCTGTAGAGCCTGGTGACTTCATAAGTATTTTTCTGTGGGTCAGTTTTGCCCCTAGATGCCTCCAAGTCTTGTTCAATGTATCTTTGGCCTCACCATGATATTGCCTGTTTCAGTGCATCCTTTCTCTTTAGGTTGTAGAAGGAAGTCCACCACTTTTAAGACATTATCGCAAGAGAGCCAAAGCTGAATGGCCTGAAAATGGGCTAGGAGTTCCACTGAGAATTAACTAACCCTCAATTAACTTGTGTTTTATGCTGTATGTTTGGGGGTTTGTTTGTTTATTTCTTTTTTTTTTTTTTTATTTCTCTAGGGTAAGAGGCAGTTGTTGGGAGAGAACCTTGGGGAGAAGAAGGATGTAACGGTGGATCTGAGCAGGACCCTCAAATCTGGGAACTGTGCTTGGAGTGACTTGAACAAAGAGAACCAACAGTGTCCTTTTGTGGAGAACTAGAGCTTTCCTTTTCCAGGATCTTGCTGTAATTTGCTTCTATGTTTTGAGAGTCTTCTAGGGGTGAGAAATCCTGCAACAAAC
>NW_009259718.1:3717473-3736372 GCF_000687185.1 Egretta garzetta | reverse complement strand
CTCCCTCTTCCCCCCCGCTCCCAGCTTTGCATATCTTATGTACAGTACAGACTTTGGCTCTTCCATTGTATATCAGTGGTGTTGACTTACTGTAGAGTTCTTATCTGTAGCAAATAAATTTGTATTAAACATTTGACTGTATCTGTGTCCTGATAGGACAGTAGGAGTCCCTTGCTTGCCCAGCACAATGTTTTCTTTGGGGACAAAGATTGAGGAACAAATAGTTCAACCTTCCATTAGCCCTGAAACTCTGCTCTATCCCCTGCCTGTAATGTGCCACCATAGAGCTATGCTGAGAAGGGTCTGACCTTGAACACATGCTACAGCATGGGCTGGGGTTTGGCAGCTCTGTGTCACTTCTGGGGTTCTGCTGTACCTACTCTGACCTGAAACTAACACACACAAAGGACAGTAGCCACTTGTGAGGGTCTGCCATGAGGGTGAGGTCCAAAATAGGATGTGATAGTGTTGTGCACTAATATCTTGACCTTCTGTTGATAAGTCACTATACCTTATTGACCTTCAACTCTCCCTAACAGAGCCTTGGGACCCCAGGCTGTGACTATGAGCCAACAAGTAGAATAGGGGCTGAATATAATGGCTGTGTCTTGTAGTTGAGCTTGAATCTCTCAAGTTTTGCAAGGATGCGTTTCCAGCTCTCTATCCCAACTCTAGAGCAGCAAGTCTTGGGACTAACAGCCTCTTCTTAACAAAAATATAGGTGAGGAACACCCTCCCCTGGGGACTTTGAGGTAGAGCAAGGCTTGTGGATGAGATGTTCTCTGGATGGGGCCAGTAGGCAGTATTCACAGGAGGGGAGTTATGTGTGCAGTAGCTCGTTGCAGTGTTGGAAAGAACACAGCCTGCGGTGCTTACGTGAGCTTTCTTTATTAGCCTGGGCTATGATGATCTATAACAGACTTGGAAACAGGGGCTGATGGCTACTTGTTAGACAGGGTCATCACACAATGTAGGAGTGAGGCAAAAAGAGAAGGAACAGCAAGAAGCAGACAATAAATAAGAAGAAATATAAAATTCCTTGGTATTCTGGCAGGTCTGAAGGCTACCTTTCCCCCATTTATGCATAGATAAGACTTGAGCTAAATCTTCCCTGATGGAAAATGAGCCCAATTTACACTACCTTTTTGTTTGACATTGCAGGATGGAAATCTTGAAGCCAGCATGTCTCTGAGGCTGTCTGCAGGGATATAGGACAGCTGCGCAGAGAAGCTAGGTAGAGTTAAATCAGGGACAGAGCTTAGCCTGGGACAGAGGTGTTGCATGAGGGGTCCTCCAAAGGATAGGTGTCAATGTGGGTAGAGGTGTTTGAAGGAAGATGCAGGGTGTCTGAACTGTACTGTAAAGTCCTGAGACATAATGAAGTGTTTTGCAGGTCTGCAAGCCTGCACAAGGCTGGAAACCACTGGGCCTGTTTAGAGGTGGAGAGAAGGGCCAGTGTGTGTGCTCCTGCTCCCCAGCTCCCCATCCCCGACTTCTTTCCTTTTCACTCTGGGAGACCCCTACAAGTGACCTGTGTCTAGAGACAAGTGGGAGTGATAGGTAGTCATTTCTGTTGTGCTCAGCTGACAGTGCTGTTTGAGGAAGCTATCCCAGGAGCCGGTGGCAACAGCCATGCCGTCTGCTGTCACCCCCAGGCAGCTCACTCTGTTGTCATGGCCAGAAAGGATTCCTATGGGGAGAAAGAAGAGAGGTCATGGGAAGAAGTGGGGCCTAGGAGAGACGAAGGGGTTAACCGCACTGAGGACGCTCATCGTAGGCTTTATACCAAAACCCCTGCGTGTTGCACTGTCTTCCTGCACAACATGTTACAGTCAGTATGTAGCTAATAAGAACAAACACACTGAAGAACATCTGTGCATGACATGCAACCACTACCAATGGGACTGGCCAAAGAACCATGTTGTTGGGAAGGGCTGGCTAGCTGAAACCTCACACAACTGCTCCCACCCTGGAGTGATGGTAGGACTAAGAACGGATGGTGTCCTTGATAAGACAGAAATAGCAGTGCTGTTGGGTTATAAATTTTCAGAGGCTAGGGGCCACATCTGAAAGAAAAACAGCACTTGCGTGTATTCTGTGTATGAGCATCACAGAGTATATCCATAGTTGTTGGCTGGAAGCCCAGGTCCATACCCAGCTTAGTGCCTGGCCACCAAGAGGCACTGTGGGTAGCTGGAACTGGGAAACAGCAGAGGCTCGGAGAAAGTAGGAAATACTACTGGTGCTTGTGAACAGTTTTAGCTAATAGGAACCGTTATGCTCTTTTCCCACTTGGAATGATGTTATTTAAGGTCTTGGCTTCCTGAATATTAAAACCAATAGTTCTACACAAAAGACAGTTGTACTACTTATGGTGTACTCCTTAAGTGTGAGGAAGCTTTGTTGGGTTTCAGTCAGTATGGGATGCGTCCCTTTTAGGAAAAATGAGGGCCTTCTCCTTGCCTTGGCAGGGACAGAGGACCTTGCAGGGAATGAAAGAGGGACCTCCAGGAGCCACTCACCCACGCGTTCTCCTTTCAGGGAGTCCCAGATGTTGCAGTTGAAGTCATCATATCCAGCAAGCAAGAGGCGCCCACTGCGGGAGAAGGCGACCGATGTGATTCCGCAGATGATGCTCTCATGAGAGTAAACTATGAGCTCCTGGTCTGCCCGGAGGTCAAAGAGACGGCAGGTGGCATCATCTGAGCCGGTGCAGATGGCTTCACCGTTAGGGAAGAACTGAGGAGGGCACAGACCAGATTTTAATCAGGTCGTGCCTAACAGGTTTCCTCGACATCTTCGCCTCCCTGCTAACCACCAGGAATCCACAGAGGTAGGAAAACCCAGTGGGACAAGGCACTGGATCAAGTTGAGTCTGCTGGAGGGTGAGACTGATGCTTCTCCTAACAAAAAGTAGTCCCCTTCCACTTCAAGAAAGCCAATGACGTAGGGGCTAAAGCTATTGTAAGACAGCCCAGTGTTTGAGGAAGGATTATTGTCTCTTCAAGGGTTAGTTCAGGGCTTGACAGGCGTGCACCCATTATCACCCAGCTGGGGTCTGGCATGGTTCAGAGAGCCTTCCTCTGTCTGATTCTCACCCCCCAACCTTTTCACACACACTCCTTTTGTGTGCCCTGCCTTCTCTCTGAGGAGTGAAGAAGAGCTCCTCAGGAGCAAGTGTGGCAGAAAACCACATGGCTGGCAGGATGGCCATGGGACAGGTGAGAAAGGCTGTATTAATTGAAGTCAGTGGAGGGCAGTTCAAGCAGCAGACATTGCAGGAAGCTGGCAGGCTCATTTGGTTAGCAGAAAGGGATTAAACTGACAAGTTTCTTGTCCTGCCACCTCTAAGGCGCTGGTTTGAATGCTTGCCCCTGAGGGGGATACTTGCCCCCGAATGTCTGACCTGCCTTCTGTGAAGATTTCATCTTCTGTGATCCCAAGTTACCCTCTCCGCTGTCTGGAGCTGACCCATCCCCTCAGCTGAGTTAGGTATTCCTGCTGCCTCGCTTGCGTCTTGTGCCAGGGCTCGTGGAGCGTGCCTGAACCGTGGCTCCCAACAGCTGCTATGAGCAAAACTGCGCCAGCACCCATGCTAGGGTGCTGAGCTGCACGGGCCATGGTATTCTGAGCTGCATGGGCCATGGTGTGCTGGCTGAGCCCAGGCAGAGCTTTAGGAACAGCAGTCAGACCTAGATGCTTTGGTGCCCCAATGCCTGAGAAGAGCCATCCTCCAAACTTCTGTGAACTCATGCCCTCCCTGCTTTAGGCTGGGTCATGGGGCCAATGTCTCCCGAGACCCTTGTTGCCCACATGATTGTGACAGCTTCTTTCAGCCTTGTCCCAAGACCCTATTTCAGGGCTGGTCCACCCTCTGTTTTCCTTGCCTCCCCGCCACCATGCAGACAGCATACATACGCAGATGGCGTTGATATCGGACTCGTGCCCTGAGAAGGTCTGACGGCAGGTGCCCTCTCGCACGTCCCACAGTTTGGCAGTAGCATCACAGGCCCCAGAGATGAAGAGTTTGAAGTCTGGGGAGACAGCCAAGCTCATACAGTCTCCAGTGTGACCCAGGAACACTGTCTTCTGCTGACCTGTCTCAATGTCCCACAGGGCGCTGCGGGAGAGGAGAGAACTTCTCAGAGCCAGCCCAGGCAGAGCAGATCTGCAGCTGGGCTGAAGAGCTGCCCTGCTCACAAACAAAAGGAGGGAGCATGGGAAAACGGGTGAGCGTGTCGCTGGAGCCAGCTGCATGCAACAGGAGATACCTTCACAGCTGTCGCTGGTCATACCTTTGCCAAAGCAGAGCTAGACTAAGGCTGTGGGTGTGTGGGGTTTGATGGTATTCCCATAGCTGCAACAGTTGAAGGGAACACTGAGAGGAGGTAAGAGGGGCCTGCAAGAAACAGCTGAAAAGGGTCTGCTGCAGCCATGCTGGTAGGATGTGAACGGGCCGTGCTCACTGGGATCCCACACTACAGCCAGGTGAACAAGCCCCATGTAACCTTGATCTCTGCTGGGAATACCACATCCTGACTCATCCTCAGTCAAGGGGTTCTTCCAAAGCAGGTGCTGGGATGGGGTGGGGGTGAACAAAGACTCGACAGCACTCAGAGTCACAGCACAGCGAGACCCAAGAGCCAGGAACCAAAGGATCCAGGCACTGGCTTTGCAGGTGTCCCTCACACAGGGGGTAAGACTTGAGAAGTGGAGCGTGCATGTGGGCTTTGTATAAACTTATGACGTTTTGTGTCCTCGGATAAACAACACTGTGGTTTGTGAGAGCTGACGATGTGGTCCCTGCTGCTTCACCAACAGATCTGCATCTTGACCTGACCTCAACCAGGAAAAGAAGCACCTGCTCTGCCAAGGGAGGAAGACTGGATCTGCATGGCTTCCCTGTGTAGGAGCAATTTGTCCTTAGGTAGTGGACTGCTGCAGAGCAAAAGGACTGCACTTGCTGACGTGAACTGTGCCTCTGAGAGCCAGGGGTCATCTCTCTAGGATGCAGAAGGGAACACTCACCACGTGGTATCTCCAGAGCTGGTCACAATATTGTTGTCATCAAGAAATCGGCAGCAGGAGAGGTAACCTGGGAAGGGGGAACAAGGAAATATGAGAAACAGGGCAGGGCTAGCAGAGTGAGGATTGGAAGCAGAGGGCACCCAGGTTACAGGCAGGCAGTACACACACCTGTATGGGCTGAGAGCTCTCGGCTCACTTTGACGTTGCCTTCACGAGTCTTGAGGTTGTAGATGGAGCACATATTGTCAAGGCCCCCACAGGCCACAAAATTGCCTGAGGGGGCATAGGCACAGGTCATGACCCAGGAAGAACGCAAAGGGATTGCATGAACCTGGGAGGACAAGAAACCATGTTGGGACTCCGGTGGCAGAGAGAGCAGGGGAAGGACACTAGCTCTGAGAGGATCCAACATCATGGTTTGCTGCAGCCATCTGACTCCTACCTTGTTAGTTGTGTACGTGTCCCACACAATCAGTTTCCCATCTTGTGAGGCACTGACCAGAAGTCTGTGAGAGAGGAACAAGATCATGTTAGTAGCTCTCTTCCCATCAGAGCCTTCTTGCCCTTCACACCCATGTGCTGCCCTGCACCCAGCACAATAGCAGCATCTCTCTTACTTGGAGTCTGTGGACCAGTGCATGGCGTAGATCTTGGCCAGGTGCCCACGCAGGGCTTTACTGCTCCCCACAACTCTTCCTCCTAAATCTGCTTCTGAACTGGAGAGAGTCCCCCTTGGAGTGTTGCTAGCTGACACCCCCCCTGCCCCCGCTCAAGACATCCATGTGCCCAGCCAGCCTTGCCCCTTACCTGAGCAAGTGTTGTGTCTGCACAGGCTTTCCGGGCATCCTGTAGATGAGACAAGAGCAGATGAGACAGAAAAAAGCCGTGTGATGAAGGCAATGACATGTGAAATTCAGGGGCATAGCCTGGGAGCTGCTAGAGGTAAGAACTGTGGATTTGCTGTGTTCGGATTGTGGCCAGCACAGGGAGATTCTGATCCGTGACCAGGGCACCTCGGCACCAGTCAAACATCAGGAAGGTGAGCCAAAAGCTACTCAGCATCCAGTTCCCCATGCTACGCCCTTTCCATGGATCCTCCCACCTGCCAGGACAGCAGCTGCCTCCCAGACAGAAGGGGTCCTGGGGACACCCTACACTCTCTGCTCCCCTGCAGACACAGTGCCTGTGGCTGCTTCCCTCTCACCGTTGTAGAGCCCCCTCTTCTCTGCCTTCCTCTTCCCCTCTTCCCCCCACTATGCTATGAAGTTCTCCATTAGCACTTAAAGAGCTGTGCAGAACTGCAGAGGGCTCCAAGGATGTAAATGGAGAGAGCTCAACTCCAGGTTGTTGCTGCGGAGGAGAACTTGGACACGGGAGGTAGACACTCTCTCAGCAGTTTCACGACTGTTGCCAGCATTACCGCAATCTGCTTCTTCAGCTGCTCAGCCTCCTGCTTCATCTGTTCCATTTCCCCCATCTTTCTGACCTAGGGGTGGCTCCTCCACGTGGGGCAGCCTTGATTCTGGGGAGACAAATCAAAGTAAAGAGGTGTGAGGTAGAAAGGGCACTAAGATGACTGCTCAGTTACACAAATGTAGGCATCTCTGATAAGGGCTTAGCAACCATTTCTTGGCTGAATGGTTGGTAATGCGGTGCTGTATCTGGTCAAAGCATTTGGAAAGTTTGTCCAGGGCCTGGTCAAAAGTCCATTTGGTCTTGTATCCTGCTTACACATACACTGGGAAGCTGAAGACCTCCAGAACCGCTTGCTGAGGTTCTGGCTACACTTTTCCCCTCACCTCTTTATTTATAACCTCCCCATTCCATGCCCCACCAAGTGCTGGGTCATCTTCATCAGCTTCTCCCTGTCTACCGCCAAGCTGCCCATCTCAGCTCCAGGAGGAGAAAACTTGATGGGGGGAGCCCAGTGGCTATTTTCTATCATTTGTCCTAGGCAAAGCATCGCCAGTCAGTGCCCACTAGCTCTTTGACCACCAAAGAAATCCAGGGGCTGATGAGGTGCTCTCTCAGGGTTCCCTTCTAGTTTCCCATCAAAAAAAAAAAAAAACGGTGGCTACCTAGGGAATGATCCAAGAATAACATAAGCAGAGAGTGGTATTTCTTCTACTTCCATAGCCCCAGGTTTTCATTGACTTTCAAAGCTAGAGGTAGCATTACTGTTTGCAAGTTCTTGATGGATGTTTTTCTATGAGTCTTTCCACACACTTTTTGCACCCATGCTGAAATTTAGCATCCTCCATAGTGAGGCCTTCAACAGCTTAGTGGCGTGCTCTACAAAGAAGTTCCTGGTTCTGTTACTCCTGAATGGCACTATTCCACTAGCTTTTGAATTAGAAGAATCAGCAAATAACTGAGCTCTGTTCACCTCAGCATCACTTTTTTTTTTTTTTAATAATCTTTGTCCTATCTGTCTTCATCTCTTTTCCAGACTGCAGAGCACACTTAGTCATTCCTCCCATGTAAGGTGTTACATCCTATTACCTCTGTTGTTCTCTAAGCCCTTCTCAGTTGTTTACAGAGCACAGAGGATACGTTTTTGCAGAGAGGGCAATGAACCAGAACTGTAATCCATATTCAAGATACAGGTGCACCATATGATTATACAGCATCTCCATTTTGTTCTCTCTTTCTTGTTACATGCACTTAAAACTTGACCAGTGATTCTAGCATTTCCCAGTCTTGTAGGCGAATCTGGTCTTTACTGCTTCAATCTTTCTCTGGGTAGGTGTGAGTGTCCAGATGTGCTCCAGGTGTTCTTCGTCATTAGAACCAGTGCTTTGCCCAAGGCCAAGAAATGCTCCAGCAGCATCTACAGAATTTCTCCTTCTGTCCCTGTGTGTCACGTCACCTCCATCCCCCTCTGGCCTATTGCCCGAGGGCCTTGTTTCTTCCAGCTGATGGAGCTTTGGGTCCTTCCATGCCAGGCTGCTCTCTCGCTGTGGGCAAGCACATGCAAATATCTCCAGAGTCCCACCTTTGCTCACTGCTTCATAGAGCTCTTTGAGTTTCCCTCCAGAATCCCTTCCCCTGAACACCTCTGTGGCTTTCCTTTGATCTTCCAGGCAGGGTGAGTTTCTGCTTGGTCAATGACTCCCGAACCGTGGCTTGAGTGTAGGAAAACCAGGGGGATACAGGTTTCCTCCAGCTTCTGCAAGGCATGAGTTTATCCCAGAGGGAGGCTATTGCCGGCTACACTTTGCAGGGAAAGGCTTGTACTTGCTGCCTGCAAGCCTGAACAGAGCCACAGCCCTGCTGGCTCTTTCCTGCTCCCTGCCCATGCACGGGAAGTGGCTGCTGGCCCCAGCACACAGCAGGGGAGCGGGAGAGGGCCCTGAGGCTGCAGTGTCAGGGCCCAAATGCAGGTGCCACTGCAGTGTCCCGGGGCTGCCAGCCTCAGCTATGCTGGAGGACGGGGACAGACAGCATGTGAGCCGGGCTATTTCCACTGTTTTTTTCTTCTCTTGTTTTGACCAAACAGTGATGAGGGGGCTGGTTCCTCCCTGCAAGGATACATGGCTGAGTGATGCTGGCCATGAAAGCCCACCTGAATGCACTTCTCCTCCTTTGGGGGGGATGCTGGGCATCCCACGCCATCGCTCAGCTAAATGGCAGACTGGGTAGACGCTGGGGAAAGCCTTGCAGCTTTCACTAGGAGGCTGCACATCCTCCTTATCTTGTGGTGTTTGCCCCTTGGCTTTGGTGCACAGTCAAGTTGCAGAGAATCACAGAATCATTTAGGTTGGAAAAGGCCTTTAAGATCACCAAGTCCAACCATTAACCTAACCCTGCCATCCCACCACTAAACCATGTCCCTAAGCACCTCGTCTGCCCGTCTTTTAAATACCTCCAGGGATGGGGACTCGACCACTTCCCTGGACAGCCCCTTCCAGTGCCTGATAACCCCTTTGGTGAAAAACATTTTTCCTAATGTCCAACCTAAACCTGCCCTGGCACAACCTGAGGCCATTTCCCCTCATCCTCTCGCCCATTACCTGGGAGAAGTGGCTGACCCCCACCTCGCTACAAGCCTCCTGTCAGGCAGTTGTAGAGGGCGATCAGGTCTCCCCTCAGCCTCCTCTTCTCCAGACTAAACAACCCCAGTTCCCTCAGCTGCTCCTCATCAGACTTGTGCTCCAGACCCCTCACCAGCTTTGTTGCTCTCCTCTGGGCATGTAAAGACTGCATCCAGCTCTGGTTGCTGCCTCCCAGCATGCCAAGTGGCAAACCTGAACTTCCAGACACCCTTCCAGCCCTACCATTATGGTCCACACCTTCCGCTTTCTCAGTTTTCCCCAGGACTGATCCTATGTCCCCTCTATCAGTGTTGGATTGCTTTTTCCTGTGGGGCCACCTCTTCCCTCTCTGCTCTCTCCTTCCATTCTCCTCTGCTTGGTCCCCAAGACCTGGTCTCCCAACAGCAATCCCTTCCTAGAGCTTCTCCCCACTGGAACAGCACTGGCTTTCTGCTCCCTAGGCTGTCATTTCACAGACCATTGGCCATCTGAGATCATCATCCAGCCACCTGCCTTAAACCATCTTTGTGGACTTTGGCTTATGCCCAGACATGCATGAAGGTGGGTGCCTTGTTCTCTCTTCTTTCCGATTTCTGCACCAGGTGAAGCTGGCTGCACACGTCCTCCCCACCACCCATCAGGTCCCCACTCTTCCTTGCATCTCTCCTGTTTTTTTAACATCCCCTTCCCCGGGTGCTTCGTTCTCAATGCTGGCACTAGCACAGGCAAACTAGTTCACAGGCACCTGCTCTGTGAAGTTGCACAACCAGATGAGGGGCTTTCAGAGCTGGCAGGCAGATCAAAGGGCAGGGGCACAACGTCGAGGTCGGATAAAAAGGGCTAAATATAGAGAAGGTGCAGCTCAGGTTCAGGACTCTGTCCAAACCTTTAAATCCCTTTCAGAGAACACTCTAAATGAAGTTGGGAATTGTTCTCAGCCTCAGAAGGACAAGGAGCCGCAGATGAGTGATAATAATAGCTCCAGCTTCGCCTGTCACTGCCACCCATCATGTCCCAGTGCAGTTTGTGGGGAGTGAGTTACCTGCTCCCCAGCAGAGCACCGCTGCCTCCCAGGAGGCCCACAGCAGGTGAGCAAAAGAGCAGCTCATCATGGTCATGTAAATTTAGGACAGAAAATGGAGGAACAACAGGGGAAAGGGGAATAGAGTTTGGAGCCTGGCCAAGGCATCTTCCTGAAATGACCGGTGGGAACTTAGGGATGCACGTTTCTTGTAGATCTATGGATCAGCTCACAGTTGCTCATGGTAGCTGCCCAGCCTGGTCTTTATGGGAAAGGCTTCGAAAAGGTGCATGCTCAATGCTTTCTGGAAGTAAGGGCTCTTTCAAGTGGATGCTAAGCAGCAGAGGAAACCAAGTCCTTAGGTACCTTTGAAAAAAGCACCCCCACCCTCCCAGCATCACAAAGAATTACTGACAGGAGGACCTTGGCATCAGCGCTGGTCCAGAGTTGTACCTCCTACGAGCATCACTGAGGAGAACGGCACAGCCAGACAGAGCCTGGGCTTAGTCGGTTCCCACCAGCCCTCTTCTGAGCTCTGCCTCGGCTGCGCTCATCCAGTTCACAGTTGTTGGCTTTTGAAACCACCTGTCATTTCTTCTGCTCTTCAATATGATGGTTCTTTCCCCTCCTATCTTTTCTGACTAACTTGCTGGAGGCACCTGCTGTAGTGCTCCTGTCTGTGGGCAACCAGACCTTGGGCATCTGCTCGTAGCAGACCAAATGCCTCTACTGCGGTGCGAGGCTGAGGAGGGTCTGGAATCTTCCCCCTTCTACCTTTTGCTGCCACACCGTGACTTTTCAGGGCAGTGGCTATGTCCCTTGCACCATGCCATGGTGGAGGCCCAGCCTCCTGCACCCCTGGGGCTGTCCTACCGAGCCACCTGCATCCCTCCCTTGAGGGGATCGGGGTGCAAGTGATGACTGGGAAGAAAGGGGAGGTGAACTCCCTTATTTCCTATCCTCTGGGCAGTTTTCCCCACACTGGGGAGGGAGTGGTCCCTCTGCGAGATGCTGGGAGAGGGCTGTAAATAGAAAAGGGAAAGGTACAGGAGGGATGTCTGAGTATTAATAGGCAGCATCCCTGGGTCTCTGTGTAATCCCTGGCTGGCCTTGCATGCTCGCCCTGGTGACCCCAGGCTCCTTGCAGAGCCGGATACAGAGATGATCCCCATCTCCTGCGATGGAGATCAAAGGCCAGGGTAGAATTACCCTGATCTGCTCCTCATTTCTGAGGGCTCCTTCTTCATCCAGAAAAGCACCCAGCTGCAAAGAGGTGTGCACAGGGGCGCACTGGGAGTGCAGGGACTGTGTACAGGCAGCGAGTGCCAGGTCCCTCAGGGAAGGCATTACCCTCCTGTTCCAGTTTGGGAATTGGTGAGATTTACCTGCAAAGGGGACAATAAGCAACTCCATCCCAGTGCGAACCTCCTCCTCATCATAAGACATCTCAGCACTAACCCCAACTCCTTCCCCACCATGATCTTCCTTCCCACATCCTCAGATGGGATCAGCCTGTGTACAAGAACTCCCCACAGCATCACACCAAGAAACCCAGGGTCCCAAGTGCCAGGCTCACCAAGGCGACCTCAGGCATCTCAAGGCAGCATCCTTACCGGGATCCGTAGAGTGAGGTGGGTTGCAGTCCCCCGTGGATGGGACCCTCACAGCCTGCCTCCCCTGCTGTGAGAACGGCTCCCCGCTGGCCAGAAGCCCCTTGTCCCTGCGAGGTCTCCAGTCAGTCCTGTCTGTCCACCCAGCGACTCCCTTGCTCCCTCTCTGCTCCTCAGCCTCTCCCAGGACTGATCTCCCCATGGGGAGATGGAAGGCTGGGGACGGGAGGGGTTGGGGGAGGGCTGATTCCAGGAGCAGCGTCAGGCAAATTAAATCAGACACCAGAGACTTGGGGAAATCGGATTGGGACGTAATGCAAAGCAGGTGGATGGGGAGGGGTGAAAAGAGAGAGTAGCACACTGCTCCTGAAGGGAAAGAAACCATCACAGGGAGATTTGACTCTCTCTGTTTATATCAGCAACAAACTAATAAAGTGAAGATTAGCCGGAACAGGCTAGGATTATCAGCCACTGGGGCAGGGCTTGCTGCACCTCACAGTCCACAGGAATTCCCTTTTTCCTGGGGAGAATGTGCCACTTGTATCCTGGGCAGGGCAGGACAAAGGCTGGTGCCACCCATGGTGGCTCTGCCAAGGGAAAACCCATGGCAGGGCTGGGGTCACACCCTCCCTGGGCAGCAAGCTGGGCTCTGCATGGGGAAAACAGAACTGGGCACAGGGGCCAGGGGTGGCAAAAGATTTGGTGGTGTGCCTTTTGGCAGCCACTTTAGTGGGATGCTGCGAGGGGATTATCTTGGCCTCAATCTCTTTTAATCTCTCCGCGGCTTTGGCCCAAGCCCGAGATAAATACCTTTTAACGGATCTCATCTGACGTCAGGAGGCCATCAGTCTAATCACCCAAGCCACCTTTGGGCAAAACAAGCCAGAGATGTGGACACTGGCCCCTCATCCCCCAACACGTCCTCATCAAGCAGGAACCATCCAGCGCCCCCACATAAATCATCGGGATGGATGTGTGAGTACTAGGATGTGATGCACCTCCTGCCAGGGAGAGGGAATTTGAAATGCACTCATCAAATGGACTTTTTCCTGTGACCCTGGTGAGGATGGGAGGCAAAAAGGGCTGCCGACGCAAGTTTCCCAAGCTTGCATGTTAAGGAAGTGCTGGGATTCAGACTGAGGAAAGACTTCCCTTTCCATGGAGCAGGGGCCCTGGTGCCAACAGCAATAAGGGGATCACCCACCTTTTACACCACTGGCCCTGGCCCTACAGATTTCTTCCATCTGAACTGTAGCTGGGGTCTCCATGCACAGCTCAAAGCCCATGTGTGTCATGACCACAGATTGATCTCTGGCTCTAATGCTTCCCAGGAAAAGGGTCACTGCTCTTTTTGATACTCCATATCCACCCCATTCAATTCCTGTTCGGCTACAATATAATCCCATCTCGGGACACTAATCCCCTGGGCAGTGACAGCAGATTGCCTTTGTATCAGGGTGGAAAATGATAGACAAAATACCTCTTCGCTTTCAGGGGCAATTTGGTGCATGGAGCAGAAAAAAAAACAAGGAAGAGAGGCCTTGCTGCAGGGAAAATGAGCGTACAGTGCTTTTTCTCAAAGGCACTCCCTACCCTCTCCAGGGTTAGTCATGGCAGAGCTGACTTTCTCTCTTGCTCTCCCTTATCGGAAGTGGCTGGCATCTGGGCAAATACTTTGTGTTCTTTCACTGAGGGCTCAATCTCCTTCCACCATTTGTTAATTAAATTTCCATCAGCAATGAGCATGCATGTCTCCCTCCTGGTGTACAGACTGAAGCTCCCACCAACATCCATGTCCAGCATTTTGCTTTTATTCCGTATATTCAGTCCCTCACTTTCCCTCTCTCAGGCCAGTTGTGAGTTTCTGGAGTTTGCAGGTGCCTAGGAAACTCAGAGGCTTCTGTTCTGAGCTCTGAATGTGAGACAGCCCTTGCTTAAAGACCTCAGGCTCCTCCTTCCCCTCTCGAATTTGGCCCTGGATGACCAAGAAGCTGGCACTGAGAGGAGTGGGGTGAGGAGACCCTGCCTTCTTACTTCTGAGCAACTCAAACATGTTGGTGAGGCGGTGAAGAAAGTTCCTGGTGTTGCTGACCTTGATACTCTGTCCCTGCTCCCATTTTTCAGCTGCTGGGATGTCGCAGAGAGAGAAAGCTGTATCCCTCCCCATCACTACGGCTCTAGCATGCTAATACACTGCTCCAGGCCTCTGTGGTCCCGGTGCTACCAAGACCTGCCAGGCCACAGTGTGTACCAATCATACTCCTGCATACTCAGAACTCATCTCTGGCCCGCATCTCCTTGGGGTGCTGCATCCTGTCTGAGCCAGGCTTGTGTCTCCGGCTTGCAGGCCTGGCTCCACCGCTGGGAACGGGAAGCTCTGAGGAGGATCTGCCGCTGTGATCAGCCCCCTGATGTTCTTCTCCATCAGGCTGGTCCTGCTCCACAGCCCTCTGCTCCATCAGCTCCTCTGCCTTCACCCGCTCCTGCAGCCATGGAGACAGAGATGATGTGAACGCCCCTCCCTGCTAGACTCTCCATCCTGCTCGCAGGGGCTGACAAGACACACCTTGCCTTTGCCACAACCATCCAATGCCCCCCGAGCCCATTCTCTCTTGTGGGACACATCACAGGCTGGCCCCTCCACCAGGTACCTTTTTAGAGGACAACCCCCAGCTGCTGCACTAGGCCCTGCCCCATGGGAAAGCCCACAAGTCATTCCTCAGAGGGAGTTGACCTAACTTGGAGGTACTCCTACCCATTTCTCCAGCATGGTCCTTTACCTGCTCGGCATGCTCCTGGGAGTGTGTGTACCAGAGAGCGATGGCGCAGCGCCTCCCCTGGCTCACTGCCCACACGCCGTGTGGGTTCTCCTTGCCAGAGCTGAAGGCTACCAGCCTCCCACACTTAGGATGCACCTCGGCCTGCCAGGAGAGAGAGAGAGGAGACAATGAAGCCAGCAGCAGCCCCCTGCTCTGGGGTATATGGTCGCTGTAGAGAGGTAACGTTGCCTCTGGGAACGTGGAACAGCGGAGATCTTCTAGGCATCCACTGCCAGTCTATGAGCAAAGTAGTCCTTGGGGATGGACAGAGAGAATCAAAGGTACAGCCTATGTCACAGGCACCCACAGACTTCAAGAGCCCGGAACACCTCAGCTAGAAAGGAGTTAATCTCTCCTCTGTCTGAGATTTGCCTCAATTTGCCTTTAGCTGTCCCTATTTGAATCTGCCACAGCACCAGCACTGGATTGTTTTTGGAGTGGTGGGATCCAATAACCAACTAGTTTCCTCTCACCCAGACTAAGTCTCACCCTCAGTCCTCCCTCCTTCTTTTGGCCAGTCCCAGACTTACTGTGACAGTCACAGCATCCATTTCAGTGAAGAAAAGGCCCCCACCTTGGAAGTCATCATTGAGGTAGAGAATGCCGCTGTGGACAAAAAGGACATATGGATGGTGAAGCTCATTACTCCCAGGTGCTTCCCCATACCTCTTGTCACAGGAGGCACCTGAATGATACCACAGGTTCAAAAAGTGACTAGATCAGCTAAAAGAAGAATCCATTTGGGGGTGTTAAATACAGCAGTGCCTAACTCAGAGGTGTCCCCGAGCTGCAAGCCACAGAAGGCTAGGGGAGTATGCCAGGGAGTTAGCTCTACACGCTTGTCCTCTTTTGTTTTTTTTTCAATCCTCTGCAGCATACATCTGTGGCACTGTTGTGGCAATGCCCTGGGCTAGATGGACCTTGGTTCTGACCCAGCCTGATGTTATGTTTTAAGATTGGAAATAATCCAAAGCCTGGAAGAGGAGACTGATCAGCAAAGCAAGCCACGTCTTAAAGAGTCAAGGAATTTCAGGGTAACGTAAGAATGGTCAAAAAGAGGCCTAGTGAATGCAGAAAAGAAAATTAAAGAAATTTCTTTACTAATGGTAGACAAAAAGAGAAGTAGTGAGGCCACTGCACAGTGCAGGTGAGACCACAGTCAACTAGGTGAAAGAATGGACCACAAACTACTTGAGTTCCTCTTGGTATTCAAGTAAGCTGATAGGAAACGTCCGAGGAACAAGAGAAGCTCAATAGTGGGACTGGGAGAAAGAACTAGAACTCAACACTGTGGCTGCTGAAGCAAAACGTTAAGGACATAAGGACCGCAAGAGGATTTCCAACCCTGAAACCCAGGAAATTATAGCTCTTCTGCCATAGGCTTTTAATAAGACTGTGAAGTCAGGGTGGTATGATGACTGGAGAAAAGCAAGAATAACTCTCACATGCACGAAGGGGCAGGAGGGCAGGGATAATGGTTGAAGCATAAACAGGCCTGTTAGCCCGACCTCAGTCGTCTTCAGGGCTTTAGACTCCGTTTCTGAGAAGGATAATTGGACAAGAGGTAAATGAAAAACAGTCTTAAAATGTAGCATGGGGGTACTCAAAGCAGACTGGGCTAGCCACACAGTCTTAGACAAACCAGTTGATTTTCCAGGGAAAGACAACATGCTCGATCTCAGCAGTCTGGGCTCTGGTAAAACTACTCAGAACGGTGCCACTAAAGATATTACTAATGAAGAAGAGCACGTGAACAGCACACAGTGACTCGTGCACCACTGGCACTGAAAGGAGTACTGTTTGCCTGGAGGAAGATCACTGGGACTCTTGAACCCCTGGGCCCAATCCCGTCCCATAGTTTCATTAACAACCATAGCACAGATACACAGGAGAGATCCGGAAAGTTTGGAGCACAGGGACCTCTTTCAAAAGGACACCGGAAGAGCTCATCCCTTGTGAATTGGTTGGTCAATCACAATTCACTCCGCAAGAGGACAAGAATACTCCTGGAAATAGCTGAGTGGCGTAGATCACCCCGGAAGATATTTTAACATACGTTCAAGAGGAAGTCAGAGAAGCCCACTACCCAGGGAGGAGTGAGGTGACAGGACTGCTTCCTCACAGGAGGGACAGAGATCTAACCAGGTACATGACAGAGCCTGGTAACTTTACAATCTGACTATACCAAGTCAACATCCACATCAGAAGGGAAATGGACTCAGTGATACTGGAATTCCCTCTAAGTCCCATATCCTTACCGTATGCTGCTCAAAGATTTCTGCTCTAGGTACAGGTACCACTCAAAGAAAAGGCAAATGAGACTTGTGGGTGCCCAGGGATGGTATGGTAAATAGGAGGAATCAACTGCAGTGAACTGACCTCATTTGGCTGCAGCGTGCAACAATTGGCGCTATCTTTAAAATATATTTCAGGTTCTTTCACAGAAGAGTAACAAAACCTGCCACAGGCTGGAAAAACCTCTCACATGGAATGGAAAAACCCAACACAAAGTATTGGTAGTGAATCTTGAGAGACGCGAATGGAGAGAATAGTCACCAAAGTACACTGACTGCTCAAACAAAGGAAATCCAAGGAGCTTTGTTCTCCCTCTCCTGTAACGCACGGAAGACTGTGAAAGACAGGACTTGATTAGAAGAAACAGATGGTCATAAGGGCTGGCAGTGGACTGTAGTACTGTGGTAGACCCACAAGACAACAATCTGATAACATGGTTCTAGTCTGTGCAGCCTCCCAGCCTTGATCTGCTCTCCGTTAATGCTGGCTGTGAGGAGGCAGGAGGGAGAAAGGGCAGATCTCTCCAGCCTAGGGAATGGATTTCACACCTCATTCTGAAGCCACTGATGCAGCCTTCTGCTTGATGCTACAGTCCTCGCTGGCTTTGAGCCAACAACCCATCACCTGGTTTCTATAAGCTAAGCTGATCCTCTGATGGGGCTGGGAAGACATTCTGATCTTGACATGATCTAATGCAGGTCCCCTACTTCTCTTACCTGTAGTCCCTGTACACGTAGGCAGGCGGTTCCCTCCAGCACTCCTGCCCCTCGGGATCCAAGAGACAATTATCAGCATGGACAGGATGACTAAGATCCATGCGACCTTCCTGTTCCTCTGAAAAAGGAAGTTACAAAAAAGAATATGGGCATCTTCAGTTTCAGGAAAGAACAAGGCACAGAGAAAGGGGCACAGTGAGAGTAAAGGGAAGAGTCTCCTGAGGGCACATGGCTGGGACTGAGGAGACTCTCCAGGAGACAGCGACAACAGGGTGAAAGATTCTTTACCGTCTACAGCCGTGCGGCACACAAGGTGTGTGAATGAGAAATGGAGTTTCTTTCCAGGAGTAAAATAGGACTCTATGATTTTCCGTGACTTCTCACTGGCCTGCAGAAGCAATTTGGCGTCTCTCCAGTCCACGTCCCCATTCTGGACCAGCTATAAGTGAAAACCAAGCCTGTTAGAATACTTACAAAGACACTCTAAGAAATGATACGAGTACACAGTACAGAAGAGACCTGTGTAAAGTCCTCTGATCACACATGTAAGAAAATAACATGTTCTCTCATGTAAACATTAAGTCAGGAGACACCTATACAGCACAGCAATTTTTTCTTTCTACTCAGCACATGAAGCCATATCTGGAATGCAGCATCATTTTGGGTCCCCCAGTACTCAAGGGACACTAGCAAACTGGAGTGAAGGGTCTTAAGATGGCAGGGGTGTTGGAGCACACGACTTAGAAAAAGATGCTGAAAGAACTGGTTTTCTTCAGCCTAGAGAAGAGAAGGCCAAAGGAGGATTTAATTACAGTCTCCTGTCACCTAAAAGGGAGTTATAGAGAAGATGGAGACAGTCTCTTCTCAGAGTGACACACTGAAAAGACAAGAGGCAACAGGCAAAAGCTGCAGCAAGGGAAATTTTGGCTAGATATAAAGAAAAATTTCATCCTCCCGAGTGGTACAGCACTGAAACAGGTGCCCAGAGAGGCTGTCGAATCTCCAATCTTGGAGATATTCAGGCCTTGCCTGCGCAAAGCCTTGAGGAATCTCAGATGAGATGGAATTAGCTGTGCTGTGAGCAGGGGGTCAGATTAGAGATCTCCAGAGGCTCCTTCCACCTTAATTTATTCTCCAGTTCCAAGCTAACCATGTCTGCAAGACTACCACACAGGGACAAGTAGCAATCCCAAAACGCCGTCTCACAGGAGAGAAAGCACTTGTCAAGCCCTCCATGTGCAACATGCCTAAACACGATCATGGAGTAAGAGGGTCAGGGGAGACCACGCATGGGCTTGTGAGGAAGATAACACACCCATGACCCCACCCAGAGTGCACTTCACAGAGAAAAATGCTCAGGTGGCAAACACTCTTTA
>NW_009259718.1:3712151-3717091 GCF_000687185.1 Egretta garzetta | reverse complement strand
TCCCTGCATGGCTTTCAGAATGGTTAACCCTTCAAATCTCTCATGTGGGGTGTGAGGTGACCGTCTTGCCCGGTAGCCATCTCCTGCTTCTCCTGCTGCCTGGAATAGAAGGATACAGATGACACACATTAGGCTGCCATCTCTCCTCCATGGAAACACTACAGCCCTGCCTACTGAGGAGGAAAGTACAACATGCAGGAGCTCCTACAAGACCCAGGCTTCACCTTTGTCAGCCGGAGAAGGTCCTTACACTCAGACTCTGTCAGCACTCTGTCGAACACAACCCTCTGGGTTCCATTCATCTGACGGGAATCCATCGTGACAGCAATACCCTCAAAAGGCAAAGGACCTGTCGAGAAGAAAGTATGGATAGGCATGAGCAAGCTTTGGACAACAGGCCCTCAGACACCAACCCCCAGCCTGGATAAGGAAGTGGAGAGACACTATACATTCTCTGAGAAGACAGTACAGTTTCCCAGAAGCGCCCATTCCTCGCAGACCTGGGCCACTTGCACCCCTCACATGCTTCAGGGGAACCAGAGCATCAGCTGGGGAAGCTGGCCTACAGCGAGTGCTTCAGGAGCCAGCAGAAACTTGGGGCTTGCTGGGAGAGCAGCAGGGAGCTGGGGAAAGTTGAGTGCACTGTGGATCGCAGCAGCAGAACAGGTCCAGCCTACTGGGGTGAGGCTCTGGAGAAAAGAAGCAGGTAAACACCTCCATCAACCCTTCTTTCGATCACACATCTTATCCCAGAATTATCTCCAGTGAATCTTTCTACTTTCTTCAGCCCCAAAGAGAAGCAATGAGTATTAGTTGGTGATTTGATCTTTTGATCTTTGGCCTTTTTCTTCCCCCCTCTGACCTCTGGATGGTGAGGAATGCCAAGGATGGGCACTCAGGCCCCCAGAATGATCTCCTCTCCCATGTGTCACAGCAGAGAACCACTTGGGGTCACTTCAGGCAAAGACTCCAGGACAGAGCCCTGCAAGAGGCTGTTTGTCCACTTATAATAGAGGACCATCAAGAACACGGGACTCTGTTCTGCAGTCTAGCATTCAGTCACAAACCATTTGAACTTGTGTTTTTCAGGGAAAGACTTGCCCAAGCTGAATAGTCTGCTTCCAGTTTCCATTCCCCCTCCCTTCTCCTTCTCCCCTTCAGAAAAATGTTTTTCGAAGTTGGGCTGGTGGAGTTGAACCAGATTTGGCGTAGACACTCCTGCCATACTGAACAGGGATCTGCATGTCCACAGGCTTGTCACGTGTTCAGGCACCACTGCTCTCAGCTTCTCCAGCCACAGTGCTCTTTGAGTTCCCATCCCAGAGATGTACACAGCGAGATTTTGCAAGATTACACATGCATCAAAAAGGGAGAAAAGAAACAGTGAGAAGACTTGCTGAGCCATTCAAGTCAGTCTGCATCTATGCTAGCATTCAAATGTTGGAGAATGGAAGAAAAGACAGCACTTTTCTGACAGCCTGACTAAGCCTGGGTGATTGCATCCAACTCCTTCTTCAAGCTCTTTTACTCACCCCTCTCCTCCCTCTCTTCCACATCCAGAGTTTCCTGCTTTTGCTTCTCCTGATCCTCTCTCGGGAGCAAGGGAAAAAACAGAGACCAGAGCTGTCAGTACACAGAGCTATGCCTAACCCTCCTCTGTGGTAGCCTTTCACACCCTTCCTGTTCCTGTTTTGCCCATTCCTCAGTATTACTGTTTCTTGTACCACCCCTGCCAGTCCAACCCCACCCCCTACTTCCACTTCCAACACTTATATTTCAGTACTAGTCGACTTGGCTGACCTTACCTCTGTTTCTCCTTTAAGTTTTCAGGAATCAGCTCATCTGGAGTCCAAAGATCCTGTGGGAACAAACGCAGACCGTTCAGTTCACAGCAAACTTCTCCCACACTGGATCGTGTCAAACAGCCAGTTCCTTGTCCCGCTTCTCCAGTGAAGAGAACAGCCAGATTGGGCTAATACATATGGTTACAGCAGCAATTTCAAACTAACTTCAGTCCTGGAGCAGCAGAAAGGCCTTAAAGATCCACCTCATAAGGACTTGGGGGTCCTTCTCATCAGCACCTGATCCTTTCTGGATCATGTACTACCAAAGTGAATTCTGGCAACTGTCTTGGTGAAATCAGTGCAGGAAGATTAAGATGATACCATTACTTACGGGGTCGTTAAAAGTCCCTCCTAGATGCTCCACTGCATAATAAATCAACTCCTTCTCCATCAAAGATCTTCGCACGTAATGTTGAATACTCTAAGGAAGCAAAGAGGCTGTCAAACTACCACCCCACAAAAGACAACCCCATCCCTGTCCAGGGCAGAAACCTGCCCAAACACACTGCTGTGCACTATGAAAGCCCGGTTCTGTCCTGAAGGGACCCTGCTTGGTAGAGACTGTAAGTAAACTCAGTCTCCAGTTTCTTCAGCCCTGGGCTTGGCACACATCTGCAGTGAAATGCTTTTTGTCTCCTGGACTGTGATCCTGCCGTAGAGATCAGGGGAGGGCCAAAAAGTACAGACCTGGGGTTGTAACTACCTCTCTGGCTGTGACAGCGGTGTCCTCTCCCACTTCTGTGCGATACCGTTTCATTTTCTCCAACATTGGCTCATCCGTGGGATAGAAGAGCAAGTAGGAAGCAGCACATTCAGCAGCCAGCACCTGGTTCCCAACTTGGGCAGGGACAGAGCAGAACAAACAGGTATGTCTCTGAAAGACTTGACGTTAGCAGCAAATATGCATAGGCCAGCAGCACCCAACGCCCCGGTCAGGATCTGGCAGTAGGAGGCCTTACACCAAGTACACATCAATCCCTGCCTAATTGGGCCTCTACCCAACGATGGGCAGGGCATACAGGGAATGAGCCCGGTGAAGAACAGGACCACTTTCAATACTTACTGGGAGTTTGTTCAGAGGAGACAGAGAAAAAATAAGTACATATCTTCAAGAAAGACGGTCCTACCTCCCTCACCCTACAGACCTGATGAGGGGTCTGGAGGCTTCTTTGGGATACAAGTTTTACCAGTGGTCTGACAGAGGAGATGAGAGACAATTGGGCCAGTGTGGGAAGGAGCAGAGGTATCCAACGGAAGAGCTGAGGGACTTGTGAAAGTGACAGGGTGACAGGATGACCAACGTCATGACAGGCCATCAGTTCAGTGACTCAGAAGGAACGCCACTGCTGAGATGAGATGCAAGCGCATGTTCTAGATAGGAAGTGGGGGCCTGGTCTGGAGCCACGTACTGTAAAGGAGGGTATAAAATACACAGCAGATAGTTGGAACAAGGACAGTGCTGGAAGAAAGAAGTGGGAACAGCCACACATTGACAGAAGCTGCACAGGGAGACTGAAGTGGACCATAAGGTGACTCTCAAGGTGGTCACAGGCTCGATCAAGAGAAGAGAGGTTCTGGGAAGAGTCAGGGGGCAGAAGGGAGAAGAGAGGTAGAGCTCATGTCAGTGTGCCACTTCTCCCCATGACATGCTGCCCTCCAACTCCAGAGGCAATGGGCGTCTAGGGGTGCCACAGCATAACCCGCTGGGTTGTAGCTCTGCTCACCTTGATCGTAGGCAAACTGCAGTAAATCAAGATGAGAGGGTATGAAATCTTCTGTGGCAGAAATCCGCCCTGGCTTTGTGGCAATTTCAAGGACGCACTGCTGTCTGCACTTCAAAACCTGAATATAATGGGCTGCAAGAGAGAGGAGCAAGAAAGGCTGTAGCTCACACTTCTTCCAGACAGGAGTGCTGGGAAATGGGGCATGTTCGGTGTGGGGAGCATGGCCTTCCTACCAAACCCTCTGTGCCTCTAACGCTACCTGCAATGGCTTCATACAGGCCAGGTTGCATCTCCTCCTCGTCCTCATCCTCCCAAGGCCCTTCACACAGGGCACGACACTCTTCCAGTGCAGACAGCGCCTCTGTGAGTGACTCCTCCAGCCTGGCCACAGCCTGCAGGTACTCATCTGCATTGTAGTGCTGCAGCCCAGCCTCATATGCTTCCTGTGAAGGACAGATCCAGGTCCCTCATCAGCATGGGTGACACCAAAGGATGCCCTGAGACTTCAAGTTGCTCACAGGGCGGTGCTGACATCTAGGGGCCTGCCAGATCATGCACAGCCCACCACACAGTGACAGCAAATCTTCTGGACTTAAGCCAACTACACCAAGCCTGCTGTATCTGTCACCAGAAGATCTCTGTCACACTTGCAATGGTTTGTCTTCACCCTGAAGAGAAGGCTTCACAGGGAAACCTTCTTGCAGGCTTTCAAATATAAAGGGGGCTTATAAGAAAGACTGAGCGAGACTTTTGACCAGGCAGGGCCTATAGTGACAGGACAAGGGGCAGTGGTTTTAAACTGAAAGAGGGTAGATTTAGATTGCAGACAAGGAAGACATTTTTTACGATAAGTATAGTGAGACACTGGAGCAGACTGCCCACAGAAGTTGTGGATGCCCCACCACTGGACGTGGTCAAGGTCAGGTTGGACAGGGCTTTGAGTAATCTGATCTAGCGAAAAATGTTCCTGCTCACGGCAGAGGGGTTGGACTAGGTGATCTATATAGGTCCCTTCCAGCCTAAGCCATTCCGTGATTCTATGTACGAGGGCCCTGTCTCAAGCCATGGCTCTTGCGTGGGAACAGACCCATGTCCCAGACTAGGATGGGATATCAGCTGCTGACGCCTGGCTCTGCACCTAACCCTCACCCAGTGCGGGGTGGCCTCCAGGTCCCGAAAGTTGTCCGACCTCACCCCTGACATACGCCGGTATTTCTCTATGTCCTCCCGCATTTGGAGGTGCTGGGGATTGGCGACGAAGAAGGTGTGAGCAGCGGACACGGCCTGATCCAGCTTCTTCAGCTGCGGAGAAGAGGCAGCAGCGCCTGTCACACTCCCGTGGGCCCCCTTCTCTTGGCACCCACCCCTCACC
>NW_009259718.1:3704459-3711358 GCF_000687185.1 Egretta garzetta | reverse complement strand
CAGCAGCTGGGGCCTGCCGCCGCTCCGTGGGCGCCTGGGCCAGCCCGGTGCCAGCAGAGCCGTGGCATCCCCCGGGTCCTTCGTGCCGGCGAAGCATCCGAACATCCCCCAGCGCTAACCCTCCCTTCGGTATGGGTCTCCCAAACCCCTCCGACGAGACATTTCCTAAGAGGTTATGCTTAATCTACCAGAATCCACGCTGGGGACGAGGCACGAGACAGTTCATAGACCAAGTCCCATCGCCTGGAGAAGCGCTTTGGAGGTGAAGGGCTACCCATCTCCCTCAGCCCCTCTGACGCAGCCAAACCCTTGCCCATGGCTGAACTCCAGCCAGCGCTGGGCAGGAGAAGGTCCATCTCCCACACGCTGCCTCTGCACCTCCCTCCCAAGAGTTTGGCATGGGGCAGGAGCAGGCTCCAGACCTCACCACTCCCAGCTTTGATGGCGTGGGCAGTCGGGGGCTCTGTCAGCTTTCCTGTTTGGATGAGAAGTTTGGGCCTTTGTGTTTCACACAGAGTTCACGCTGGAATCAACAGTTTGCACTGGCGAATAAGATGTTATAGACCAGGGTCTTTTTGGAGAGAAATTAATTGTTTTCAAGCCTGGGGTTACATCAAAACAATACCTTTTGCTGAGCGATATTAGAAAGTGCAGAGGCCGCTCCTGCTTAGCTGTAGGCAGCCTAAGTCTCCCCTGAAATGGACAGGAAAACTTTTCACCCAGTCTCCCATGACAACTCTACGGGCTTCGTTCCCTTCCCTGTGCTGCTAAGCATCTGCTGCCTTCCAGATGCGCTGACAAGAAAGGGATGGAGAGGGAGGAAAGGAGCCTCGCGCATTCTGCGTTTCCCTTCCAGAAGCCTGTGAAGCTTCATTAAACATTGGTCCAGTCATTTTGTTTCTATGGAAACAAAATTATTACTAATATATAAAAACAGACACACGTTTGACACTCCAAATATAGAATTTTAATACCATTCTGCGCCTGCCTTGTCTCTTAGGGCAGAGCGGATGCGAGGGTGGAGTTCACAAAGGGACTGGACCAGCGAGGGTGCCAAGGGGCGGTGGCAGCAGTGGGTGTGTTTGTAACCTGAGAGCAGGCACAGGCTGTCGGTCTGTCAGTTGAGCTCCCTTCTGCGGGTCTGTCCCACTTCTTTTTCCCCCACCAGCATGGGGTGCCGTGTTTCCTGCCTGCTGTCGAGAAAGATGAGAATGCAAATTAGTGATTGGGTCCCAGGACAAAGGGAACACTTGAAGTTTTATTTAAAAATCGTGATGGCACTGAATGTTTTTGATGCTGTCTCTCATAGTTTGGGATCCTGGAAGGTCTGTGCCTCACAGGCCTCAAGGGTCCTTTCACACGGCGCCTGCTCTCCGTCCTGCAGATGCCAGGCTTCATTGCCAGCCAAGGAGCAGCGCCGTGGCCGGTCGGCGTTCTCCTCCTCTCTGCTGCCGAGGGAGAGGCGGCGATCACGGCGTGATGCGAGCGGGAGACGGGAGTGCCGTGGGCTGCAGGCTGGGGTGGGTTGTGGCGTCTCGTCAATGAACATGGTGATCTCATCTCGGAAGAAGCAGGCGCTGGAGCTGGAGCCCCGGGGCATCAGCCCCCCCTCCAAAAACTGCCGTAGGGTTGTCAGCTCATCTTCTGGGGGCCGCCGGCGGTGCTGGTAGTCATGCAGCTGAGGAGGCAAGAAGCCGGGGCCTCCAGGCTTGCGGGGGGTGGAAATGCGGATGTCGTCAGATGAAGACCACTTGTGTAGGAAGGATGGAGCGGAGCGGTGGGCGGAGAAGATGTTAGTCTCATCATGTGACATTCTCCGGGAGATAGGGACCTGGAAAACAGAGAAGGAGGCTTGTGATGGAAGACTTGAAGAGTCAGAGCAGGAGAAGAGAGTCAAGAGGACATGAAGGCGTGGGAGACTGACAGAGAAGGAAGTGGGTTGGTGGGGCTGACCCTGCTAGCTCTTGGCTCACCTGCAGGTAGTGCACCTTGTCCTGGGGCAACAACATGTGGTGCATGGGTAGCAGCTTGATGTCTCGGGAGTCCCGCTTCACAGCTGCGGCACCGTTCGCATCAAATCTCACTTTGCAGATCCTGCCATCGCCATAATCGTCACACACACCATCTGTTGGCAAAGAGGAGAACGGCAGTCAACACTTTTCAGCCAGAAGAGGAGCGTTATCAGGGCACCGGGACGCCATCCTAATGATTGTCTGACTTTTGCTGCCCTACTTGCAGCCCTCACCTCCGAACAAGAAGCTCATCTTTCTGCTTGCAGCAGCACTAAAGCACCCAGAGACTGCCCTGTCTCGCTTTTGAATCCCTCACTGCCAGAACCTGGACCTTTGGATCAGTGAGTTGGGCTGAGGCCCAGCGTGTCGCTTTCATTGTGGTTTGGCAGCTATACACATGGTCTCTACTCTTGCATCTACTCTGAAGGATGTTGCACTAATTTTTCCTGGATGCTACTGAGTCCTAAGGCAGCAAGCAAGTGGCAGAGCCTTCTCCAGAATAAATTTTCTTAAGGTTGCCGACTCCAAGCTGTAACATGAATTCTACCTAGCCACCCACACCACCACTCCTCATGCTGTCAGATCCTTTTCCCAAGGCAGACCCCTCCTTCCTCTGTAGTCTTTTGGGGAAGGGGTTAGTGAAGAAAGGTGGCTGTGGGGTGGTGAGGAGCTTACCATCATCTCCATCTTCCTCAGACATGATAGCCACACACTGCTCCCACACAGTGCGGAGATCTGCTCGGTAACGCTCGCAGGACCAGATGAAGGAAGGGAGCAGCAGGGTCTGCACCATGGAGCACCAGAGCACAGCCAGGACCATCCAGGTGGGGGCTGTATCATAGCGCAGGCTAAAAAAGCTCACGACCTTTGAAGTAAGAGAGAGAAACAACGCCAAGGAAGAAGACAGAAGTGGGGATCAACAGAGAAAGCTAACAGGAGTCAGTTCTGTAGTAGAACGTAATCTGTCTATAAAGAATTTGTCAAATAATTACCCTGTGCTCCTTTGAAAAACTGTTCCTGGGGAGTCGCCCCCCAGATGGCCCATATTCTGAGCTGTCATATCTCTAACATGAGACCTGGTGTTAGCATCCCTTCTTCCCTGTGCTCATTATAAGCTGGAGCTAAATAGGTGCTAACAAAGGACACAGCCACTGGAAAAAAAAAAAAAGCTGAGACTAAGCCTCTGTTCTCTTAATGGTTCCCTTTGTGAACTTCCCCAGCTCTCCAGTTTTGCAGAGAATCAACCAGCCAGCCAAAACCTGAATGCTGACTATGACCATACAAGCAGAAGGAAAAAGGAAACTGTCTGCAACAGCTTTTAAAGCTGGTGTATCAGTTCTCCAGAAGCAAATTGGAGAAACAGAAATCTCATTGGTTTTACAGAGGCCGATCCCCCTGTAAGTTCGCAGAATAATTTCCTCTCCTCTTAGCCACTTAAAACTTTCACAGTGGTTTTAGCTGTGTGGTACATATTCCCCAGGCTTAGACCTGTCTTAAGAAAATGCTGCTGTGGAAGGCTGAGAGAATTACTGCGATCTTTTTAAAACTGGCCCTCACAATAACACAGATTCAGATGCGGCAACTCTGTGGCTGGTGGGCAGAAGACAGAGTTTCTTCTCTAAAACTTGATAGAAATGGAAATCTAGTTTAACTGCAGACTCTAAAGGGACAGGGAGAACTCGTTGCTTACCAAGATAGGCACCCCCGTGAGTGTGTCATAGAGGAAGACAATAGCGCTGATGAGGTTGGTCATCTGCAAGGAGGTCTTGGCTGACTCGGAGCCATCCAGTGAAGACCTCCTTTTGCCTCGTACATCCTCCACTACAATGGCCGGCACATTGAAAGTGGTGTGTGCTGATGAAGAGCAGGATGACGCTTCCTCTGCCCTCTGATGGCGGCACCGCCGGCGTCTTCTGTGTGCCCACAGGGTCTGGTAGAAAGTGATACCCACGCACACCAAGCCCATGACGATTCCTCCGAGCAGCAGGAGGCTAAAGCAGACACCAAAGCCCAGCCCTATCTTGCTGACAATGAACTGGCAGCCACGGGCATAGTAGCGCTCGCCATTGTTGTGCCAGCCGATGGAGGGCAGGGTGGAGAGGATGAACGATACCATCCAGATACCCATGACTGCGTGCAGAGCCTGCTTCTTGGCATTGCTCAGCCGGTAGTTGACTGGCCATCTCACCATCCACATCCGGTGGTAGGAAAGGGAGGCCACTGTGAAGCAGGTGGCCAGTGCCAGGGTGTAGTACGTGGAGACAAAGACCTTGCAGATGCTTTCGTTCCAGTCATAGTCGGAGGACTCACGCCGCAGCTGCACCACGGCATAGGTGGTGAGGGGCACTGCTGCCATAAGGATGTGGGTCCCAGCAAGGAAGCATAGCAGCAGCTCCAGGGGCTTGTGTTTCTGTTGTTTGGCCGTAATGCTGAGGATAATCCAAGAGTTGGCCAACAGTGCTAACATTCCACATGCCAGCCACCACAGCGAATTGTTATGCAAGGTGGACTCTGATTCAGAGTCCCCCATGCTGCCACCCTTGCTAGGCTGCACCCTGTCCCTGCCGTTGGGATTTTGTGAGAGGGTGAGTGGGACTCCACACTGGGGGAGCCACGTCCCTCCTCATCTGCTGCTGCTGCTGCTGCTGCAATGCGCGATGTATGCACGCTGGAGGGGTTCCTCAAGGCATGGCCACCAGGTGCTAGGCGGAACAGCCGTTAGCTCTGTCTCACTTTCAGTCCTCCCTCTCCCTTTGGTTTGCTTATATTTCTTTCCCTCGTTCCAACTTTTTCACCTGTTTTTTCCCTTGCTCTCTTTCTTTTCCTTTCTTCCACCTTCTCTCTCTCTCTTTCTCATGAACACTTGCCAGTGCTTCTTCCCTCACTCGCTTGGCCTCACTTTTTTTTTTCCTCCCCATCTATTTCATCCCCCTCGTCCACTCTTCCCCCAAAGAAAAAGCTCTCCTTACTTCATGTGCCCACCAGGCACCTTCTGTCTCGGGGACCACCTTCTGTGGGGACTGGTGAAGGCCACACGCAAACAGGGACTGCTAGGGACTCTGAACTGTTGGGTAGCAGCAGGTGCCTGCTGCCCAGCGTCCTAGGGAATGAAGAGCTAGCCAAGAGTTTCAGACAAGATGGGAGGCAGGACAGAAGTCCTGCGGAAATGGTGAGGGTGACGCATACACCATGTGTAATCCCCCTCTCACCAAATGCCACGCTCGTGACCAGGTAGAGCTTCCTGCCAAAGGCTGTCAGAGAGCCATCAGCAGAGAGTGAAGGGTGAGGAAAAAGATTCAGAGGGTTCCCTATCCGAGACCTCACGGCACCCTCTCTACATTGTCCTTTTTTTTGTCCTCCAGGGCTCAGCCTGCTCTTTCAAGCTTCCCTGCACAGCGCAGGGCAGAGCTGGCAAACAATAAGGAGATGGCGGGGAGGGGAAGATCCTTTTCAAAGGTTCCCTTGGAGATTCAGGGCACGAGGTTCACTGTAGAAGAGAGAAAAGAGAAAAAGTAATTTAAGATAATTCTGTCTCCCCAGATCTCTCTCTCCCCTTGCCCACACAAACACCTGGTCGTGATTTAGGCTGTGCAGAGCACTCCCTGTGTCTTTCAGGGAACAAAAGAGCCAGTTTCTACCAGTCCTTACATACCTCAGGCCGGACTCTGGTGCCCAGCAACTCCTTCCACTGCTGCCGAGACACCCCGTGCTCCCTGCTCTTCCAGTCTGAGGCTCCCCACCCAAAGCATTACTAACACCATTTCTGTAATGGAAGGCCTGGTTCGCATCGCTCCCTGCCACAAGGGTCCTGCCCTCCCCACACACCTGCTCCGACACCCCTCACTCCTGCCATGCAGCTCTCTCAGCTCTGCCAGTCTTCAGACCTCAGCTTCTCTCTGCCAGTGCTCTGGATCGTAACCTGCTGGTCTTGTCCCATCCCATCCCTCCCACAGGTGCGTGCCACCACTCCAGCAATACCCTGCCATCCCGCAGCCTGGAAGCGCAAGTCTTTTGGCTACACACCTCACCCACCTAGGGTGTTTCTGCTGGAGCAGCTCTGGTCTGCAGACACCCCGCAGTTACAAACCCAGTGAACAAGACTGCTAACCTAGTGCTGAGACTACTCACCTTTGCCAGTGACCTCTGGTCCTACCAGCTCAGACCTCCTCTCCTGTCTTAATCTATAGAGGATGCCCAGGCAGTATATTCCAGGAAGGTACAGGCCTGCCTCCGTGCCTTGATCGGAGCAGACATAAACTTAAATCTTTACGTGGATGGATCGGTGCCCCCCCAGTCTGAGCTAGTGGCTCAGTTCCCACCCCGCCGCTTCCTTCTGCTTCTCCGTATTTTTCTCACCCTATCTGTAACCACCTGAGGCTTTTCTTCCTTTCCTCCCTGCTTGGAGCAGTTTGCCATGACTGGGTTGCTGATGCCCACGTTCTGCCCCAGTTCATCTTTTTTCCCCCAGTGCCATCGCTCTTGCAGTTAGGCCTGTGGCCTCTGGAGACAGTTAGAAGCTAGCCGGCCCTGATAATCCCAGCGGAACGAATTTCCTTGCAGCACCTCCTTCTGCCGCCCTTCCCACCCAGCTTGTTCTGGTGGCCCACGCTGTTCCCTCGATGAAGCAGGAACCCTCCCGCCTCTGCTGGCTTCGGGGCCCAATTCTGCTCCGAGCTGTGGTCCTCCCGCTCCCACAGACGGGAGAGCCCCGGAGCTGATGCAGGATGGCCAGGTCGAAGAAACCCATCCTCGCCTGGCCCTGCTCCCGGGCCAGAGCCCCCCACCTCACCCCACCGCCCATCCCACCAGCGGGGAGAGGAGAGACTGCAGAGGCTGGGGGCTCAGGGGGGGGCCAGGGGGGGGGGGCCGGGGGGGAGGCGGCCCCCA
>NW_009259718.1:3696335-3703796 GCF_000687185.1 Egretta garzetta | reverse complement strand
AGCCGGTCTTGGCCAGGGCCCAGCCACAGGGGCGGCCGCTGCCGGGCCCCGGCCGGCTTCCTCTCGTTTGCAGCCCCCTTGCCCCCCGGGGCAAGCCTGGCCGCCCCCAGGAATGCGAGTTGCAGGACAGAAAGGTGCCGGGCTCCCGTTCCCAAAGAGGGGCATGAGGGGGCACCCAGGCCGTAAGAGATGCCGGGAGGATGGGTGCTGACGTGAAGGGAAAGGCAAAGAGCTGGTGCTAACAGAGGGGCCTGCAAGGGGTGCTTGGAGGGGAGGGTGCCCGGGACACCGGGCTGCCCGGGGTGAGCCATGGTCGCAGAGCCAACTCGGTTTGCTCAGCTGCTGTGATGGCCTCTTCCATCAGCAGCCAGCAGCCTGGTCCCACAAACAGGGAGAGGGGAAGAGAAGAAAGGAGGTGGAGTGGGAGTAGTGCTCAGAGGAGGTGGGGGGTAAAGCTCCCCCTCCAGCCATGTCACCTCAGTGAGGGCAGTCCTGGCTAGAAAGTCTTCACGAGACAGCAGGCATCTCAATTTCCTGTTACTGGCTTGCTGCTGAAGTGAAGGCACCAACACCTTCCTCATCTTTGTTCCTTTTCAGAACGGATGTCTACCAAAATCTCTACACCCCTTTCCTCCATCAGAACTGAGGTGGGATGCGAGCCCATACTTCCGGACAGTTAGGGTGCAGCTGCATTAAGCACCTCAGTTTGGATCAGGAGAACATGAACAATTTAGTTGAAAGGACTGCAGCAAATGTGCCCTGAGGATTATGAGAATTCAGCTTTGCTTTGGGCTAGGCTTAGTCTGAAGTAAGCCCCCAGACATTTGCAGTGCGGCCACTAAGTTGTCAGCATCCTCTACAGATCTGCTCCTGCTGCACCACCCTGTTTGCTAAAGTGGACCTGACCCTACAGATCCAGGGTCCGCTCATCTTTATCACCCCCTCTGACAGGGCAGATTTCATGCATCCATCTAAATACTGCCCGAGGTGATCCCAAGTGCCTTGGATACCAAGGAATTTCATCTGTGGTTTGTATGGTCAGCAGATGGAGAGACTCCTCAGTAATTAAGCTGGAGGCGCTGCTGGTTCTCAGGCCGGGGGGCAGCAGCGAAGGCAGTTCCAGAGGTGTAAAAGATCATCACTGAGAAGAGAGCCGTTTGCGTTTCACTGGCCATTGTGACTGGGGCCTGTTTTAGAGATGGTGAGTAGAGTCAGGAACCACTAGAATAGATCCAGCTTTGTGTCAGGTAGGTGGTAAGAGACATTTCTGAGGAAGGTGGGTGGCAATGCTGCTGCTGTGCTCTGGCTATTCTTTGGCATGCAGGAGCTGCCAAGGTGGAGCAGCCCCGAGGTGGTTCATCTCAGTGGTCAGCCCCGCGATGGCAGGAGACGGAGATGTGAGAAGGGACAATTAATGGCCACCCTCGGTCATTTCTTTTCAACTCCTGTCATTTGCGGGAGGTTTGTGCCTTGAAGTGAGAAGGTCTATATCCACAAATGCAAACATTTGTGCAGCTGTGTCATTTGTATGAATTACTTAGCGTGATGACTTCCACATAACCATCCTCTTCTGATTCAGAAGTTGAGTCTCTTTAGTGTGAGTTGTTAGCCTGCCTGCGTGGGTGAATAAATCCTCTTGTTATCTCAGGGGAACAGCAAACCAAGCTTCCGGCACTTTCTGTGCTGCCTGCCTGCCTCAGCTCCGCTCAGGTAGGGACATCCCGCAGCCCAGCATCTCTTCATGGCTTGGGCTACACCTGACAGAGATTGGTGAGCAGAGCTGGATGGGGACAGGTCCTCCTATCTTCAGGGAGGCTTCTTGTGTTTGCAAATGTGGCTGGGTTCTTAGTTTGGATGAAAGCACAAATCGAAGAGTTACTGTGAAGCGGAATGAACTCTGTGGGAAGGAGAAGAGCATTTGCCCTAGGGCTGTCATGCTCCCAAGCAGATGCTCATCCATCCATCCATCTCATCTAAATGGATTTCAAAGACTCTCTTTATTTGCCTAGGATTTCCAGACACCTGGTTTCACTGGTTTTGATAAGCGCTGGGTTGCAACTGCGTATGTGCTGTGTATTGACAAGGGACATGCAAAGGAGCACCAATGCTCGGATCTGGAAATTCTGAAGCCCCGCAGTGCAGGGTTCCCTGCAGGTCCAGGGTTCCCTGTGTATTTAGGAAGTCCAAGCTAGAAGTGAGGACCCCCCACCCCCCCAGACTCATTTCCTAGAAGGACTCACAGAGCTGGGAGCGATTTTTAATTCCTACAGAGCCGGGCTGGACTCCAACCGGTGATCTGCTGTCTAGAGGCTCAGTAGCTCACTAGAATGTCCTAAGGCATCTAGGCCCAAAGAAACATCACTGTTACGGTGTCAGGGTAAGAAATGTTTTCTGGAAAAGTTCATTGCATGAATATCAGCTATTTCTAGACAGCAGCTCTGCAGGTCCAGGGAAGTGCTCTTCCCAGAGGTGCCCTGGGTTCTTAAAGGAGCAGGGCTTATTAACCAAGAAACAAGCACCAGAATCGTAAAAGCACAGGCTTTAACAGAATAGCCAAATTGACTTCACAGGGCTTTGATGGTTTGCGGCTCTTAGTCAGGACTTTGACGGTGACCATGGGAGGTTTCACACATTTTTCTTGCAGATCATGGATGCAATTAAATCCGTCCTCAGATCCTCAGCATGGCTTGCACAGCCTCTTGTGAGGCTAAGCTAGTGCACTCGCAAGCAGGTTTCCTGGCATCCTTCCTGGCTCTTTGAGCAGGGTGTGGTTAATGGCTAACAAGAATCCAGCCAAGCAGATCTGCTAGCATATTCCTTCAGAAAAGACAGTGACTGCAATGTAGATTTGTCATATCCAAACCTTAGATTCTATTTCTAGCTCCGTACAGAAAGATTTAGTGAGGTTTCTCAGATAATTCATCTGCAAAATGGGCAAGTGATAATAGCTCACATCAGGGGACAGATGAATAATGCTGGTCATGAGCTACACGGAAATATTAAGGGCTTGCAATGTAAAAACCAGGATTTTAACTTGTGGATGTTTGTTTACAGCTGAATGTTTTTCCTTACACAGCTGGGCACCTTCTAAAAGATTTTTTTTCCTTTGTCACATGCATAAATATTTGTATCTGATATTTTCCTTGAGAAAAAGAAGTACCAGGTTAGGCTTGTCAAATGCATGGTTGTTATGATGCTGCAAATGCCATTTGGCAGAGGTGTATATATCCTGCTTCCCCCACGCTACCCATCCGATGTAATGCTTTGTGTGTTCTTCTCTTCTGTATGTTACTGACCACTTTTTCATCCCTCCTGGACTTCTGGCCTCACTGATATCCCCAGCACAGTGAGTTCCAGTCTGTAAAGGATGTAAAAATGTAATTTTGGAATTTAATTATGCCACTTTCCAAAATTACTGAACACTTACTTGTTTGTTCTCATACACAGAGAGGATAATTAGGAGCTCTTGAATCATTAATCTGGGAACCTACGATATCTGGAAAGAACTGAAATTATTTCTTTTCTTTGGATTTGTAACACAGAATTACAATTTTCATGTTGCCACCTGTTCCCCTAGCTTGTCTAGGTATGTCTGAGGTTTCTCAGACCAGAACAATCTTTCTTAATTCAAAAATAGGCTGGGATTTCAGCAGTGCTGCTGACACACTGGATGCTGCTGGCCCGTGCCAGGGAAGCTCTCTGGCTTCACTTGTCATTCCAGCTGGTGTGGTGGCCCCTCTGGAGCCGTGTTCCTCACAGAGCCAGCGTCACTGTTACTGCTGTTCATCTCCAGGACCTCAGCTCCACACAGTGCACAGAAAAGCTCAGAGGAGGGACTTCCCAGCCCAGGAGCCTGAAACTGGCATTTTGACACCAGCCAGCTGGTGACGAAGCATTGAGGAGCTGGGGTTTCTCCTCTCTTCCCCTTTGATTCCTTGCCAGTGAGCCAGTCTCTGCCACCGCCTCTTATTCTGCTGTTCTCTAATTCTCCAAGTCTGGAAGCACCTCTAAAGCTTGGCCAATCTGGGCAGAAAATGAACAGGAGGAGAGCCAAAGACTTCTTCAGGGGGGATGCTGGGGAAGGGTGCTGACACGCGTGAGGCAAAGGCAGCCTGCTGTGGTTTGGAGGTGTTGCTTGGATGTGAACGCACCAATGAACCCTGGGGTCCCTCCTAGTAAATGCACTCTTGGGAATACACTCAGAAAGGAACCGGTCCAGACCTGAGCATCTGCAAGGGTCTGGTGCTCCTACTCTACCCTCACCTCCGAGAAGGGCGGACGGAAGCTACTCTCTCTCTGCAGCTGCATTAGGCTGATGAGCCACTCAAATGGATGCTGAAAACTGTTCTTTTTATTCCCTCCTGAGATTAAAAGAAGTTAGAAGAGGCTGAAGTGCACCACTTTCTCCCTTCTAGACCTTGAGAACATGCAAAGAAACACACAGGGTCATTTGGCTCTGAAGGCTGAGGGATGTGAGTGCTTCACTACAGAGCCCAGGGGGAGCATGAGTCACATGGAGTGCCTCGGCAGATCCGGGCTGACAGCATCCACCGAATCACCGCTTCACATTGCACTCAAACAGCAGCAATAAACTGGGAAGCAGGAGGGGCTTGGGGAGGTAGGGCTAGCCTCAGCTGTGTCCAAGCCCCTTTCTCCGCTGGAGCAAGCAGGTCTGTGGGAGCTGGTGGGGGACCATGCATTGGAGGTGGGTCCAAAGGACTGAAGTGTGTGCTTTTTCCCTTATAAAGCCCAGAAACATGGGGAATGGTAGTACCAAAAAGACCAGCATGTTAGGGAAAGCCAGCATTTCTCATTTTTTTCTAAATTCTTGCTTTCTGTGATGTTTCTACATCACTGCACAGAGCTGGTTGCTGTTGTCGTTTTGTAAGTATTGACGTGTATGCCTTTCTGAGTCCTGCCATCATCGCAGGGCTACTCTGATGAGCTGTCACCACATGATAAAATACATCTGTCACTGTGTTTGCTGCTTTGTGGAGTTGTACAGCACCGTGGTTTGCGTCGTGCAGAGGCACTATCCCATTGCATGGTGTAGATTCACCCTTGTCGCACCTAGCAAAGGGAAAAGTCCTTGGTGCCTCCTGAGAAGGAAGACCACAATACTTGCAACACAGCCTGTAAAGCCCTGGGATCCCACAAGGAAAGGACCACACAAAAGTAATCTGATAAGAGCACCTGGTTTCTCATCTCTGTCTTCAATGCCGCATAGGAGCGCTGTTGCCCCAGTGTTACCTGCAGCACAGACTGTGAAGACGGTATGTTGTGCCAGAAAGGGAGCGTGCTGTTGCATTACTGCAGCCTGGGCCTGGGCAAGGTGT
Source organism: Egretta garzetta (assembly GCF_000687185.1). Taxonomy (NCBI): domain Eukaryota; kingdom Metazoa; phylum Chordata; class Aves; order Pelecaniformes; family Ardeidae; genus Egretta; species Egretta garzetta. The sequence continues at coordinate 3,698,460 of NW_009259718.1, read as the reverse complement.
TACTGCAATCCAGTCTAGCTGGGGACTCATCAGGTAGATCTACACCGACACTTATGTTTTGTGCAAGCTTGTTCTTATCTGGTCTGAACTTCCACCTCCGTACTGCCTTGAAGCCCACGCTGAGGCTTTCAGTATTGCACTCAGTGGGAAAGCAAAGCCCATCTAGGGCTCGTTCTGTGGATGACTTTTCTCTTAGTCAGGGCAGTCTGTGCATCTAGGGAACAAAGAAGGTCGTCATGTGAAAAGATACAGGCAGGAGAGCTGCCAAAAAAAGAGATTTATGAGATTGGAGTCTCGAATGGTTTGCGCTTGCAGGTGAGTTTCAAGTAGAGTAGGGCAGGGTCACGACTGCTGAGAACAGGAGGGCTACTGAAGAAATGTGCAGTGTTGAGGAAGGCTTATCATTCTTGTTACACCCATCCAGATGGGAGAACTGGAAGCTGTGGATCTGTGCATGCGGCTGTGCACTTAAAGGCGTCCCAGTGGCACCATCACGTCCCCTGTAACGCAGCCAGGCCACCTGGAAACGAGTGGAGTGAACTTCTGAATTGATGGCGGGGGTGTGAGCCTGACCTTTGAAGGTTGGTCCCAGCTCTGAGTGGGGACACTTGGTTGCTTGCAAGGACCCAGTGTGCCTCTTCCAGCCCTCGGAAGAGAGCAGAATGCAGCAGTGGGGTTGCCGAGCTAAGGGTCGTGCGTCCACACGGTGCAACTCCTCGCCCCATGAGAGGACCAGCCTGGCTCGGAGATGGCGCTGCCGCTGCTAGTGTGAAATGGGGGCTGCCCTGGGGTGGCTGTGCTGCCTCCTGGCCTCCACGGCTGCAGGCGGTGCTGCCAGGCAGCACAGGCACCTCCGTGCTACCCTTCTCTGCTACCCATGCATTTCATCCCAGACAGGCTGGGTTTGATGGACCCTGTGCTAGAGGCCAGGTAGGCCCTATTAGCTTACTTTTTTTCTTTTTTTTTTTTTGTGTCAGGCTGATCCTCTCACTGCAAAAGTCAAGGCTTGTGGTTTTAGATAGTTGGTTCAGCTGCCAGAGTCTCAGGTGAGTATCTGACCTGCTGGAGACAGCTGCAGTGCCGGAGGAGCTCATGATGGATGCTCACCCAGCGTGCTGCTGTGTCCCACCCAGGCATCAGGTGGTATCAGATAATCCCTCTGCTCCAGACACCCGTGTGAGCGGGAAGAGAAGCAGACCTGGGTACTTGAGCGCTTATTTAAGGAAAAGCGTCCGGACTGCAGGACCAGGGGTTGGTTTTGGTTGAGGGGACTATGCCAAGCACTTTGTTGTGATTGTTATATTGACCACCACTGACCCTGCACTCATTTTCCCTCATACAGCTCCCAAAACTGACCTCTCCTTAAACCTTGATGATGCCTTGTTTAGCAGACTGAGGGACCGCAGCCAGCTCCCAATTGACGCTGGCAGTTCAGGGACAGGACAGGAGCAAGAGGAGCGACTGCATGCACTGGGATATGGACCAAGGCTTTTCCAAAATTAATGTAGTTCTGTGTGCACAAGCACAAGCTATGGAAAGGCAAACGGCATTAGTGCCGGCCTTCATCACTCCTGTCTGTGTGAGGATGATGGTGGAGGAGCAGGTGTGATGCTGGTGGTGGGCCCACACCTCCTGCCACAGCTGCCCAGGGCTGCGTCCCCACTCCAGCGGAGAGATGGGGTTGTGTCTGTGTGTGTGTCTGTGTGAAGATTTCCCCCGGCTCACAGGTGGTGTCTCTGCCGTTGTTGCCACCTGTCTTTTCTCTGTCAGTAACGGCGTGATGCTGGCGTTGATGGCTACAGAGGAACCCCCTCCTCCAGCACCGGGCGTCCTGTGGCGGTGGCAGGGGGTGTGTGTCTCTGCCATGGGAAGCCCTTCCCACAGCCCAGTGCCCCTCTCCACCGCTCCCCAGCAAGCCCAGCAGAGAAGAACAAACCTGGACTGCAGCCAGCGACAGCTGTAGGACCTCAAGGCCTTTTTGACGCACTGCGAGCAGACAGTAGAACAACTTCTATAAATGCAAGGCTTCTGTGTACATATTTTAACTGTGTTTTTTCTTCCAGGATGTTCTGGCACCTCTGTAACACACTTTTACTTCCATCTTAAATTTCCTGGGCTTTTCACT
>NW_009259718.1:3686583-3696239 GCF_000687185.1 Egretta garzetta | reverse complement strand
CTTCCGATCTCCTTGAGCCAACAAAGAGTCATTTTGGTAAGAACGATTTCTGGTGGCTTTCTCAGAAGCATCCGTTCTCTACACTCTGTGGGCTTGCTCAGTCCAAGGATGATTTGTTCTCCTAGGAAATGTCTTTGTCACCCCCTTCCCCAACTTACCTTCTAGGTCAACGTTCACAACTTCTTCAGGCTCTGATTTCCAGAAGCTATTGGTATCCTCAACTGCCTTCCTGACAAAATTAGTCCTGAATTTTCCCACTGCCCATGGTGTTTTCACTTGTGCATTGGTTTGTTGTGGGAGAGGTGAAGACTACAGGCTGAGGGATAGGTCTGGGGGGTACTGTAGGGCTCAGACTGCCCAGGAAAGGCAAATGAGGATGGACAGGTTTCATGGAGAGCAGAGGGCTGGTGCATTAAGGAAGGCTTGTGGCAGCCAGGGATTTGGGAGATAGTGAGAATCAGGATTCCACATCCTAGCAGGAAAGGGAGAAATGCGAATTTGAATGAGACAAGAGTGCCTCAGAGAAAATTTAGTCCAGCTTGCAAAAAAACCCAAAAACCCAACCCTGAAGTAATTTATTGTAGCTCAGGCGGATAAAAGAAGCACATAAAATTGGTTCCACAAGAAGGTCAAATTAAGTGCATGGGCAAAATACAAAGGCGTATATATATATATGCATATATATCTATCTTCTATTCAGTGTCTCTCATTATAGAACTGGGGATCAATCATAACCCTTAAGGGTTTCTTCTCTTGTCCACCGGCTCCTAGCCAGACACCATTCCTCCATGGCATTAGACTGGGGGAATGATGGAGGAATAAAGAAGTACATCAGAAGAGGAGAAAGGGAGATGGATTCACAGAGCACTGTGGGCTGGCAGGTACAGGCAGAGACTTCATCGGTCCTTCCGACTCCAGTGCTACAATACTACTTATTCAGCCGGCTGCAAGAGAGAAATATTATGTGAGTACCAGTATTGTAGAGGTGAAAGACTATGAAATGATATCTGCCAGTGGACGTTCTCACTGAATTCTCAGTGACAGTGAACCTATCAGTTTGCCACTTGCACCAGTGAAAACTGAGCAGAAGTCCAGTTCTGTACCTAGACATTCATTGGACTTGTTCATGCAATCATTTATACTCTCCACTTCCAGTGACAGAATAGCTGTCAGTGTTTCTCCACAGCTGCTTCTGATGCCTGATACCACATAAGCTTAAAGATCTGGAAAAGGGCAGCTTTTTTGGTGTATTTCATACCACCCAAGGCCTCTGGGAGAGTGCATGGTTCACAGTCTTCTGTGATTTTTCTCTTCTCTTTCCTTGTTCTCAGGAGGTTATTGGCATTTTTCACAGATGGCCGTCCAGCACTGCGCTAGCAGAGCTGGAATTACATTATGGACATCATGGATTTTTAAAATCCATGTTTCATTCTTGAGCTTGGCTGTGTGCCTTCCACCGCCGCAACCTTGATACCCAGGTCACAGATCCACTGTGGAACCTATCAAAGGACTCTGGAGCTCCTGCTTGGGTTTGGCTAACATGTCTCAACATCAAGGTAATTCAAGTGAAACCTCACTGCTCAAAAGTTTCCCATCACAGTGCTTCCATGGGTTTGGGGCATAACAGGAAATTCATTAAACATAGCTTATAACTCTTAAGCATGACTTAACATGAGTAAGAGCTGAAAATGCTGAAATGCAGCTGTACTGTAGCACCAAGCAGGCTCAAGCTCTGTTTCTCCCTGCTCGACCACTCAGCTCCCCTGTCTTGAAACCAGAGTCTTTGCCCATTCTGGGTGCCGTCATTGCCACTTACTGTTGACACTGACACGTCTTGTTTTCCAGCAAGTATTGTCTTGCTCGTGCCATCCTTCTTGCCCGTTGCTGCCAGGAGAGAAGGGATAAATAATGATTGGACATTTTTTATGCTTCAAATGCTCTCCCCTGAAGTGGTAGTAAAGTGCTGCCTGACGCCTGCAGACTGTCCATTTCTAACTATTTGCTTTGAGTCTTAAGGATTGACCCTTTATCTATCCTGCCCCACATCCAGAGAGATAATCAGACTCCTTCTATGGTTTGGGGAGACTGTCATCTCTTCATCTTTCACAGGGACCAGGGCACTCACCCTTCTCCGCCACCACCTTATACCGCTGATGATGCACAGGCCCGCAAGGCTGAACACCAATATGCTGCCTCCAGTACTTGCTCCAATTACCACATAGCTAATCCAAACAGGAGCTTCCTCTGTGGAAGGAGAAAAGTATTCAGACAGAGAAACAAAGAGGATGTTAAGGCTTTTGGGTGGAGGCAGGGACGTGATGCTGATTTCCATACCCACGGGGTAATTAAGGCTGATCTTCCTGTCACCATCTTCTACAAGGTGACAGTTCCACAGCCCTGCAGTGCTGACGTTCACCTCCACCTTTACTTCGTGCTGCTTTGACTTCTTGGTGTCCCCCTCAGTCCCATTCACACGTTCCCAGAGCAAGTGGGCATTGGATGGGAGGGGACGAGAGACTTGGCAGATCAGGGTCATCTTGGCCCCTCTGGGGAGTGGCCCAGCAGGGTTAGCTGAGACTGTAAAGGTAAGAAAAGGACATGTGAGTGAGAGGATGGCAAAATGCGTCCACCCATACTCTTGTGGCTTCCGTTTTTTCTGTAGCTCCTCATCTCTTGACCCACTTCTCGTTCTCTCACCTTTCATCACCACCAGCTCTATCTTGCTCTGCACAGATCTTCTGTTGTATGCCAGCTGGCACTGGTACTGCCCAGAGTGGTTGAAATGGACTTTGGGGAGTTTCACTTCTATGGCACTTTTAGGTTTGCTTTCAGGTATCTCAAACCAAAAGTGGCTGCTTTTTTTGGTCTCATGCTTCTCTCCTCGTGCTGTGACATTGAAATCAAGTAGCTCATGAGGGGTTGCACTTTCCTGTTGTTTCCAATTCAGTTGTCCTGTGAAACCTTCTTTCCATTTTATCTTTTGGAAGTTCAGGTGCCATGACAAGATGACCGTGCTACCAACAGTTGCATACTTTCTTTCCAAATCTGGACTCTGAAAACCTGAATTCAGAAGGATAAACACATAGTGTCTGAGAATACGTTTAAAGAGCCAAGGCTCCCAAGCTCACCAGAGCTGAGAAGAACAGACCCCAAGGAGAGGAGGATCCTCTCCTTACCAAGCCTGAAGAGGAAAATGGGAGCAAGTGTGGAACAGAGCTCAGGCAGCACAGCAATCCCCCAGCTGCAGTGTCAGAAGCCCTGGGAAATAGACCCCTGGAGCACCATCTCTTGGGATGCTGGAAAGTAAAAGCTCAGCTCATGAGCTGGAGGCAGCACTGGTTCCCAAGCCTGTGTGTGATTTGCATTTTTGTTGTTGCATACCTAATACCTTCACATCAAAGGAGATGCTCTGGTTAATCCACGGGTCTGAATGGACATGACACATCCAGGTCCCGTTGTCTGTAGTCTCCAGTTGCTTTAAATTCAGTACGTATGTTTGAGGGTTCTTCTTTTCTAAGAGTTCTGGTCTTACTATGTTGTTGTTACTGTTAAACAATGTGATGCTGAGTTTGGGTGGAGAAAGCGGTGAATTTTGCGTTAAAGTCAGTTTGGGGACTTCATTTGGCAGGAAGTGCCCGTCTGAAGAGATCGTCACTGTAAAAAGAAGCAGCACAGCCAGTAAGTCAACTCCTCTTCCTGCGAGAGAGGGACAAGTATCACAGCAAAGAGAATGCGGAGACTTTGTGCCCTGGAGATGGAGGAGAAATGAACTATGATAGCCCAGGCCAGAAGAAATGGCAGCTGGATAAAGAATCCCAACAGAGATGTCTCTCCGAGCTCTACGATCTCCTCCCCCCTCGCCTCCTCATGGATAAAAGCCCTGTAATCACTCACATTCGAAGACATGCAGTGAGATTCTGACTGTGTGAAGGTCGAATTCACAGGTGTAGTTGCCAGCATCAGAGAGCTTTAAGTCCCACACCTTCAGGCCTTTACTCGTGGGGTTGTATTCAGATCGATCGGCCATGGCAGCTTTGCCTTTTGAAAAAATAAGCTTGGTTAGGAGGGAAGAGGTTTCTCAGCCATATCCTGGGGAGAAGGGGTGATGAATTAGAAGCCTTACCTTTCAAGCGTTGGTCTGTAAATGACCTTATAACAACCTTATAGTACTTCCAGGTCACACCTGTGCCATGAGGCATGCCTGGGCAGTTCAGGATCACCGCCTGTCCTGCAACCCCAACCTGTACGTTGTTCTGCTGAGTCACAATGGGGATCAGACCTGAAAGACAATACCCACCAACAAAGGCATATGGTCACTTTCTGAAGGGTGGTTCAGTGAATAATTCCCATCCCTCCAGAAAGACACAGATATTTCTCCTCCCTTTCCCAGGTACTGGGAAGATTATCCTCAATTTTTCACTCCTTTGACTCATCAATCAATCAATCAGTCAATCCCTTTTCTTTTCAGCTCCATAGCTTCCCTCTGCTTTGGGCTCTTTAACTGGCTAATGGCTCTTCTGTTTCACATACATTTGGAAAAAGGGAAAATATCAGAGGTTGTGGCAGATTCACCGTCATTCACAATTTTGACATGTTTTACTGTTTTACTGAAACAACCTTTTTCCACTGGTCAAGATTTAGTTGTCCTACTGGTAGCAAAGGCAGGATAGCATATGCCAGTCCTTCTTCACTCCCCAGTTGAGACTAGAGGCAGCACTGGCAAATTTGCTTACCCCCTTTTCCAATTTTTGCATGGAACAAGACTCAAGGCCCAGGAAAATGAAGGATAAAGTAAAAAAAGAAAGAAAGAAGGCTGGCCTAACGTCAGGTTCTTGTTCCTGGGATGAGGGCTATGCGGCGGTAAAAGAATTAAGATCTATAACATTGAAGAAACACTAGGAGTTGTTTCTTGGAAGAACCACTTCCTTTTCTTTACTGCAAAGAAGATTTCTGCAGGAGACAGTAAGAAGGAGATGGATTTGCCAGAGGTACAATTGGGAATAAGGGGGCTGTGGTCTCCTGCCTCACTGGTGGTTAGCTCTCAGAGCTGCCTAACCTGCAGATCCCCCAGGTGATCCTAATACTAGAGAGCCACAGAAGTGCAAAATAGAAAGTTTACATGAGTTTAATGGAGGGTTTTCCACAAGTTACATATTCCTCCAAGAGCACAGGTAATCTGCAACATTGCCAATATGGGTGTCAATAACGGCACATTGGACCACAGAAAATTATGATTTTGTTTTAAACTGTGAAACTGTAAATGTTATTAATAAGAGTTGGTATCTTTTGCTTTGCTTTTGGTTCTAGGGTGCATAAAAGATTTCCAATCTTGGCCTTATTCAGTTGCCTTCCTTTCTTGGAAAATGAGCACTAAAAAGTTCATCAAACCTTAAAACATTATCAGTCAAACTAAGCAAGCTGGTAGCATCACATTTGTAAGGGCAAATCTGGGATGAGAAACACATGTTTTTGCCCAGGCAGCTGGAGGCAGCGTGGAGGGTGGTATTTTCCACTCTGTGCTCGGTGTACACCCTGGCTCTCACAGGAGCGCCAATCCTGCACCCCTACAGGGCAGCTTCCCAAACCTGGTGATGCTCCAGATGCCCTGGTTTTGGCCAGCAGTCAGGCTGGGAACAACCTGAGTCCCAAAGCTTGAGCTGTCCATGCTGCCTCTGAATATAACAGGATGGGAATGTAAGGACCCTCTCTGCTTCCAGCCCTCCTGTCCTCATCTCCGCTGCCTGGCCCTGCAGAGAGCGGTCGGGCAGCACAGGGGTGGGCCAGGCAAGGTAAGGCAGCAGCCATCACAGCTTCGTGGCTGGAATGGGCCTGCTCTAAACCCTGTGAGGTTTGTTATGTGGCAAACCAGGAGGAGCCTAAAAACACCCCAAATGTTGTGAGGCTTGGGGAAAGGCTGTAAGAACAGGGAGGGTTTGCTGAGCCGAGGACTCACCCAGATGCAGAACCAAGAAGGTGGCAAGCATGGTGCTCATCCCCGTGCCGCATAACTCCATTGCTGCAGGTCCCTGCTGCGGACTGCAGGGCTGGAAATGCTGTCACTGCCAAAGGGTGCTATCCTGCAAGACCCAAATACTCCATTAATAGTGGTTGATTTTGAGACCTTGGTGGATGGGGCCTGTGTTCCCAGTCAGCACCCACCATCCTTCAGTGCAGCAAAGTGGAAACTCATTGGCAAAGTCACCAGAGCCCTGTGTTTAAGCAAAGCATTCAGCTGCAGTGTTCCCCCTTGAGTTTGGTATTAAACATTTAATTTTACTCATCCCTAGGCTTCTGGCGTTCATTGGACTGCAGGTGTTTATATTGCCAAGAGTTCTGTGCTTTTTTACTTCTCTATGGTGGGTTATCATCGCTCTTGCAGCGATTAAGGCTAAACACATGCGGGGCTGCATTAGCAAGAGCACAGCCAGCAGGCTGAGGGAAGTAATTATTTCCTTCTATTTGGCACACCTGAGGTCTCATCTAGGATACAGGACCCAGTTTTGGGCCCCCAGTACAAGACAGATGCCAACAAACTGGGCAGAGTCCAATGAAGGGCTACTGGGATGGTGAGGAGGTTGGCGCACATGACATACAGGGAGAGACAGAAAGCTGGGTTTGGTAGGGAGAAGAGAGCCAAGGTGGGATCTAATTTCAGTCTCCCATTATCTAACGGATATTATCTAGAAGAAGGAGTCACATTCTTCTCAGATGTGCATGGGAGAGGAACAGGAGGCAGCAGCCATAGGTTGCAGCAAGGAGCTGTTGACTAGATGTATGGAAAAATTTCTTCCCACTGAAGGTGGTTCAGCACTCGGATAGATGCCGAGAGATGCCAGGCAATCTCCACCCTTGGAGGTGTTCAGAACTTCCCTGGGCAAGGCCCTGAACAATCTGTTGTAGTTTTAGAGTCAACCCAGCCATGAGCAGGAGGTTGGTTTGTTTTTTGTCTACTTATTTCTTATTTTAAAAATCTCAATAACCACCAAGTACAATGTTGTTGGAAAAACTTGCTTGAATTCTTAGGACTGTTCAACAAAAAGTCTGGGGAGAAGAGAAGAATGAGATCCGAAGGAAGAAGTCTTGCTGATGGTAACAAAACCTGGGGAGCTAACTATCATGTTAAGGTGAGTTATCAAATTAGATGAAGTGTCTGACTGTAACAGAGACCGAGTGCTGGTATCAGCTGCAGCTGGGTGGGATGACAAGGTGAAGGGGACCCTGACTGCTGGTGTGAGGAGACTACTGAGCTCTCCCTCCCTAAACCAAGGCACATACTACAAAAAGGAAGCCAAGCAGGTCTGGGGAGTGAGCAAAAACAGTGAGGTGACCTCACTTCCCGAAAGCAGGCATTCCCCATGCCAAGAGTGTGATAGACTGATGCCTGGAGTCATAATGGGACTGAACTCCAAACAAATGCAAGAATAATTTTATACAGTGTTTATATGTATTATGTGAAATATTAAGTATAATATATTCTGTTAGAGGATAATTTAATAGTGAAATGAATTTAAATTATCAGAGCACATGAAACTATCAAAGAGTAGATGAAAACATCAGCACTACATTTACATGGAGATCAGGTCAGCATGACCGGCAATCTGACAGCGAGACAGATGCACGCCCAGGCACATACGAAAAATACAGGTGCAAGAGCAAGGCAGCAGCCATGTGCACCACCAGAAGAGAAATAGATGGCAAAGGCACAGTCAGAGAAGATTTGTGGCTTGCCCTGTGCAAAGCAAAAAACCCATCCCAGCCCCAGGGAATATTTGCGCGAGCTGTTTTGTGTGAAAATAGTAAAACAAAGGAGCCAGTGCATGTGATTGGAGATCACCTCTAACAAGATGCAGTAGCAGTGATCAAGCAGTTTGCTGGGCTATGCTACAGAATAAAGAAGGGGGCAACAAAAAGGCATCTGTATGCATCTCACTCCGAAGAAACATCTATAACCCAGAACTGGCGTAGGGCCCTGAGTGCGATCCATTCCTGAGACAAAAGAAGAAACCTTGTCCCTGCTGAGAATGCTCGCATCACCTGTCCCAGTGGGACCAGCAGGAAAAGTCAGCCCCCACTCTAAAGTGATACCTACAGATTAACAGGGTTAGTGCTGGGTTTCAAATATTTTAAGTCATCAAACTTTATATAAAACCTGAAGGTAATTGAACAGGTAAAAATTAATGAAGTCACTGAGTCACACGCCACCATTTTGTCTTGGCTGGGAATCTCTATTTTCCTGTCATCTTATGGTTTCAGTTTGTTCTTTTCCTTCTTGCTACCTGGTTATTGAGCAAAACCACGCAACCACAGCACTGTGGGACCGGTGAACTGCTGACCTTGCACAGCTTGGTAGATGCAGATTGATGCACCTTTGTTTTTCTGTTTCTTCTCATGGTTTCACATGTTCTGCATTCCTACTTCATTCACACTAATCTTTGTATTTCTGTGGGAGATCTCTACAATATGATGTTTACCATCTACACATTACAAGTCAGTGGGGAAAACGGGTTGCCTTCAGCTAGCATTTCTTTCATACACTTTCGCTCCCTCCCTGTTTATCTCTACTTCTTCTCGTGCATGCCACTTCCTATTTTTCTCCTGTCTTCCTATCTCCTCCCGTATCCCTCCGGGCCAGATCACAGGCAATGCTACTCCGGAGTTTACAGATCTTGGTGAGCAAGGCTCTGCTGTGTTAGCTGAGCAAGCCATTCTCATTAGCGGATGCCTGTAGCAGACCTGAAGCCTCCTTACAGGCAGCCCAGCTGTATCTCATGGTGGCACTCATAAATTAAGCGGTGTCAGGGAATGTCCCCAGGCACTGGAACACACTCATCAGTCCTGCTAAATTGCTAGAATGTTTCATGACACATTTTTGGCCCAGGACAACTCTCGGTCTCCCGAGCAACTCCTGGGATGCATTTAGGTGTTAGCATGGGCCAGGGACCACTCCCATTAGGCGGCTGGCATGTAGCCAGTTCATTTTGGAGGTTAAGTGAGTTTAATAGCCCAGACCATCTTCATGCCAGTTGGCCTCTGTGCCAGAAACAGTCCAGGCATACTTGATTTATAAGCACATCTAGCAATGGAGGAGCAGGGCTCCCTCCCAAGTGAATATTGATTTCCATTTCATTTTAACTTCCCCCTCTTATTAAACTGGTTTAATTTCCTTCTTGACTTATTTTAATAATCCCTGCCTCTCTGAGGGATTGGAAGAGGAGAGCTGAGGTAGTGAGCGGTCTTGCTCTGGGCAACGATGCCTGCAGGACCAAGTCTGGCCTGGAGAACATCTCCTTGGGAGAGCAGCCCCTTGCTCCCTCCAGCCCTGAGACCCAGCAGGCGATGGCTGGAGAGAGCTCTCCCCCAGGCTGGCGCTGGCATGACACGGGAGGAAACTGAAATGAAAAAAAAAACCAACCCCAAAACTCAGAAACCGCTCCCAATGCAGAGTAGGCCATCTCCATCTCTCGGCGCATTCCTGTGCCTCTTTCATGCAGTGTGGTTTTCTTGTTTTCTTCTCTCGTTCTTGCTTGTGGCTGTGCTTTTGATCTGGCGGCAGCTCGCTCTGCCGGGGTGGGGGGGCCTCCCAGCCATCCGTCCGCACCCGGGCTCCGCACCCCAGCCTCTGCTGCCGACGCTGCGCTTCCCCTTGCGGCGGGCGG
>NW_009259718.1:3678621-3686270 GCF_000687185.1 Egretta garzetta | reverse complement strand
CCCCCCCGCCCCTGCTGCCGACGCTGCGCTTCCCCTGGCGGCGGCTGCCAGGCGAGAGCTGAGGGACGCAGCTGCCTCTCGTCCTTGTGCATCAGTCGGGCTTGGCTTTGGGGCTCTTGGGTTGCAGAGGATCACCGCTCTTTTTCTCAGTTTAAACATCTCGAGTGAAGCCGATCTGGCTCTTTTACTGAGTAGCCCTTTCTCTGAAATTACTTATTAACGTTAAAGCAAACATACGTGAGCAGCAGGCAGGGCAAGAGACCAAAATGCATCCAAAATAGCCAGCAGAGAGCAAAGAGATGATAGCCGTGAAGGTCATTTCGCGGGCCCCACTGTCCCCGCAAAGGCTGGCCGACCCTGCCTTGAGTTCCCCTTGAGTGCCTCTGGCCATTGATCTGAAACCGGCGGCCACTCTTGGGAGCGGCTGTGAGAGGGAGGTGCTGGGGCAGGGTCCAGGGGGCCAGGCGGGTGAAAGCTGCCGATCCCCCCAGAGAGAGATGTCCCGCCGTCAGGATGAGGCAAGGCGGCGAGGCCACTCTGCCAGCCCCAGCCCAGCTCGATTCAGCCATGAAGTCCCCCTGAGCACAAGAAGCGGCTCCATCTCTGCAGCCCGGGCTGCTCCCTACGGCATCTAACCCCTCCGGCGGCCAAAGGGGAAGCCAAGACCTGCCTTTGCCTTGCAGGTATTTCAGCATTTGCTTTCTGAGCTTTTCCTCCTCCATCTAGCCCCTCTTCTTTCCTCCTAACCCTCCTCTTTTCGGCTCCACAAACCATCTTTCATCCCGCAGTTCGCAACTGCAGCCCAGGGGTGACTTTCTAAAGCCACTGGAGGCTGTGACTAGCAAAGGCACCGAGATGCCCTCAAAAGGCAGGCCCTCCGTTGCCCTCCCAAGCCACGTGCATGCTTGGGATGACTTTCAGGTACCATTAATGTAGCTGCCAAAATAGGAACGGTGAGATCTTACCATGCATCTTGCCACATCTTTACTTGATGTGCAGCCCAGATGGGAAAGGGTCTATATACATATTGATAAGGTCAGCACAGCAAAATGGCGTATATCTGCCCGTCCAGAGAAAAAATGCATCCCTCCTTAATTTTTCCCCTGATGAATACAGGGTCCCTGTGTGAAGCTGCAGCAGATCGGGTAGGCACCGTCCCTGGGTACTCAAGAACCGCGAGCAGGAACAGGACGGATGCTCAATTTAGATGAGGCAAGCCCTGATGTACTACAAGGCAGCTTTGGCAGCCATGTTTGTAAAACGCTGGGGAGGATAAAGAAAAAGTCTGCAAATTGATTTGAGGCCAACGTGCACCAGGGGCTTAAGAGGACTGTTCAGTTTAGAGCGGAGAACATTAAGTAGTAATCTGAGCTTGACGAACGGCTGGTGAAGGTTGAGTAGGATACACCACCTGAAAGTTGAAAAATTGAACCAGAAACGAAACTCCCATTTTCAACAGTGTGGCGGTCCATGGAAGGGGAAGGCAAGTCTCTCTTCTGGGTGTCCTTAAATTGAAAGGATCCCTCTTTCCCCAAGAAATCCCACTCACTCAGCCCTGAGCTAGTGGATCAGGCTGCATCGGCAGCCGGTGTCAGGCAGTGAGCCAGTCAGCCTGGATTAACAGAGCAGACCCCTCCGGTCTCAGCACATACAGATGTAAGCAGACGTCCCTAGTTAGCCAGAGACCGGCAGTTTCTTATTTTTCAGGCTTTTTTTAGAATAAACCTCCCCTATCTGGAGGGCACGTGGAGAAGGTAATAGCAAGTGGCAGCTGGTGGAGGGCTGCTCCCCAGTGCATTCCCAGCCCTTGGGGGTATACGGTCACCAGTGACAGGCCCTCATGTTGGTCATTTTTCCCTATACGTGGGTTTTTAAAAGATCTATGAGTTCCCCAGGCTCCAAGGCATGTTGAGCTTTCCGTAGCTCCTTTTTTTTTTGCCCCTTTCTGGGAAAAATCCAGGGAGACAAATGCTTCTTAGTTAAAATTAAAACTAAAATGCCTCGGAGAATTGCACAGCCAGAAGTATTATCGAGTCAAAGGTTCAAGATGGTTTTACATCCGACCTTTAAGTGGGGCAAAACCAATCTACCCATGCCGAAACAGCAACTCGTGTGGAATAGTAAAGTTCGTAACATTAAAAAAACCCGAAAAAAGATTGGCCTCTTTTCTCAGAGAAAGAAAGAAAGAAAGTTTCCTTACCTCTTTTCTTTCCTCTCTGCCTCCGTGTTTCTGCCTCCTTGTGTTTGTCACCTGCCGTAATTGATCTCACCCAGCTATAGCTGAAACAAAAGCAGAACGAAGTCGATGTTCAGAAAGCAGCTCAACAGACATTGGCCTTGATGTCTCCTCCTCTCCAGCCAGAGCGTCAGCAAGGTCTTGCTGCCAGTCCAGGTTCTGCTGACATCCGCCAACTTCTCTAGATAGATGGTGGTTTTCCAAATGTATGTGATTTTGACTCTGGGTGCAAACAGAAATGGAGACCATAACGGAAGGGGATGTATCGCAGCACTTGGGGAGAATGACTGTGTAAAACAGAGAGTGCCTGTTTGCCATATGGCAGTTGATGGGAGGCTGCAATGGGGCTGAAATTTAGAAGCGGCTGGTTAGAAACTGATTCTGCTCTACTGACAAAGAAAGTTCGCAAATTAATGTGTTAGCTGAGCAGATCCGGACCCAGCCCACCCCTCTGATCCTCTGCAAGAGCAAGCCGTCCTCCATTTCCCAGGCTGTCTCCTGCATCACCGCTAAGATGAGGCTCCTCTGAGGAGTGGGCCATGGACCTGACCCCAGGGGTGGCACAGGGATACTAACAGAGGAAGAGGGGACCCCTGACAATATGTTAGGGGCACCTGTCTGTGGAGTATGGCTGAGATTTGGGGTGACATGAGAGAACATTTCCTTTATAGCAGTGGTGGGTTGACCTTGGCTGTCCGCCAGCTGCCCACCCAGCCGCTCTTTCACTCCCCCTCCTCAGCAAGGCAGGGGAGAAGATAAGATGAAAAAAACCTCATGGGTCAAGTCAAGGACAGGGAGATTGCTCGCCAGTTACCATGATGGGCAAAACAGACTCATCTTGGGGAAGGATTAATTTAATTTATGGCCAGTTAAAAAAAGAGTAGTATAGTGAGAAATAAAAACAAAACTAAAACCACCTTCCCCCACCCCCCCCTTTTCTTCGCAGGCTCAATTTCACGTGTGACTCTTCTGCCTCTCCTTCCTCTCCGCGAGTGTCGCAGGGGGATGGGTACTGGGGGCTGTGGTCAGTTCATAGCACTTCGCCTCTGCCACTCTGTCCTGCTCACCCTCTCCCCCTGCTCCACCACAGGGTCCTTCATGAAGTGCTCCAGTATGGGTCCTTCCTAGGGGCTGCAGTTCTTCATGTTCATCTTGACATAAGAAAGACATTTTTTTACGGTGAGAACAATCATTCACTGGAACAGCCTCCCCAGGGGCATGGTAGAGCCCCCATCACTGGAGGCTTTCAAGATGTGATCGGACAGGGTGCTAAATAACCTCATCTGGGGACCCATTCCAATGAAAGGCTGGACCAGATGAGCTTTCGAGGTCCTGTCTGACCTGGGCTGTTCTATGATTTAATGATTCTAACTGCTCCAGCATGGGCCCTCTGCATGGGGTACTGACCTTCAGGAGCGGGCTGCTCCAGCATGGGTCCTCTGTGGGCCACAGCTCCTGCCAGAAAACCTGCTCCAACATGGGCTCCTGTCCCGTAGCCACAGCTCCTGCCAGAAGCCTGTTCCAGGGCAGATTTCCCCTGGGCTGCAGGTGGAGATCTGCTCCAGCATGGACCTCCCTGGGCTGCAGGGGGACAGCTCTGGCGCCTGGGGCACCTCCTGCCCCTCCTCTGCACTGACCTGGGTGTCTGCAGAGATGTTTCTCTCACATTTTCCCACACCTCTCTCTCACAGCTGCTGTGCAGTGGTTTTTACCCTTTCTCAAATATGTTACCACACACACACCAACTTAGGCTGATTGGCTCAGCTTTGGCCTGCGGGGGGTCTGTTTTGGGGCTGGCTGGACATGGGGCCAGCTCCTGCTCACATCTCATGGAAGCCACCCATGCAGCCCCTCTGCCACCAAAATCTTGCCATGCAAACCCAATACAAGGTTATGCTGAGGTAACGTGCACTGCTGCTGAATCTCAGCTGTTTCCCTTCTCTGTAGGGTGGAGGAGGGGGCTTTTGTGGTTTTCCACCCACACTTGGTCTCCTTCTTTCTGAATCCCAGCCTCAGCCAAGACGGCGGAAACCCACTGAGCCCCAGACATGGCTGAGATTTCATCTCTGTGCCACCCACTCTTCTCCTCCTGTCAGCGACTTGCCCCTTTGTCTGGAGGATGGGGGGTGCGAGACGCAACCAGGCTTTGGGGGAGCGGGGACAGACAAACACATGGAGGATCAGGGACAGGCAGACGCAGCACTGAGGTTCATAATGTGCCACCGGGCGTGAAAGGAGCAGCCCTGATCAGGCCTTGAGCACAACAGCCGGTCCCTTGGTTGTATCTTTGGAGAAAGATGAAGCCATCCCGTCGCAGGGACAGAGCCACCTGTGTGAGGCCGGAACTTTCCAGTGTGGGATGCAGGCTATGGGATGGGATGGGATGGGATGGGATGGGATGGGATGGGATGGGATGAGATGAGATGAGATGAGATGGGGTGAAGCGGGATGGGATGGGTGCCTGCTTTGCCGGTGTCCAGAGCCAGTGAAAGCTCTGTTCTGAGACACGGCTCTCCTGCAAGAGCCTGCCGTGTCACACCACTATCTTCAAAATCCTCTCACATGCCTGCAAACAGAAATGTCCCTTCTGGTCCCTAGCTGCCACAGAGGGGCTGTCCTGGGAAAAACAGAGCTGAGAAAAGTCAGGCTGGGTTTGTAAGACCCTGGTGTCTCGGGGCTCAGGGCTCTGAGGCACTGAGCTGATGCTTCAGCTCACACAGATTCTGGCTTGCATTTTGTCTCCCTAGCATGCTGTAATGCAGAAACTCTGGCTTTTTTTTAAACAGTTGGTTTATGTCACTGCAAATATCTATGAGAAATAGCATTTCCTGAAGGGGTAAAGCTTCCAAAATGCACTTGAACTTGCTGCAGAGTTCCAAGGAGAAACAGGGCTGCGGGTCTGAGGTGACAAAGCTGCAGGCCTGGCCCCTGCACAGACCCATTCTCACCCCAGGGGAGGGATGCAGGAGGGAGCCTCGTCTCTCAGAGACGCTACAGCTGTGTGGTGAACAGGTACCTCTGGGACCAGGGGTCACAGCGTGCGGTGACGTGTTTGTATCACTTTCATCCAAGCATCTCAAAGCACTTTGCAAGCATTAATTAAACATCAAGATCCAGGAGGGATGAATAATATTAGCCAGCCAGTCTCTCTTCTGAATGCAATATTTCTCATAAATATTTCACTGGTTTTTAAATTCCCTGCGAGTCTGGTTCTCACCTCGCCGGGACAGTTGCTCTACTGCACCCCTGGGGAAAGCGGGGCTTATCCAGCCTCACACGCTGGCTCTGCGGCAGAGTGAGGAGAAGAGCCTGGGCACTACACACCACTCCCCACCAGCCAGGTTTGTGGCTGTCACGTTTCCCCATTTTCTCTCCTGCAGAGACACTCCCCACCCACCCTGTGCTCTAACCCCATCACCCGCAATATTTTTGCAAACTGAGGTTGGCAAGTAGCAGATTTTTTTAGACCTCAGTGGAGAGAGGAGGCTCCCAGGCTATGCTGGGTGGAGGTCACTGTCTGCAGGGACACAAAGTCTCTCTGAGGAAGTGTGAAAAAGGGAGAAAGGGGTCTCAGAAATCAGATGTTGAGAAGGACCTTTTGCTGCCTCCAGTGGAAAGCTGAGAAACCTCCAGAGATGGTCTCCTTAAAACCAAGTTCCCCGTGTGTCAGTGAGGGCTAGGAGCATGCCTGCGAACACTGATGGGTAAAGGATACCCAGATGTATTGGAAAAAATAGTGACTGCTCAGTGGTACTGGAGAGAAGGAAGGACAAATGTCGAATGCAGCATGAAAACCGTATTTTCAGGCACCTGAATGTCAGTGGCTTCAAAGGCCAGGAGCTTTCTCTTTGCAACAGAATAGCTGGCAGCTGCTGAGCTTGTCAAGGGGCATTTCTGATACTAGGCATGGAGAGCTAGAAGCAAGCAGCCATCTGGCGAGGCGGCCTGGTGATCTGCCCCAGCACAGTTACGTACCTCGGAAAGGAGGAGGGCTCCTAGGTTGTGCTGGGGGGAGACACCTCCCTGCAGGCGCTTGGAGTCCCTGCAGAAGCTTAAATTGGGAAGAGAGGACTCTCTAAGCAGATACGATGAAGGTTCGTTTGCTGATCATGGTGGAAAACCCAGGAAATTTCCAGAGATGTTCTTCAAGAGCAAGGGGTCCCCTGTATTTTGGCAGGAGGTGTGAAGTCTGAGGGACAAAGACTAGCTGGCGAAACTGGGAAGTCGGGGACTGCTGGGAAGTCAGGGGCTGCGTGGGGCACTGGGGAGGGGGGTGGTCTAAAAATCACCAACTGCAAAAGTGTGTCACGAAAAGTGACGGAGGCTAAACTGAGCCTCAGCAAAACCGAGCAGGTGTTAAAGGTGCTTCAGAAATGCAACAGGCGGGAGACAGCTGGCTGGGGAAGCTTTTAAGGACCTGTGTGGGATGGGTATTACTATCTTGCTGCGAATGACTGTGGCAAAAGGAAGGGGGGGAAGCTGATGATGACATTTGTTACAATGCACATTTGGAGGGGTTTCATCAGCCTGGAGAGTCCGGAATATTGCAATGGAAGCAGCTTGAGGCTTGGAGCATTGGAGCGGGACACAGTTCAAGAGCACATGCTGCAAGGTTTTGCTTCCGAGTAGCAGTTGTAAGAATTTTTTACTTAGCTGGAAGCAAAGGGAGCGAAGGAGCTGGGCGCGTTGGCCAGTGCCTGGGGAGCTGAGCCACGGGTGACCGCGGGGCAGAAGGAAGGAGCGAGGGATGTACCTGGTAACGCAAGGGTGTGTGTGTGTGTGGAAATCCCCGTCGTGCGTGGACGCTAGATGGCGGAATAAACCCGGGCCGAGGCGAGGAGGCGCCTTGTGCTGGGGAGGATAGCCGGGGCTTTCGGGCTGCGGGATGCCCGGGGCCGAGCGGTGGGACCTTTTGGGGGACCCCAGGTGCCTGCGCTTCCCTGAGCATGAGGTTTGGAAAGGCTGGGGACTGCCTGGCTGGAGGGGCCCGGGTGAGCTCCTGCCAGCCCCCGAAGCTTGTTAGGGAGCCTGCTGGTGCCTCCTCCTCAGTCCAAATAGCCTGTGGTGTTTTCCATGAAAAAAGGGGGATGCTGACCTGGTGACAAGAGAGGAAGACACCCAGTGTCTGTAAAAGAAGATCATGAGAAGCCTCAATATTAATGAGAAATAACAAGTCCTTCCAAAACCTGCCCTCCTGCCATTTTTCCTAGGCACGGAGCACGCCCTATGTCCTCTTACCATAAGACCTTCTGAAACCCATCCCCTCAGGCTGGAGGGACAGACAGCTTTTGAGAGCTGGCATGAGTTGCATTGAGCCACCAGACCAGCGAGAGGGAAACCTTGGAACAGAAGCTCTTGGGCGTGATAGAGTCCATGGCTATGCAACAGCTCTCCAAGATGCTTTGGGTCCTGG
>NW_009259718.1:3676063-3678604 GCF_000687185.1 Egretta garzetta | reverse complement strand
TTTCCTGCCTTTGGAAGGCAAAAAGAATGATCCCAGATGTTTGGGGTTTATTCACTGTTGCATCAAAGAGTTGAAGAAATCCAAGCAGAGTAGTGAACCACGGAGGTTTTTTTACAGAACTGGTGCTGATACTGTTCCTACCAATTTGCCAAGCAGATATAAAACTCCGTGTGCCTTAGTGTCCTAGATCATTCGAATCTGGTTCTAATTTTTTATTATTTTCAAAAGGCTGTGCAGAATGCACCAAGACCCCAATAGAGGTGCTGTTTCTAGTTGTTTCTTTGTCAGGTTACGCTATTTGCTAGCGCTTACTTAGCCTCTCACTTGAAATGCCTCAGAAGTCTTGGATGCAGAACATCTGGACCTAGTCATGATTTTTTTCTGATAGTGCAGGTCTTTCTTATCAGAAAAGATTAATTTGGGATTAAAGATACTCTTCACATTCCTTTTGGAGGTGTCAGATGCAAAGGAATTTGTATGCATAGTACCTTCTTTGCCTTCCTTTACCGCTCCCCTCTGCCAAAAGGGAATCCACTGAATTTCTTGTGCTTTTTGCAAGCTTTCTGCTTCTGGTACATTGAAAATATTTATCTGATTTTTGCACCTTGTAGCTGTATCCTTGTGGGAAAACATCAGGTCTCTTTCCTTCGTATGACATTTGCTTTCTTTGCCGCTCCTCCTTATTGACTCCACCTGGGACAGATTTCCAGATTTGTTTGCTTTATTGTACAGACTCTTGGTTCTTCCACTTCAGCTGTACTGATTTGCCTTGTGCCATCTCGATTCCCTCAATGTTCAGAAATATTTTCCTGCTTCCTAGCATTGCCCTGATCCATTCTTTATCTTGCAGCATTCGGGAAGTAAAGCTTCCTGTGGCCATAGGCAGTTCTCTCTGCATTGATGGCAGCTGGCTTTTGAGCATTTTTCCTTGAGCTCTGTCAAACAAAACAGCTCAACGGCCATGCTTGTCACTTTTGTTGGTGCCTGTATTTTGTCAGTAATGCTCATCTGCATGAGGTGCTCTGCTGGTTAAAAAAGCAAGATTGCAACATCTGTGAAGCTTCAGATACCATTCTCAGTGCCTCGGAGCTGGTGGAATTTGTATTTATCTACAACCATGTCTGAGGCCTCGTAGCCTTTGTAGATGGTGTCACTCTAACCTACGCAGGTTATGCACCTCAGCCACCACTGTCCTCTCTATTACAAAGAAAGTCATTTCAGGACCCAGTACAGGTATTACAATGGTTGTGGAGGTGCCTACTGCATACCCAGATCTCGTAGTGTAACTGTACGTAATTGCATGAATGCCTCTGGCCAAACTGGCTCCAGATATCATCAGTTCTTGGTGAAGAGTCATGAAGCAAGAGTACCCACATTACAGTAAATAATCCAGCGCTCAGCTTGCGTTTTGCATCTTCGAACAGCTCGTGCCTTCTCCTTGCGCCCTTGGAGCTGCAGGGCTAACCAAGGCAATGGATTGACCCTGTATGGGGGCGAGTGGGACAGCTCTGCTGTGCACCTGAGACTGGCCCTGGGGTGGGAAGCGAGCAGGAGGATTAAACTGCCAGTTGTCATCAGAGGCAGCAATAAGGCCCAAAAGTATCTGAATTAAGACATGAGCTACTGGTGTTCAAGGAGGTAAGCAGCAAGAAGGCCAAATACGTTGACGACATGAAGCTATTTAAATTTGTCAGGAGATGAGAGAATGATGAGAGCTTTGGAGACATATAAGAAAGCTGTGCTCATCAGCAATAGGAAGGCAAATGAAATTCAGCATCACTGTTCCCAATGTCACATAGCTGGAGGGAAAATGTAAACTGCATAAATACTTCTAGGCTTTGGCTTACTGTAGCTGTACCAGGTCAGGCAAGAGCCCCAGGCGTCACGACAGGCGCTTCACTGAGGACATGGTAAACAGCTCAATACAAGTTCAGTGCTGTTCAGTGGGGAACAACAGTCAGAAGAGCGGACAAGACGTTGGGAGCTGTGAAGGGCAGGATGGAAGTAATGTGGAGAAAGGCGCTGTGCCCCTGTGTAAGCTGGCATGGCTCCCCCACTGGGCTGCTGCCTCCTCTTCCAGTACAAAAGATCCGAGGAGAGTTGACCATGCATAGAGATGGGCCTGAGCAAACTGTCAGGGAGAAAGTCCCCAAAATTTGGCATGTGTACCTGAAGGGCAATGAGTCAGGAGCAGATGGGGAAATAAGAAAAAAAAGAGACGTGACAAAAGGCCGCAGAATAATGACCAGCTGCGAGACGATAGATTGGGAGTCCCTCTTCTTCCAGCCTTTGTGACAGGAGAAAAGAAAACAGATGATGAAAATGGGAAGCCCTGAATTCAAAACCAATAAAGAGGAACCATTTTCACACAGTGAATAAGCAGAGCCAGGGACTGATTGCCAGAGGAAGTCAGAGAGTACAAGAAAACAGCAAGGTTTAAAGGCAGACCGGGCACACATCTGAGCAATGAGAACATCCAGGCTGGTAACAGGCCGTGCTAAAAGTGTTATGGGAGGAGAGAGCACCCCACTGTGCATGAGA
>NW_009259718.1:3675125-3676026 GCF_000687185.1 Egretta garzetta | reverse complement strand
AGCCCCACTGGGGCTAACCCGCCTTTTCTCTCTCTCCAAAGCGTCTGGCAGAGAGAGGAGTCTGAGCCAGACAGATCACTCCCAACTCAAAAAAATTGCAGCATGACCATTTGCCTAGGAAGACGCCTGGTACCAGGCTGGACCGTCCTTCCTTATCTTGGTTCTGTCTCAGTGTCTGCCTGAAATTGCATGACATGGTTGAAGCAGACAAGTCCACCTCACACCTCTGCTTGCGTTTCTCTAGGAGTTAGTGGAGAAATGGGTATAATTTTCAATAAAATACTTGGCTAGCTGAGTAGTTAAAGAGCTGTGGAGTCCAGACATGCTCCCCAGAGTGGGCTAGTTGGGCTTTTTGGGTGCTGCTCCACTACCTGTGGTCTGAGGATCCTGGAGTGCATTCATCACCTGTGTGCCTGAAGCTCCTGAGGGAAAGGGCCATGGGCCAAGAAGGCCTCTTTATGTTCCTGTTGAGATAACGAAAAGCTGGCCAGGTAGTGAAGCCCTCTGCTCAAATCAAGAGAATCTCCCTTCCTAAACAATAAGAGCTTCATTTTTGTGCCACCACCTCCTTGTTTGAGCAGCCGCATCCCAGTGACCCATACGGGAGAAAGCACCTGTATGACTCTACTAGTGAGGCTTTCATCTGGGGTGGCTTGCAATGACTGTCCAAGAGCCGTACCACAGTCCTCCATGGCTGTTCAGAGAGCGCATGAAGAGCATTCCCTAGCTCGATGAAACCTGAACAGATTGAAGGTCATGGGAGATGGGACCTGGTGGACTCACGATTACATTAGTAAGTACATCCTTAGCCGGAGAAGAGTGACAGAGAGCCCTGACATCAATGGGAGATCTATCAGGAAAACGTGAGGGCCAAGAGAAGCAATAAATGAATGAATGAACA
>NW_009259718.1:3650944-3674862 GCF_000687185.1 Egretta garzetta | reverse complement strand
GGAGGAGGGGGGGGAAGTCTCTGAAGCACAGCAAAAAGGACAGAATGAACCTGTGATTCTTTCTTCGCCAGTGGCATTTAATTTCCCCTTTACCCCCGTCAAAATGTCAGAAATGAACAGGCAACTTCAGTAAGGCAGAACTGAAAGAGAAAGGGAAGGCAGCAAAGTCCTCAGAAGCCGCTTCACGCAGGCAGAGGTACAGCCGGCACCATCGACAGGCACGATTCTCCACAAGCACACTCAGGGGCCAGTGGATTGTTTTGTCAGACAGATTTATTTTAGGTTCTAAAATGAGTTTCCAATAAAATAAACCACTCAAAATGTGCAACATGTGCAGTCCTCTGTGGGGTCCCGTCTGCCACTGAATGAGCGCAAGAGCAGGGCAGTGCGGGGAGAAGAAAGTGGGCAGGGGGCAGAAAACACCGTCAGGCTGCAGGGGAGCTGGGTTCCAGCTGTCCCCCGGGTTTAGGTGTCCCACCAGTGAAAGGCTGTGAGAGAGGCTGTGAAGGAGGGGCACAGGGTGGGAGAGAGAAGTGGCACTGAAGCAGGCAATAGCTACTGGCTCTGGCTCAAATACTCCCACTAGCTCCAAAGCATCTGTGCTGCCTGCCACCTTACTGCAGCGGCGAGTCTTATCTTGTCCTGCTACGCAGCTTCCAGGCCCTCTGCAGGTACAGAGCTCCCACGGCCTCCTGCTATGTTCATGCCATCCGTACATCCTCCTGAGAGGTCTGCATGGTGCCCATCTCTCTGCAGCATGGCACACAGAGTTTCATCCTCCCATGCAGACTGGACCCGGTGTCCCTGCTCTCATCAGCACTCAGTTTGTTGGATCTTGTCTTTCTGGTTCTCCTCCACCTCCTTCTTCTTTGGCACAGTGACTGCAACCATTGCTTCCAGTGCTGGGAAAGCAGGAGACCGTGCCTGAAAGGGAAGAAAGGGGCAATATCAGGCATGAGAGGGAGACGGGAAGGCACAAGTCTGGGCTTCTCCCTGCCACGGAAGACATGGCCCTACTGATTGCAACCATGAGGCTCCCATTCCCTCCTAGAGCCAGGGAAGAGCCCCAGACCCACTCTCTGAGATGCATAGTTTCTTCTGGGGAAAGCTGGCTCAACACTTACTGGGTGTAAGGAATAACACTGACAGAACACGCTTAAGAGAGAGCAAAGAATGGTCTTGGCAATGGTCAGGCCATCATCAGGTTCCGTGGCATGCCTGATTTTACAACACCTTTTCAGAGATTAATTAAAGGCATGAAAGTCCATGCAAAATGAGATAAGAACAAATTAAAGACAGAACCACTTTCACATCTTGCTCTAACATGTGACTTTCTAGACAATAGAAAAGAGAGAGATCTCAGGGCTCCTGATAACAGTACATGGTGGCACACAGGCAATCAATACAACTGGAAAGATGAGGTTAGTAGAAGAATGGCATGAGGGGGTGTGTGATCTCAGCTAAGAGGAAGGGACTGGGATTTTGCTGGCAGGTTTCTGCCAGGCTGTAGAGAAATGATAAGCACAAGTCTTCAAAGATCTGTTGTGGGACCTATCATTAATGGCACAGAGAGCACAAAAGTGCTAAGGAGCTATGTAGCTGATAAAGTTGAGGAGCCTCATTTGGAAGAAAGAGGATGAAAATATCACCCAAGACCCAGATATTTTAGGAGAATAGAACAGTAAACTGAATGACAGGGTGAACGAAATGCAACAGTGCCAAGCACATGTTGATGGGCTCAGGGGATCGGAACAGGGATTCCTAATGTGTGGGCAATTGCCCATCAAGGGATACCGGTGCGCAGACAGTGTTCAACCAATGCAAGAAGAGCAAATGCAGTCTCAGAGAATGCCAGCAGAGAGAGGGAGAGAACAAGAGAAGAGCTAATATCTTTGCTCGAGGCACCACATCTGCACTCTCACAAAGGATGAGCCCACCAGGGAAGCTGTGCAAAGAAGGGCAGGAGGGAGGAGGACGATCAGGGGATGGAGGACCTGTGCTGCAACAGAGGAGCTTTGCTCACTTGGCAAAGCAAGGCTGTGAGGGCACAGACAAATGCTTTGAGGCAATCTAACCCTGGCTGGATTAGAGCTGTTTAAGCTAGCAGAACTGGACATCCAGGTACCCTATCTCCTGCTAGCTGAGGGTTTGCAGTTACACTGCAAAGGGCTATTTGTCCAAGGTTTTAGGCCAGAAAGGGTGGTTCTGATCATCTTGTCCTGGACTTGCACAGTCTAGAGGGTCACCCAGAAACTGTAGGTCTCTGCCTTAGATTATCCTTTACCATCAGTGCTGATTAAGGACTGATGATGAAGAACGAGTCATGAGTCTCTCTAGCGCTACCTGCAGTGTTTTTTTTTTTAATGCCCATCTTGCTTCTGTTCTGATGTTGCCCGTCTTCAGCCTCCGGCCACCAGGATTCGCTAAGAATTTGCATCACTGCTGTCACATCCCTCATCTTCAGTCCAAGGCAGGTTCAAGGCACCCAGCTCTTTTGCCAGTGCAAGTCCTCCCAACCTGAGATCGCCCCGAGCCCCAGGCCGTTTCTGCAGTTGAAGGGGATTTTCACTGTGGGCCCTTTCCAAGAAGCTGAGCGGAAGGTAACTACATCACAGCTACTCACAAAAGGTGTCCCTTGTCAGCAAAGAGAAACCCTGAAGGAAGAATTTGCCATGTAATTCATTTGCAGAGAAACAGCATGAGAACTGCAGAGAAACAGTCTGACTTGTTTGCACAGTTTTTTCCAGTGGCATGCTGGGGAGGGATCAGTCCTGCCCTGGCCTTTGGGATGATCAAGGCAAAGCAGAGTTTTCAGCAGACGAGGTACTGGAACAAGCTGAGCAAACGAAGGGCAGTAAGTTGCCAGAAGCAGACAGCCAAGGCATGAGGGCTGAGCCAGAAACAACAGACCTGCATGGAGATTGGCGTCTGGGGACCAGCAGGCATTTGTATGGAACAGGAGACTCTCTTACATCAAAGCATCCAGATAAGGAATAAGAGAGAGGATACCTACAAAAGCCTGGAAATTAACCCTCCTCTATTACAGCATGGCTTGATCTCTGTGAGAATAAACAAGAGGCTTGACAAGGCTGGGCTGTGATTGTCTTCCTAGGAGGTTTTACCCCTCCTCTGAGGTGTCTGACCTGCCCCCAGACAAACGCCACAGTTAGCCAGGCCTGCCGATGCCCAGGATATGGCTTTCACTGCATGCCCATGCCACCCTCAGCAGGCTGCCCGAGCCCCATTCTCCCTCTGGCTGCTGTGTCCCTGAGGCGTTTCACTGCTGCCCCTAGGGTACCCAGGGAAAGGTCATATAAGGGATGTACAGGAAAACTAACAGGACTGGGGTGATGGACACTTACCCTTTTTTGCAGGGCCAGAGCCAGAACACAGACTGTAAGCAGGAGGAAGAGGGTGAGGGTGAGCCAGAAAGTAACCTGCCCACTGAAGATGCTGGGAGGGCCGGAGGTCTGGGCACCTGTGAGGAGGAACCACAGTTAGGAAGGAGGGGAAGGCTGCTTTTGCACTGGGGCAAGGCTGGGACTGCACAGAGAGAGGCAACCTGGAAAAGGGTGCAGGGACAAACAGGAGGAACTGGTGAGGGCTAAGACAGGATGACGACAGGATGGGATCCAAGCCATCAAAGGGGAAAAAGAAGAGGTGAGGCCGAGAGATGAAAGGGCATTAGGAAATTGAGCAGGGCAAGAGGAAGGAATCGGTTACAGATCCACGGGGCACAGTACCTGTGATCTGCAGCCCGTATTCCACTGCTCCCAGTCTGCCTTCTGGGCCATATACGCTGCATTCCCACGTGCCCATATCCTTCTGTGATACTCGGGGGATTTCAAAGGTAGGGCCTGTCTGGGACCTGTGGCCCTCCAGGTTACGGGAGGTAGCCACAGCCAGCTTGCTGCTAGTGGGGACTGAGTCGAGGTGCTTCCATTGGAAACGTTCATGCCCCCGGGGGTGTGTGAGGCCGCAGATGAGCAGCAAGTGAGACCCCTCAGAAACCGGTCCTTGGATGCTCGGGGTGACTGCAGCAAAGGAAAAAAAATATCCTCAGGAAAGACTACAGGCAGGTCCACATCTCTTCTCCATCCCTCCTTCTTCTAATACACCCCTCCTTCATTACCTCCTCCTCTAATTTATTTTCTTTGTCTTCCTCTGTTGTCAAGAAGAATAATCAAGTTACCCAGGAAACCCCCTGCTTTCAGCAGAGTCCAGTGCAGTGCAATGCCCTGAACAGAGACCCTGTTCCCCACCCCAGGGTGAGAACCTATGATCAGGTGCAACCCATGCTCACTGCGCTGACGTGCAGGGAGGTTCACCTGCAAGCAGCAGGGGACCCTGGTTGCACCTCCTTGTCTCTCCTCTCACCTGTAATCACTGCCAAGGTCACATCCCTGCTGATTGTCTTGCTGCCAACAGAGACAGCACAGCGGTACTGCCCTGCATCACCTGGCCCCACCGCAGAGAGATGAAGGGGGAAGCTTCTGTTGCTCAAATTCTGGGAGATGCCCTGGGCTTGCAAGTGTCCTGCTGCAAAGCGGCTCCAGTGGGCTGTCACCACGTTGATTCCAAAGGCACTGGGAAGGTTGCTCAGGGTGCAGGGTAGATCAGCTGAAGAGCCAGCTGCAGCATAGACCACAGGGTTCGCTGGGCCATCAAAACCTGAGCCAGAGAGAGAGAGGACAATGTGGGGCAGTGGCTGGAAAGAGCTCTGCAGTGAGGTGGCTGGCCTGGGAAGTGAGGACAAGGGAAGCTGGAGCCATGGGGGCTGATCAGTCACATCAAAGGGAGCAACTAGGGGATGCTGGAGTAGCAATGCAGAGGCTAGGCTCACCTAGAATTTGCAGGTTGTACGTGGCAGAAATGATTTCATTATCGGAGTATCTGAGCTGGCAGCGCCAGGAGCCTGCATCACTGACAGCTGGCCGGAGGATGGAGAGAGTCCCATGCAAGGCGCAGAAGGTCCTGGAGGTGGGGACCAGGTGCCCATTGTGGAACCAGCATGTCTCCACAAGGCTGGCCCGGTGGCTAGAGTTGCAGCTCAGCAAGAGCGGCTCATTTTCTACCACAGGGCTGGGTGGACTGAGTGTTACTGTGAGAAAAAGAAAGGAGGGGAGGCAGGAGAAGTTAGGTCATGGGGGGACTACCAAATCATCCCTTTGTGCCCCTCCCCTCCCCCCCCAATCCCCATCCCTCTCTGCAGAGCTGAGAGCAGACAGCAGGAAGCTGCGTGCTTTTGGGCAGCTGCTGCCTGTATTCTAGCCTGCCCCGGCAAACACAGCAGCCCCACCCTGCCCCACCCCTACAACATCCCCGGACCGAAAATCAACAGTCCATCATCTCCTACCTGTGATCACCCCCAGCTCCACCTGGCAGCTGTGGACCCCCGTGTTGTATGCCACCTGCGCCTCATACAGCCCGGCGTCCTCGCTCCGGACTGGGTCGATGCGCAGGGAGAAGTTGCCGTTGCGTAAGGCAGAGTCCTGAACGGACACCCGGGGCCGCATGGGCAGTGCTGCCTTCCGGAGGCCGGAGTACTCCACCTCCAGCACCATGTGTGGCTCCTGGTGGGGGCTGAGAGTGGGACAAGTGAGTGGCTCGTGCCGGAGGCAAAGGTGAGATCAAGGGTGGGGGGCAGGAAGGAGGGAACGTGGGGACGGAGAAAGGGGACCCAAAGTGTCTCCCGCCCTCCCCCATCCCCCCACAAGGACACAGATCCCTCCTGGCCCTGGTGTACCTTCCCACATGTCGCTTCCACAGCACGGACGTCTTGTCGGGCAGCTGCTTCCAGCTCTTTGACGTCTTTCTGAGGTGCAGGTGGCAAGGCAGCACAGCTGAGCTCCCCGCGCTGGCCCACACCTTCTGCTCCCTGCTTCCCCCCTCTGCTACTCCCAGCAGGATGTGGCCAGCTGTAATGAGAGGGAGGGTTGAGCAAAGGGTGGGACTTGTGGAGCAGAGGGCAATATCTGGCCATCTTCAGTGGGGTTTGAAAGGCACAAATTCTCCCTTCCAGACCTGTCAGTGACCGAGTAACACCCAGGCTCAATTTACTGAGCTACCCTGCCCTCCCTGATTACTTTCAGCACCTCTTTCTTACCATTGAAAGCCAGCAGAGTGAAGGCGAGCAACAGCGCCAGGGACGCCAGCCTCATGGTGACATCCAGGAGAGGCAAGAGGCTGTGTCTTCCCACTTGGGTCTGTGCTTGATCGGGTCCGAAGCTTCAGGAGATCAGCAAAAATGAGGGATGGGCAAAGAAGATGTTGGAGTGGGTGTTTGAGCCACGGGGGAGCCAGCTGGACGTGCTTGCTCTGGCGCTGTCTCTCTCTGTCTGATCAAAGCATTTCCCTGGATGCCCTTATATTGCAGGTGGGCAGCTAATTTCCTCATATCACTAAGAAGATGCGTCACGGCCAAGAAACCAGTATAAGTCTGGGGCACGTGAAGGCAGAGCTGAAGCCAGTGAGAGAGGAGGGAGGGACCAGAGACACTGCTCTAAGCATCTTTTAGTGGAAATTCTTTGGGTCGCTGTTGTTTTTCTTACAAGTTTCGCTTCTACATAGACAGTGGAAAAAGCGTAGAAGACACTTCCCAGCAAGTGCCTTTCATGTTTTTCTTTCATCTCTTACCTTTTTTGGTTTGATCTTTCCACCTCTTACAGCTTTTCTCTAATTGTTTCAAGGCTTTTGATAACAGGTTGTTCTTTTCTCTGCTGGTTTTTTTTTTGTTGTTGTCATTGTGTTTTTGTTTATTTTTTTTTCCTTCTTTAATCCTTCACATGTGCTGATTTTTTTTGCTCTTTCTCATTGGCCAGTTCACAGGCAGCGTGAGGAAAGTGTCTATGGTGAGCTCCAGCCAGGGCAACATGTGACCCATCAATCCAGAGCCTAGGGGCAATCTGGGATAAAGCTGAGGAGGGTCTGAGGATACAGAGAGGAGGAGCACCCAGGAGGAGCAACTAGCACTGAGAAGAGGGGCTACGTGCTGTGGCACTGCGAGGGGTGCGAGGAAGGGGACCCTCCTCTTCCTGCAGCACTGGGGAAAAACCCACCCAAACTCATGCGCTGAGGGGGCTTGTCCTAGCTCCTATGTAGCTGCTGAGCTTTGCATAGGGCAATGCATTTTCATCTGTGTGCCTCATCCTGGGGCCCCTTTTGTCTCAGAGAACCCCCATTGTTGTGGCTCACACTTTCCAGCAACCCACTGGCTCTGACTCTTTCAGACTTAATCAGCCCTTTGTGACGGGTGTCAGACACCCAAGCCCCTCGGCGGCTCATCCCCCAAGGGCTGGGCTGGGGCTTTTCCCGGGGGGTGAGGAAAGGGAGGTGAATCAGAGCGGCCGCTTCTTCTCTGTGGAAGGATCCTTGTTCGGTCTCTAGTTTTCCTCAGCTGGGTAGTGAAGGTGGAGGATAAAAGAGAGCAAGTGGTTCACCTTGCTTCAAGCATCTCCCTGTTGTGGTGACAGCTCTCATCTCATGCGTATCACACACGGCTTTCAGTCTCCTGAAGAGTGGAACCGATGTAGGGGAACCTGGTGCAACCCTGTGTGCCTCGATGTCCCCAGAGGACTGCTTTGCAGCAGTCCTTTGTGCCCTCCGTGCTACACAGCCTGTGGGATCTCATGAGAGAGGAAGGGAGGAGAGAAGATGGGGGAGAACTTGTGACGGTTGGAGGGAGGTGTTTTTTCCTCCTGTTCAAGAAAAACAGTTTGTGGTGCCCAGTCCAAGCAGAAAGCATCAACCTCTCTTTCCCCTGAATCAGCAGTGTGAGAATGGTGTGAGTGTGTGGGTGCAGACGAGAGAGAGAAGGGAGATGGAACCGTGGTGGGGAGACATGTATGGCTCTGCAGCCCAGCGCTGTCCGTTCCCCCTCCCCTGGCTTTGCCTGGGGGACACCGAGCTCGCTGCTCTCCCCCTCCATCCCATCCATCTCCGCACTCTTAGCCTCGGTGGCCTGACACTATTCCCTTTGAATCCCCCAAACCACCCTTAACTGAATCCGTGCCCCATGAAATGCTTCTTTCTTGTAAGAACCAGCAAAGCAGAGAAACGTGTTCCCATACTGCTGCCACTTCCCAAGGGGCAGACCAGAGGGACTGACAGAGATCCCAGGAAAGAGACGGGAGCTGTCTGGCACTGGGGGGTGTGTTTCAGGCCGAGGGGTTATTATGCTGAGTGAGCATGTTGTGAAATGAAGGTTTTGGAAGCACTGTTTTACTCAGCGCCAGGCTATCTTTAGCAAAGACACCTGTGACGTTTCTCTCTAACGACCCATTTTAAATGCTGACTCCCTTGAATGGCATTTTCGTCATCTCCCAGAACAGGACCCCGCCACAGAAATAACAGTGACCGGAGCAAGATCAGCACGGGAGCATCTTCTCGGAACTGCCTGCGTGGGTCCCCCAGAGCTCAATGAGCAGAGAGGCTGAGAGAAACGTGGGGGACCCTGGCACAGCCATGGGAAATGAAGGGCAGGCTATGACAGGAGTAGCCCAGGACTGGGTATGGAAGCCCAGCTCACTAAATACTCCTTTGTCTGTGTTAGGCATTAAATAGCTTCAGCCAGGTTCCAGACTTATGCACAGCAGTCACCTTGCACACAACCTTAACACATTGCTTTTCTTGTCTCTCTTGGCATGTTTTACGGGTGCAAACTACACTTACCAAGAAAAATAGGAATAGAAAACACTATTCTGCAGTATCATTGAGTTGGTCTTGCTGAAGGAATTTTCCATTGCGTTTCCAGATTTCTGTGATAGCGTGTTTTTCTCTGAGTGATTCCACTTTCATGTTCTGGTCCTTGCAGCAGCAAGACTGAAGCTAGTCAAAATCTTCTGCTTCGTGCTGACTTTTTAAGGTGCTCTATAATTTCTTTGCAGACTTTAACTGACCTGAGAAATTGCGCTGTGACTTGAAGACTGGGTTATCAGGCGTGCAACTTGAGATAAGCTGGTCTGGGTGTTCCTGAGATAGAGTGCTCACCAAATGGACCTCACGTAAAACCTCCTGATTGCTGTTTGCCCAGAGCTAAAGCAAACATAACAAGGAAAAAGAAGTCACATACTAATAAGAGATAACTAATAACTTTGTGGCCAGGAACTGTAAACAAAAAGCAGCCACACCTGGGGAGACAGAAGGGAAGGTCTGGCAGGGGATGTAGTGTGAGCGAAGGCTGCCAGGCAGGTTGGTACTCGACAGGTGCCTGGACAGGCAATGGGGTTTCCAGGGGTCGGATTAGGGGCTGCAGAGGGGCCAAGCAGCAGAATCCTGAACGGGGAAGGGATGGTGCCCATAGCTTTGTGTGAGATGTGCAATGTGGAAATGTGTTGAAATAGGCACCTCTGAGGTAGAGGGATGCAAACCACTCTTCCCCTGCAAAGGGCTGTGATGATTTCTACCAGAGCACTGGCCTGAGATCCATATGAAATTGCTCAGCTTTTCTAAGTGTGGGGTGGGTACCAAACCTGCTTCCTTTCTCACAGGAGGAAGCGGTTGCTCCAGGCTTCTGACCCTTCGTGATGCCTAAAAGCAGCATATTTTCCCAGGGCCAGGGTGCCCCGTGTATCAGAGAGTGGTCTTGGAGGAGGCACCCTTTTATCTGAGGTGACAGATCCCCAAAAGGGCTGAGTAGAAGAGGATTAGAAAAGAGAACATTCACATCTCCCAGTAGTTCTGGGCAAAACCAAACTGTGCCTCTGCAGAACTGCTAGGAGGAGGAAGAGTGGCTGGATGCCTGACATTAGTTGGGAGGCTCTTTACTTTTGAAATGGTCCTTTTCAGAGGATTTGCTGAATGGCCAGTGCCTGGGTCATCACAGGTCTCTGATGTGGAGCTAAGGAGAGTCTAGCGGTGGCCTGCTTCCCAGAATCCTAAACCCCTCTAGGAAAGCATAGCTTTAAGGAGTCTTTGGACAAATCTGCAGCCTCTTTCTTTACAGTGGTAAAAGGTGAGTGACCTCTGTATCACAGTCCTCAGCAGACAGCTGAATATCCCAGAGAATCCTGAATTAGAAAGTCAGAAACAATGCTGGGGGGGTATTGACTGAAGCCATGGGCTGCATTTCCGCTAAAAAAACAGTGACTTCATCACTGAAGAGAATCTGCAGCATTCATGGGCTTATTTGGCAGCTAGCATCTTGTATCTGGCCAGCATAAGCTGTAGAGAAGTGTGTAACTGTTCCCTTTCAAAAGACCTCCAGATCCTTCCCAGGGAAGAGATGGGATGCTGCAG
Source organism: Egretta garzetta (assembly GCF_000687185.1). NCBI lineage: Eukaryota > Metazoa > Chordata > Aves > Pelecaniformes > Ardeidae > Egretta > Egretta garzetta. The sequence goes on along the minus strand of NW_009259718.1, from coordinate 3,664,626 downwards.
GATCTTTGGACACACCTGTGGAGGTGGTGATGGATATCAGTACCCTGCCCGATATCTAGTTAAGCGATCCCTTTGATGCCGCAGGATGTCCTCGATGCGACAGCCTCTGTGTTTTGCAACACAGAGGGTGAGATGAATCAACTACAAAAGTCCATGCAGCAAGCTAGGTTACATTTTGACTTACTTCTCATTGCAGCATTCATGCCATGCTTTTAATCCAATGGAAAAATATGTGGTAGCCTCCCAGACGTCCCAGGGCTGCAGTAAGTTTTCTCAAGAGCAAAGAGGTACCCAGGAGCCCAGCGCATGCAAGGGATGGGAGAAGCAGCCGGCTGTGAGGAGAAAGCTCTCAGTTACAGTGATCTGACACTGAGGTGAAGGAATCAGGCACTGACCCAATGTGCCAAGTGTCTCTGAGTGACTGGGGCAGTAGCAGAACTGTCCAAAAAAATTCCCTTGACTCAAGTATGGGCTGAAAGGAGCTGAGGAGTGCTCTGATAGGAGCTCAACGTTGGTCTGAAAGTGGGACTCCCAAAACGTGGTCTGTTCTCCCAGGGGTAGCTGGAGAGAAAGGATCTGACTATCTGCAGGATCCCTGGGCCCCGGAGGGCTGGAAACTCCAGTGGCAGCAACAGGGCTGGATGACCAACTAGCGCTGGACGTCAGGAGTAACTCAGAAAGCAGGTGAGCACTGGCAGAAATGGCCAGCAAACAAGACCACTGAAAGAGCTGTCAGCACCAAGACTGGTGGTAGGAGTGGTGTCAGGACAGGTTGGGAGGATGATGTGGAGGATGGTGTCACATGTAGGGACACCAGGGCGCCCAGATCCCCCCAACAGATTACACACAAGCCCATTCACAGGATCACAGAATCATGAATGGCAAGGGTTGGAAGGGACCTCTGGAGACCATCTAGTCCAACCCTCCTGCTAAAGCATGTTCACCTAGAGCAGGTTGTGCAGGATTGCATCCAGGTGGGTTTTGAATATCTCCAGAGAAGGCAGCTCTACAACCTCTCTGGGCAGCCTGTTCCAGTGCTCTGTCACCCTCAAAGTTTTTTCTCATATTACAGATGGAACTTCCTCTGTTTCAATTTGTACCCATTGCTCCTTATCCTGTCACTGGGCACCACTGAAAAGAGTCTGGCCCCATCATGCTGACACCCGCCCTTAAGGTATTTGCAAGCATTGATAAGATCCCCTCTCAGTCTCCAGGCTAAACATTCCCAGGTCTCTCAGCCTTTTCTTGTAAGATAGATGCTCCAGTCCCCTTGTCATCTTTGTAGCCCTCTGCTGGACTCCCTCCAGTAGTTATGTGTCTTTCTTGAACTGGGGAGCACAGTACTCCAGATGTGGCCTCACCAGGGCGGAGTAGAGGGGGAGGATAACCTTACTTGACCTGCTGGCCACACTCTTCCTAATGCACCCCAGGATACCATTGGCCTTCTTGGCTGCAAAGGCACATTGCTGTCTCATTGAGGTTCCTCTCTGCCCACTCTCTAGCCTGTCCAGGTCTTGCTGAATGGCAGCACAGCCTTCTGGTGTGTCAGCCACTCCTCCCAGTCTTGTGTCACCAGCAGACTTGCTGAGGGTACACTCTGTCCCTTCATCCAGGTCATTGATGAACACATTGAACAAGGCTGAACCCAGTACTGACCCCTGGGGAACACCGCTAGCTACAGGCCTCCAACTAGACTCTGTGCCACTGATCACAACCCTCTCAGCTCTGCCATTCAGCCAGTTCCCAAACCACCTCACTGTCATCTCATCTAACCCACACTTCCTGAGCTTCCCTATGAGGATGTTATGGAAGACAGTGTCAAAAGCCTTGCTGAAGTCAAGGTAGACAACATCCACCACTCTCCACTCATCTACCCGGCCAGTCATGCCATCATAGAAGGCTATCAGATTCACCAAGCATGTTTTACCCTTGGTGAATCCATGTTGACTACTCCTGATAACCTTATTTTCCTCCACATGCTTAGAGATGACATCCAGAATGACCTGTTCCATAACTTTCCAGGGATGGAGGTGAGGCTGACTGGCCTGTAGTTTTCTGGGTCCACCTTCTTGCCCTTTTTGAAGACTGGATTGACATTGGCTTTCCTTCAGTCCTCAGGTACCTCTCCTGTTCTCCATGACCTTTCAAAGATGATGGAGAGTGGCTTAGCAATAACATCTGCCAGCTCCTTCAGCACTTGTGGGTGCATCCCATTGGGGCCCATGCATTTGTGGGTGTCCAGTTTGCCTACATGATCTCTAACCTGATCCTCCTCAACCAAGGGAATGTCTTCATTTCTCCAGACTTTCTCTCCTACCTCTGGTATTACTGAGGGCTGGCCTTAGCCGTAAAGACTGAAGCAAAGCAGGCATTCAGTAACTCTACCTTTTCTGTATCCTCTGTCACCAGGGCATCCACCTCATTCAGCAGTGGGCCCACATTTTCCTTAGTCTTCCTTTTGCTACTGATGTACTTGAAGAAGCCCTTGATGTCCTTGACATCCCTTGCCAGATATAATTCCAACTGGACCTTAGCCTCCCTCACCGCATCCCTGCATACACTGACGTTCCCATATTTCTCCCAAGTGGCCTGTCCCTTTTTCCACATTCCATAAACTTCCTTCTTCCATGTCAGAAGCTCCTTGCTCATCTATGCAGGTCTCCTGCCCTCTTTGCTTGATTTCTTACTCATAGGGATGCATTGACCTTGAGCTTGGAGGAAGTGATGCTTGAATATTAACCAGCTCTCTTGGACCCCCCTACCTTCTAGAGCCCTAACCCATAGGATTCCTCCAAGTAGGTCTTTGAAGAGGCCAACATTAGCTCTCTTGAAGTCCAGGGTTGTAGTCCTACTTATTGCCCTGCTTCCTCAATGCAGGATCCTGAACTCCACCATCTCATGGTCACTGCAGCCAAGGCTGCCCCCAGTCTTCACATCCCCAACCAGTCCTTCTTTGTTTGTCAGCACAAGGGCCAGCAGCACACCTTTCCTTGTTGGCTCCTCTACCACCTGTGTCAAAAAGTTATCATCAATGCTCTGCAGGAACCTCCTGGACTGTGTGTGCCTATCTGTGTTGTCTTTCCAGCAGATATCAGGGTGGTTGAAGTCCCCCATGAGAACCAGGGCCTGTGACTGTGAGAAGGCTGTCTGTAGAAGCCTCATCAACTTCCTCTTCCTGATCTGGTGGTCTGTAGTAAATACCCATGACAGTGTCACCCATATTAGCCTGCCCCTTAATACTTACCCATAAGTTCTCAACTTATTCTTCATCCACCCCTACGCAGATCTGGATACATTCCAGTTGTTCTCTCACATAAAGAGCAGCTCCACCACCTCGCCTTGCTGGCCTGTCTTTCCTAAAAAGTACGTAGCCATCCATGACAGCATTCTAGTCATGAGAGCCATTCGACCATGTCTCTGTAATTGCAACGAGATTGTGGCCCTGTGACTTTCTTCGGAGTGGCTTCTTCAGTTTGACAGTCTGTTGCTAGTTTTGCAGGGAGACTGTATAACCGCCTTCCCTGGGAGCTGTTTTGGCCTGAAGGATCTCCAGAACAGATGTGGGTTGTGTCTACTGGTGTGAGACCTTCCAGCAGCTGACCTGGGGAATATCGATGGTCTCCTGGGTGCCAAGACAGACACAGGCTGACAGGCTCAGATCCCCGTTGCTGCTGTTACTCTCAGCTGACAATACAAGTATCTCCTCAAAGTAAAACTGCCACAGAAGGACGTGCCTTCTGCTCATGGGACTTGAATCCTCTCTATGTCTTAATCCTGGCAGCAGCATGGGTCTCTCTGACAGAGAAGAGGCACCTTGGATGTGTTTCAGATGCTGGGGGATGAGCATTGCACAGGGCACAGAGGGGTCTGGCTCTAGGCTTGATCGCTTGTGTCCTGAGGAGCTGTGAAAAAGTAGGTCTGGTCCATGTGCTGTGTTTTCATAGTGTGTCATGGCAGGAGAACATGAGCTCATAGCTCTGGAGGCTACAGGCAAATACTTATTAATAAAGAATATGTTATTTCCTTCTTAGTGGGAAAGCCAGATATCAAAAAAGTAGAGGGTGACTAAAGGAGCATGTGATGCTATGAGAAATTGTCTACAGAAGAATGAAAACCCTGGGAAGGTTCATGTGTACGATGGCACAGCAAAGAAGGCAACTGCAGCGCTCCAGAATACTCCTGAAGAGAATAAAGTCTCAGATTTTGTGATCCCCAACCACTTTGCTTTGAACAAAAATTGCTAGGGAGGGAATTGGTGTATTTTTACACTGAAAGGGCTCATTGTAAATCAAAATGGATTTATTTCTTTATAGTTGAGTTTTCAGCTGGATCAATTCTCTGATGGTCATCACTGTTGACAAAAAAGAGACAACAGGATGAAAGGGAAGATGGGATTGGCCCTTTCTGCAACACCACGCATTTATGCTGGATTGTGTGACGGACTGAAATTCAGACTGTGGTGCTGCAAACTGTGCTCCTTTTCTCATGCCCTTTCCCTGTGCCCCTGTGAGAGGAGTCTGACTGTATCATCTCTCTAACCCCCTTTGGGTAGTAGTAGCAGGCAGCAGTCAGCTCCCTCCTCTTCTTCAGGCTGAACAAACGCCCCTTGTCATGCATCATGTCCTCCACCCCATAGACATCTTAGGGCCCTTTGCTGAGCTTGCTCCAGTGTGTCAATGTTGTCAGCATCTCACAGTGTTGCAGATGTGGCTTTTCATGTGCCATGAAGATGGGATTAATCACTGCATGCCATGTTCTTGCTGATGAAGCCCAGCATTCAGCTAGCCTTCGGCACTCCAAAGAGACCCTGCTGGCTCTGGAGGTACACCCGTTCTCACCACGCTAGAAGATGGCTATCAATATGGCACATACAATAGGCTTTGTTGGTGTAAGGGCTGACTCTTATTTACCCTTGAAGGAGGCTTTGGACCAAAGAGATACTATACATGTAAAGAGGCTTTAAAATTCCTAAGAAGGGGTGGGACCTCCCGTGTCACGATGGGGCTGGGAGAGATCTGGATTCTCAAGACAAAGCTCCAACAAACTAAATATTAGGAAGTTCTGCCAAGAGTTGGTTGCTGGGGTGCAATTAAGGCCACACGGGGAAAACATGGGTTTAAGCTTGATTTTATTTTGTTTGGTGCCTTTCATAATTTTTCCTGCTTCTAAGAAATTTCTGTTTGCAGATGTCGGGTCCTGTTCTCCAGAAGCTGAATGGGCCATGCTGAGCAGCATTATCTCTACTGTAATAGGCTTCTCTGCCAGGTTTTTCTCAGAAAGCCACAAAAGACCAAAGGACCCTCTCTAGTGTGCATGACAGTAGAAGATAAAGCAGCTAATGCTTTTGTGTCCTGTGTAAATACCTCAGACCCTTTGCTGATGAGATGAAAGTGTCCTAGAAATTCAGACTCTGTGAGCTTCCAGTGCTGGGCTGCTGCATGATTTGTTCAACATCCAAGGGCTTTCTGATGTCCGTGGCTGTCTTATGCTGCCAAAATGCGGTTAGGAGGCCTTCACAGCTCTGCAGGTGTGACTGTCTCTCCTGGCATGGTGCACACTTCATATTTGGCAAGGTTAATGGGAAGCCACTGCATCCTAAGACCCCTGGTAAAATCACACTCAGAATTAAAGCATAAGGTTATATGTTGAGGAACAAAGTATGTGGATCGCACTTCCAGAACAGAATACAGTATCCTGGGAAGGCGAGACTCCAGGGAGGGAGATACATGATAGCATGTTGTAAAAAATGGGATCTCAAAGAACAAACAGATTGTGTTACCTCTATTTACAGCACAAGTTACTGGAACATGTCCATGATTTGGAAAAGGATGTGGAAAAACGGAAAAGGATTTAGAAGAGTGGTACAAAAAAACCTGACTTGGGACCTGGAGATCTTGCTTTCGAATGTAAAGAACTTCAGGTGTTTGATCTAATTTACCTAATCCAAGGGAAGCAGCGGTAAGCTCATGCAGCGATTTTACTGCAAACAAAAAGAAATTAATTTTGCATGTCACAAAGATGGTAGAATTATTGTTAGAGGATGTTGTGGAGACCAGGAGTACAAATGAGTTCAAATAGGGATTAGGTAATTTGTGGAGGATCAGTTCCTCACTGGCTTTTGAATATGATGGGCCTGGGTATGCCTGCCAGCTCAGGGCATCCTTTGCTCTTGTTTACAGGAAGCTTCTCTGTGATGCTCTGTCTCTCAGTGCCTTCCCTTAGGGATCTTCTGCCAGCCATAGCAGAGCACTAGCCTAGAGAGACCATTGGTACAACCATTTTTATGCTCTTACATTCACGATCTATCTTTGATATTTCCTCCCCACGAGGAGAAGATGTGAAATAGAGGCAGGTTCTCTACTCCAGCAGAGGAGCACAAGGATGACCAGTGGCTCAAAATTAAACCCAAAATCTGTCTGGAAACGGGGTACATGTTTTTCACAGCAAGGCTTTTTCACAGGAAGAACTCTTGTGGTGGCCTCTTCACCACCTGCAGACTGTTGACGCGAAAAATGATCGATGGCATCCTCTTGCTCTGCCCTAGGACATGGGGCTCTCTGCAGGAACGAGGAAGCTAAGCCAGCTGATTGCCACCGTGAGAATAAAACACTGTCTATCCATACTTCCTCAGGCTTTTCCCTCACTCACAGCCCTGTCTGCAGGGCTTCCCTAAGAGTGCATGTGGGCCTTTTTTAAGACTCAGGAAAAAAAGCCAGCTGGTCAGGCTCTGCAGGAGAACTCCTGTCCAGGGCTGGGAAACAGCAGAGGAGTGTGACTGCTGAGCTGAGGCACATAACCGGCTGGGAAAAGGAAGGAAAAGGCTCCTGGATTCAAATGAACTGAGGTGGTGGCGGCATGTGGGTGTGGGGACTTTCCCCTGAGTTTAGCAGGGACCTGCTGGTTTTTTCCTAGCCACAGGTGGTCAGAGGGCTCACTTGTTCCAGACTTGAAGGAGATATAGGGGTTTCTCTTTTTTTCATCGTGGTTTTTTTTTATTACTATAATTTTGTTCTGTGTGTTTCTTATTAAGTCAAAATGAAAGTCACTCTGAAAGACTGGTAACCTCGAGGGTTCTGTGTGCCCCCTATCTGAACTGTAAGACCAGATCAGCTCGTGCAGAGGGGGAAATACAGACAAAATGGTCCAGTTTGAGCCAAGGTAAAGTTCAGAAGCCTTAATAAAGGAAAAGAAGTCTACAGTCAAAATACTGGCCCAAGAGCAGTTGTTCAAAAGAAAAAAAAGACCAAAACAAAACCCCAAGACTAACAGCATTTCCTGCCCTGGTCTGTGAAAAAAAAATGTTTGGGGTGGATGTAAAAATCATAGAATTCCTCGAAGTGAAGTAGCATGCTCACTGAAGGGTTGGAAGATGACCTGGAAACCTTCCCAGGTGCCTGAGGGCGGGATTCCACCTTACAGCTGCTCTCAGGAGGAAACAGACCCAAGAGACTCTCTTCCAAGTTTGCCTTCCTATTTCAATGCCACTGGGAATGACTGCCCCTGGCTACATGCTCCCCACCTCCCCATGCACAGTTTGTGATAATATGGCCCTTCGTGGTGCTGTAAGCCAGACCAATGTAAACATTAGGTTTAAAAGGAGAAGAAAAGGTGAGTGTGTAATTAGAATAGGGAATAATTCAGATTACTTCCATGGCAGGTTCCTACAGGCAGCTGCCCTAGCACAACTAAGTGGATGAGAAAGTGTGCTGAGCAGTGGGAAGTGTGGAAAACATTTTAAATCCCATTGCTGTCATGTAGAATTACACTCTGGATGGCTGGCTGATGTCTGTAAATGGCTCTGGGAAAAGTGGACTATCCAAGCAGTGTCCCAAACCCAGCTGACAGTGCAGGACCGACAGAGTTTAAGATACTTGGGGCAGTTGCTGTGGTTGCCTGTGGACTTGTGGACCTGCCAGCTAAACCCAGAAGTTTGTTTCCCCAAGAAAATTCTGCAACTGACAACCCTAGAACAGGTTCTCCCCAAAGTTGCAGAGATCTCAGGTCTACAGCTGGAGTTGTAGACAATGAGAAAAACAGGCTCCTAACTTCCTAAGGGGGGATAAACTCTGAGTCTCTACTTAGGGGATCCAGTAAGGAAGGGAATGCCACTGGGAAAGGGTCCAAAATCAGCTAAGGCTGAGAAGACTGTAAGTAGCATGAATGTATATGTGCCTTTCTGTTGCTGGGGCTTTGGGACCTGCATGGGTGGAGTCGACCCTGGCCACAGAAGAAGAGTCATCAGTCCTGGCGTTACTAGAGCCTTCCCACAAGTCCTTTAAGGCTCCTGAAGTTGTGCAAGAGGCTCACAGGGGCTGTTCTATTCAGCCTTACCTTCCAGGTAACCTTCCTCTGACAGCATATGAGAAAAACAGGTGAGAGGAGGGTATGGTTACACTCTGCCTGATGCACTTGATGGTATGGTACAACCTCAGAAAGACTGTTTTTTGAGGAAGGACACACCAGATGAAATATCCCATTCCTGACCTGCAATTGTTCTTGAGCCAGACAAAAAGCATAGTAAGAGCTGTATTGGGCCAGGAGAGAAGAATCTTGGAGCAGATACTGGAAAGCAATACAGTGCCCCATTTAATAGGAGTGAATTCAAGGGAGGAGGAATCTCCTTCCAGGTCCCCTAGACTTGCCTTGGACTCTTGAGGCAAAGGACCATTTCTCCTGGAAACCAGAGAGCAACCCATGTGTGTTCAAATCACCCTGTGGACACACCCAGCCAAGACAAATCTGATGCTGATTGACCACATGGGTACTTGTTGTTTCTCCAGATCTGAGACAGGCGGTGTGATTAGAGCCATTCCTGGTTCTTCCACTCCAAGAGACAGATCACAGCATGCTCTGTGCCAGGCATTTTTGGTACAGAGAAACTCAGATGACGACTGCTCACAATCTTTCTATTAAGTACTTCCAGACATGTCAGGTTTGGTGCCACCAGGGGGCCCTTGAGGCAGGAAAGCTGTAAACCTACGCTTAAAGGACTCCAGAGATTTCTCAGTTTTAGATCCATTTGAGAGGATCAAGAAAAGCAATATAAGGTGCACCCTCCAAGCTGAAAGAGGCATCAGTTGGAGCTACAATTGGCTGTGCTACCCATTCTCCCAGAGTGGTGCTCTTTTTCAGGGGCAGCAGAGGTCTTGAAAGAAGAGATTGGGGCTTAGCCTTTGTGTCCCAAGTTACGCAGAAGGACTGGGTCCTGCTGGAGGTCCCCTCGGAGTCTTCAGCGGTGAGAGCACGTACAGCATTGAGGTGTTCTACTGTATAACAATTGGGACACCACAGATGTCACCACTATATCCCAATTCCATGATAGCAGTCTTCCGAAATGCTCTAGGAGAGCCTGCTTTAGCAGGGGGGTTGGACTAGATGATCTCCTGAGGTCCCTTCCAACCCTTGCAATTCTGTGATTCTGTGATTCCTTCTTGTCTGCAGTCTGGGATCCCATCAGCTATCTCTAGGCTTTTCACCCTTGGAAGTAAAAGCAAAAGCAGCACTGGGGAATACCTAGAACAGCTATAGGAATCCTGCCACAGATAGGACACCTTAAGTCAGGATTTGATCTGGAAACCCTTTAAAATGTAGAGAAACTGAGGTGGAACAGGATCCTCTCCTAGCAAGAAACTACAGTCAACATGGCACACTGTTAGTAGCGCTCTACAAGAATGCTTATTTCTACAGCTGTGAAAAAGGATTCACAGACCCCGTATTTTCTTTAGTTATGAGCAAAACCTCAAGACTCATTTGAGTTACAGGTTGGCTTTCCCAAACTTCTCTACTGGATCTTCTGTGAAATTTACCTTGTGGAGAACTGGCAAATTCCCAGCTCAAATCAGGGTCCATATCTACCATGCTGCTATTCTGGAAGCTCAGGAGGTCTGTTGGAGCCATATACGACAGCCTCAGCTGTTTTCAGGACTGGATCTGACACAGGAAAAAATTTAGAAGTACCGTTTAAAAAACTGTCCTTCATGTAAGAAAACGGCAACTAGCTGTAAGTTTTCAGATGGGATTTCTGGTGTGCTTACGGATGAACCTAACAGAGCGCTACCTGGGTGCATGCTGTGGAGTGCCATCCAGCAAAGACCGTTTTTTGAAGTCATTTGGATGTGCAATAACAGAAAAGCTGCTGAAGGATGCTTTGGGTAAGGGTCTGAAAATTTTCATTGCAAATTATGCAGCCTAATAAACGCATCCCAATGATAGGTGAATTGCTGTAAGACCTGGAAAAGTCTAAGACATGTCTACCTGAGCTGCCAGAGAGGCAGATGTACTTAATCACAGAGCTGTGGAAGCTGACTATTTTTTCTACATCTTACAGCCTTTGCTTGTTTTAGGATCTTCCATTCTGGATGAATGAAGCCCCAGTAATGTTTCAGACTTAGGGACAAGATTCTTCATTGCAGGACATGTGGCCAAACACCCTGCTGACATTATGACACCACTTCATGGATTAAGTGACTAAATTGAGAATAAAGCATCTTGAACCCCACTAGGACATTGGAAACATCCAGCTGGACTTTTTGAGACAAAGTGTTTAAGACACCCAGTAGAGAATGGGAACAATAAATGTAATGATAAAAATTGCTGGAGATCTGTAGAATGTGCAGCTCCTGCAGCCCCCTGATGACATCAGCGAGATATCACCCAGAGCACATACATGGGTCGCATGGTCTTCTATCCTCTTTAATGGGTCATTTGCAGCAAGGCACCCAGTTGTCTGCCATAGCCTGCCTGCACAGGTACACCTGACAAGGTGAAGCTTGTCTGCTCTGATATCCCCATTTTCTGAGACTCAGCTAAGAAGCTACTGCTGTGCAGACATACTTCCAGCTGGGACCCAAGCTTCCTGAACAGCCTGAGGTGGGAAAGCATCCTCTTCTGTGTCTGATAGAAAATGCCTCCCACAGGAGCGAAGCTGTACCTGATGGCACCATGCTTGGTCCATAAGCCATCTTGTGTGGCTGAGACCCTTGAATACTAATGCCTTAGGTCTCTCCTCACCCCTGTGACTCTCTATGTTTTGCTAAAAACCTAAGAGCTCACCAGGAAGCAAACCCCAAACTCATCCACTGATAAGCAGCGCTGCAGTCCTGTCCATCTGCAATATGTCCCCAGTCTGAGCCCACACGTGTAAACACAGACTTCTTCCCTGAGAAAACACACAGACTGGATCAGCCATGAGCGTGTCTGTCTTTGACTCCGCTCTTGAAATAAGGCAGAGAGGTGGGAGGGAAAAGTACACAGGCTTCTTGAGGATCTGGGAAGGCAAGTTGTCTCAGTTTCCCATATGGCATATGGGAAGGAGCTGAGCAATGCGTCTCCTAACCAGAGGGCCTAAAGAAGCCCCTGATCCTGGAGGAAGGGGTGGGGGGGAGAAGTATTTAGTCTTCACTATTTTTTTAAAGCTAGTATGGCAGAGTGACCATGGACTTTCCTGAAGCAAGAAGGGGTTTTCTCCCGGACCAGAAGTGGCTGGAGGGCTCACTTTTTCCAGGTCTGAAGGAGGGTTCACGTTTCTGCCTGTGCAATGCTTTTGATTACGCCAGTCTTGTTTCATTTATTGGCTTAAAACTGGTGTGAAAGACCAAAGAGGCTGGGTGGAGGGGATCATTTGCCTAAGGGGGAAATGGGGAAGGTGACAGCTGTAAGATGCAAAGAGCATTCATTTCTGGGCTCAGCACTTCAACATATCTTCAGACTCAGCTCAAACTTTCCATGGCAGGCCTCTATGTCTTCACATATTGCAGAAAGATGTAGGTGGGAAGGGACCTCTGGAGATCTCTAAGCCCAGCCTCCTCGGTCACAGCAGAGCTGACTCCAGATGTAGGTCAGGTTGCTCTGCCAGAAGCGTTAACTGGTTTTATTCACCCAACACAGAGATCAGCTGCCTCCTCTCATGCTTGCCGTCTGCTGCTCACCATTGCAGCCAGAGCTGTCCTCTTAAGGAGTCTGCACCTACATTGGGTGACATGGTCGCCCAACAAGGAGCAGCTCACATCCCACCAGTGCTGTCCCGGCAGGCTTGGCCCCCCCCCCACCGCCACAGGTGGAAAGCTCACCACCCAGTGGGTCCAGCTGTCAGGTGGTCCCTGCTGGGAGCAAGGGGTCACTCACTCATCCAAGCTAGGAGAGGGGCCCACTTAGACCTGGTAGGTGGCTCTACCTGGTCTTTGCACTGGTGTCTGCATTTGCTTTTCTAAACCACACAAAAGGGCCATCAAGAAGCAGAAATCTTCAGTCTAGAGGGAAGCGTAGCAGAGCCTGCAAGAGCATGACTGTGCCACCTCCACAACTCTCTGAAAGCAAGCAGCTCCAGAGGAGAAGGGGAAAGAACAAAATCTCCAGTGCTGCTCGGTTGGCAGGACCAGAGCTGCTCAGAGCAGGTGCCATCAGAAGCAAGGAAGGGACAGTTGAGGGAGTTCTGCCCCCAGCTTGATGAGGTTAACAGACGGTCCCAGGAATTAAATGAAATGAGTGGAGAATTAGCACAGAGCCAAGAAGGGTGAATAAGGCCCCTGAATGGTATCATTACTTCTGAGGAATCACTGGTGAAGATGGGCTTTGTTCTTACCTTATGACACCAGCACGACACCATTGATCTCATTGTGAAAGAAGAATTAGACTGAATGATAAAAAGCATCTCCAAGTTTGGATGCAAATCAAGCACACAGGCAGGCTTGAGAAAAGTGCAGAACACTGTATCCTCAACTTTTTCTGGAGATCCGTGCACCTTCTTGCCGTCAGCCTTGTTAGCTGCATACTACCAGATACAGCGTGGGTCTCTGCAGATCTAAGGAAAGGGAAGAAACTGTGTGATTTCCCATTGCGTTATCTGTAGCCCCCACCCCAAGTCAGTGATAATGTCCTGCAGGCCACTGAGAAGAAAAAATACCAAAGCAGACATTCTTCTAACTATTTCTGTATCTGTATCTTCTAACCATAGATGATGACAAAGGTGTTCAGTAAAACCGAGTAAGATGGAAGAACTAGTAGAAGGTGTGGAGTCAAGATGTCCACAGAGCCATGGGGAACCTGGCTGCAGCCCTTTGTCACTTCCCTCTGGCCTCCAGGGTTTCCCTCAGAGGAAATGAGGGATGACTGCTCGTGTTGCTAGTGCTGGCCTGACAACCAGGTGCTGCCTCAGTTCCTTCTGGATGACTGGCTGCATAGAGCCAGAGGTACTGGTGTTGCATCCACACAGAAAGCAGAGATGAAGTTCTCTCTCCACAACTCCTCATTGGCAAGTACGTTCTTCACTACTCATAGTCAGGCACTGTTGCAGTGGTGGGAAAGAAGCATGAAAACTGTAATCAGCCTCTGCAGAGAATAATTTATCTTCAGTACTGAACAGTGAAAGGTGACCAGTCAGCAGAAAGTTTTGGGAAGTCCTGAAGACTTGCTTCAATGTAAAATTATCTTGAACAGAGACTAGAATCCACCATTTTTTAAAACCGAGCCATAGTAGGAATACAAAATTGCAAAAGTGCAGCTAAAAGATACATGCAGGTTGAAGCAGCGCGTGGATCCCAGTGCCCAAGGTGGGTGGGAGCAGGGAGGGGTGTTGCAAGTCAGTCCCAGGCAGCAGCTACCTGCTGTGAAAATGCTGTTCACGGGGGGAAGGCACCCTCTAACTGCCTGTGGCTCCCGCCCCTCTGCCGGGGGGGGGTGGGGCG
>NW_009259718.1:3645536-3649908 GCF_000687185.1 Egretta garzetta | reverse complement strand
GGGCGGCAGCTCCCTGCTGTGAAAATGCTGTTCCCGGGGGGAAGGCCCCCTCTAACTGCCTGTGGCTCCAGCCGCCGAGGCAGCTCTGCAGGGTGGGATGGGGCTGCAGCAAACACAGCTGAGGCCAATCCTGGGCGGGAGAGAGGGCAGGGCTGCAATGACTACCCTGCAATGGCCCCTGAATGCAGAGCCCAGCACACGGCTCCAGCTGGAGATGGGGATGTCCCAGGACCAGAGGGACCTGTTTGAGCCAGGCCCATCCCTGCTGGAGGAGAAGGGCCCAAGTCCCCTCCCTGACACAGAGCTGGGAAGGAAGGAAGGGAGCAGGGCAGGAGCATCAGGACTGTGGTGGCTCCCAGGCTGAGATGGGTCCAGACCCAGCAGAGGCTCCACCAGCAAACGGGTGCTGGGGGAGTGCTGCACCCACAGCCTGCAGGGCAGCAAGATCCCACTGGGCAGGCCCATGCCCCCAGAGGCATTTGCAGATGGAAAAGGGCTTGGCAGTAGCTGTCCTGCTTGCACCATGCTCGTGTCCCTCTGTGCCCTGGGGGCAGTCCTGCAGCCAAACGCAGACATTTGGAGAAAATGACGGTTGATGCTTTGCCCCTCTGGAGGTAAGCAACTGTTTGCGCTTCCGGTATCTGACCTGTTGCTGCAGTCGGACAAGCACAAAGCTGCTGATGCTCAGGCAAAAGTTGCTGTTATCTACAGCTTCCAGTCTCAGTGGAGCTCCCAGGCTCAGTGGAGGTCTTGGTGGAGGTCCCGGTGGCTCATTGAGTGATTGCCGAAGTACGAGTTTAAAAAGGAAGAAATGCTAACAGCACCTTTAAAGGTCTGCAAAGATAAATGCTTGATAGATGTCTCCCAGGCAGCTGGTGGGACAAAGAACTGAAGCTCTTCCCTCTTAAAACACTTCCCTGTTGCTATGGCTGATACCATGAGGTTCCTGCCCGAAGCTGGGCTGGGCCAGCAGGCCCTAGGGCCACGCAGGGTTAGGGCAGCACTTGGCCGTGTCCAGCAGCTAGAGTGTGGGTTCCCCTTCTGAACCTCTGTCCTCCGGTGCCAAGGCCTGACTGCGGTTTCAAGAGCTTCGGCGTGGCCTTGGAGCTTTACCCCAGGTTGGCGCCGTGCCCTTGCTGCAGCCGCCTGGCAGGTGGAGCAGCACGAGAGGGCGGGAGCAGGACCCGCGCAGGCTGGTCTCTGGCATGCAGGGGCTGTTCAAATAATTAATTTGGGTCTTTTGAGTGACTTCGGGTCCCCCTCCCAGCCCACTGCTGGTCAAGCCACCCCCTCGTTCCACAAACCAACTCCTACTCATCCGATCAGAGGAGAACCCAAGACGTACAGACAGCACCCTCCACACAAGCCATTTGAAATATTTTTAAACGCTTTTATTTACAGTGCTAGTTGAAAACAATATATATATTTTTATCTATTGTCCTCGTGATGTCTGTGCCATAGAAAATGCTGTGGCTATATTGCCTTTAATTTACAAAAAATGGTCACAAGAAAATCTGAAGGGAAAAAATGGAAATCAAAGTTTGGTCCCCAATTGTTTCTCTCTTGATTTGTTTTAAAAAAGCCTCCAAATTAAAAAAAGATACACAGTTCAGATGAAATTCGTATATAAAAACAACCCCTATCTTCTGAAAAATTCACGAGGGCCAGCTTGCTGTCATGTAAACTTGGGGAAAAAAAAAGCAAGCTTAAAATAAATTCTGTCTCCATGTGTGGTTTAATAGAACCATTATTTGCTTGTCATATTCTTTTTCTTTGTCTCTCAGGGTTCAACGGGAAGGCAAATGAGAGGAGGCCTAGGACTGGGAAATGCACCATGAGATCTGTGCCCGCAGCCTCCTGGACTCAGGGAGGATATCTGACAGCAGGTCAGAAGCTGTCAAGAATCTGTCACACTAAAAAAAAAAAAAAAAAAAAAAAAAGAAGAGAGGGAGGGCAGGTGAGAACGGAAGGAGAGGCGCTTGCCATGGGAAGAGCCTGGCACACGGGCCTGGCGGGGTTACCTACTGGGCCCCAGAAAACAGCAAGGTTCTCAAGGGCAGCGGATCATTTGTAAATGGGGCACAGCTGAAAGGATGTGGGGGACTGGAATAATTTCAGCTGGGGAGGGTCACAGACGGGCTAGATCTCCAGTGAGAAGGAAACGGCTGTCTTCCCTGTTGGAGAGCATTTCTAATCTTTCCTCATCTGAGATTGTGTGAAGCCAGAGGCTAATGGACAGTGCAAGCACAGGCTGGAATGGAGGAGAGATGGACGGAGCAGAGGAGATGGGAGGGGAGGACTCAAGCCGAAGACCCGTTTTCTGTCTTCTGTCTCTTTGGATCCACTTCATCCTACATAAGACAGGGTGGGGGAGGGGGGAGGGGGAAAAAGGAGTTACTATCAAACAGTCACCACATCAAGGTGCATCATTTCTCCACAAAATTCTTTCTTTCCTCCCTATGGAAATCTCTGTTTGGCCCACTCTAAGTCCACTCCTCTTGGAGTGCCTGATACGACCGCTCTGTGGACGGTCATAGTTAAGAGGTGGACAGCTCCATTTGGGGGGGATATCTGCACTGTCACTTTCGGGAAGTGTAGTAAGTCCAGGCTCACATCATGTCAGACAGATCCCGAGATCCGCCCTTACAAGTCTGACTCCTGGCCTGAAGCCCAGAAATCACAGGCGTTTGAGGGGGTCATCGCCCAGCACAGTCTCAAGCACCTTGACTCTCAAACATGACTGCTAGTGGAAGGACCTGGATCCCGCAAGAAGTCTACAGAGGTTTATCATCCCCTTGCCACATCAGAGTCATTTACCCATCTGCTGCTGAAGCAGCAAGGAGACCCACAGCCTATTTGAGATGCTCAGCAACGGCATCCACGCAGATCTGATCAGCGCACAGCAGGTAACCTGGGTTCCTTCTTGCTGCCATTACTCTATCACTCACCTCTTCCTCCTCTGCAGATCGTTTTTCTGCATGACCATCCTGCTCTTGCCCATTCTCGTCTCCTTCTAAGCACAAGCAAGAGAGGAAAGCACAGGTCAATTGAAGCAGCTTTTAAGGGAATGTAACCTCACAGTCAGAGGACTCAGAGGAGGAATTTCCCATGATCTTCTATTCTCCCACAGCCTGATTCCTCCCATCCTCCCTATACCAATTATTCCTACCTTCATCCTCGTCACCACCTTCTTCTTCATCCACGTCATCGGGATTCTCTTCCTCATCCTCTTCAGCTCCATTTTCCTCATCCTGAGTGAAACAAATTAGTCAGAGCAGAAACTGGCATAAGGATGACATTCCCATGTGCTCTTTGCTGCAAGTGCAAGAACACTTTCCACAGCTCCAGCCACTTTAGATGCCAGCCTCAGATGTGCATCAAGTGAGCGACTTCTGCACTGTTATACCATCATTCCCACCATCCCAGCTGAAACCCTCCTCCCAACCAGCCTTCTTTCCAAAACCAACCCTTCCCGTCCCTCCTCACTGGTATGAACCTCTTTGAACTTCCATGACCTTACATCCCAACAAGCTGCTGCCATCCCATCCCATCCCAACAATCAGAACATCTCCCTGCTTACAGGCTAATGACTTAGCCTATGCTCGTAGCACATCTGCTTCCAGATCCCTTCTGACCTTCATCAATCTGTGCGTTTCCTCACTGTTCCTCCACCCGCCTTCTTCAACTCATACTCCTTATGCACCTCAGGATACTTCAGCAGGCACAGGACCACATCTCCTGTGCCACCTTCCTCCTGACTCCTGCTTACCCTTGTCTCCGTTCCCTTCTTTGACCTTTCTTTTTTTCCTTCTCGTTGGGCCATGCTGACTATGCTAAGTCTTTCAAGCTCATTCTCTACAATCATCCTATAGCTCGCTCTTCATTTGCCCCTCTCCCTTATGAGCTCCACTGGCCTGTCCTTTTTCTTAATCTCCCATATTCCTTTCATATTCATTACCCGCAACGAGCCAGGCTTATAAAACCCTCCTCGACGCCTCTAGATCTATCCCCCAGAAGGGCCTCACCTCCACTATCTCCTTCTTCTTTTCTTTATGGACTGTTTTCTCCTCAAGTTTTTCCTTCTTTTCTTTCATTTCCTATACGTGAGATGAGGAAAAAACATTCCGGTGGTCAGCGGCGAGAGAATAAAAAAAAAAAAAGACTGGGATGCTTAAACAAAGAGGGTTTAAAGGAGACCCGGAGTAACGGCAAGGAGAGAAAACGTTATTAGGCGTTAAATCTGCCCTCCCTGACAAAGAAAAAGCAGCGAAAACGCGTCAGAGCTACTTTTAGACAACACACATGTGGAAACCAGAAGTACGGAAGAAGTTTAATCGGTTTTGGTTTTTTGTTTGTTTTTTTTTTGATGTGG
>NW_009259718.1:3637748-3643198 GCF_000687185.1 Egretta garzetta | reverse complement strand
CCCAGCTCCGAGTCTCCTTGTAAGCAAAAGCCCTTTCTGGAGAATGGCAGGTTGTGTCTTTCAGTGGCAGGGCTTTGTTGCTAACTGAACAGACGCTTCTATAGCCGCGCTTCAGACCATTGTTTATCAGCTTGAGCAGACCGGGATGACTAAATTCCCTTTGCCTTTCCCAGAAGACTTAACATTGTCCTACTCTTAGTCACACACAAAAAATTTGCATGCATTTGCAAGCCTATGTACAAAACTAAGTGTGCACATGAGTACATACTTATGTACACGTGTACTCAGTCATTCTCACAGGTACAAGGCAAGGTTATTAATTCATCTTGTTGGAAAGTGTATTTAGGCACATGAGCTCTTCTTGTTCTTCCGATACAAACGCAGTAAGCCTCTGCAAAGTCAGGATTCAGAACTGGTGCGCCGAGTTTAATCAAATGTGTTTCAGTTTGAGCATTTAATAGAAAAAGCGATTGGTACTTGTGGAACAGGGAGGGCAATGAGTATGTATCTCCTGAAGGAAAGTACAAAAGAGATTGGGTAAATTATAATCTGTGTGACAGGGAGGTAGGAGGTCCCCACCTTGTCATCTCCTCTCCTCCACAGCTACAGTTGCTTCTCTCAGATGATCTATGTTCTTCCTAGCTAGAAACTGTCTGTCCCAAAGAAATTGTCACGTAACCCAGACACACAGATCTAGAGTAGTACCAAAACAGAAAAGCATGAGAATACATGCATTGATTCCCCTGCCTTCTGTTTCATAAGCCCCTCTGGCCAACTTCTCAGTTGTAGCTGCTATCAGCATTCAGACCCTGGTTTCATTACCCCTCTTTCATCCCTCTCTTCTGCAAGAAGAAAATCTTAATTTCTGGAGCTATGCCCCAAAATAGGAGCCAAAAAAAATTTATAAAGTGTCCAGATATTGTTCCTCTCTGCTTCTGCTTGTCAGGAGATGCGTGGCTCATGGCCCTGCTGTTGTGTTCACCAGTCCAGGTTTTTCATCCTTTCCTTCACACACTCAGCCACTGAAAATGCCAAACGGTGTACACCAACACACACTCCTTGGCAGAGACGTTTTCACATGAACGCACAGACGGCCCTTGACACAACATCCTAGAGGGGAGAAAGCAAGGATTGTATTCAGTGATGACACTGTGCCCAAAGCGCCTTGTTGACACAGACAGCACACCCACAGACGCAAACAAACACCTGTTTGTGTAAGGGAAGCCTATTTCCAACAACCTGTGGGATGGGGCCGCTTGGTCAGCTCTACAAACTGGTGTGCCACCCGCGACCTCTCCCTTCCCCCCAGCACTTGCAGTGTGCAGCCTCACGTTTTCCCTTCCATGCTCCCCACCACATCCTCCTTGCAATTTTTACCTCCTCTGTCCCTTCTCAACTTTAGCCTCCTGTCTGTATTCTTGGCAGCATTCTTCCTGTGGCCCTCTCCTTTGCCTCCCTTTGCGACATCCTTTATCCCACGTATCTCGCATCACCCCCCTTCATTTTCCACGTCTCCCATTTTGCCCTGAATGCCTACATCACATATGTTTTTCTCCTTAAATCCTCTGTGAAACTCTTCTTTGTGCCTTGCGACATGCCCGCTTCTGCATCCCAGCTCTTCTTGCCCTTCAGATCCTGAGGGTGGGATCCCCTCGGCTCCTAGGGTGCAGCCGCTTTGCTCAAGCCCATAGGGCAGCCTTAGCCTTCTCACCTGACTCTTCCTTATGTCTTCTGCTCCTCCATCTGATTTGTGCCACGCTGCATTTCGTCTGCCGATCGATAGCAGCTTTTCTCTGCTTCCCCTCTCCCATCTGTGTTTTTCCCTTTGTTGCAAAGGCACGTATACTCATTGTGCAGTCTGCAGATGCGAGTCCCTTTTCAGTACGTTCCATAAGCTTTGCCGCAAGTCGCTTTGCCAACTCAGCAGGATGTATTCCATCCTTTTCGGAGTCTTATGTCCTTAGACAAAATGAGGGAGGTGCAGAAGTTACACGATATATCATTGTTCGGGAACATAGACAAAAGGCATGTCTGTCTGCAGCCTGCAGGACAATATGGATGTAATTTTCTTGGTACAATAAGTTACAATTTTTGTGCCGTACGCTGTTTGCGCTTTGTGTTTATGCAGGTGTGTGCATGTGTTTAGGTGCGCAGTACGCACCTATTTGTGTGCAGGGGTGGTATTTTCTGTCACATGCATTTACTTTTGCGCCTATAGGAAGTGTGTCCTTGTCTACCGAGGCACGCGTTAAGCCTTCGTGTGTGTGTCTTCACATGCCCTGAATGAATGAAACATTCACATTCCCCAGAAGAATGAAAATGATTTGCCCAGGTGGACGAGTCAGTTCATCCACAGCCCTTCGCCCAAGAAAACCAGCGCAGATATCCTGCAGCAGTGGCTGGGGAAGGAGGGAGAGCCGGCTGCGAAGAAGCGCAAGGCTTAGGCACCATTTGGGATGGCTGGCCATCCTTTTCCCTCCTGATTTTCCTAAGCAGAATGAGGAACAAGCGAGTATGGGCTTGCGTATCTGCCTGGGCTTCCACGCGTGGTATGTGTTGTCTCTGCTTCTAGCGTGTGTGGGGTGCCTGCGCCTAGAAGCAAATATTTATGCGTTTTGTTGTAATACCTCGCTAAGCATTGTCACTGTACTCTGCTGGGGGCAATGGGGACTTTGTTGTTTACGCTGAAGGCTGAACCAACTCTGAACCGTTTTTTGAGCAAAAGCAAAACACAATACTGGGTATTCCAAGAATTTTATTTTGTGAGCTAACTCCTAAGTGTTTCCGAGACTCTTCCAGACTGTTTGCTGAACAACAAACGAGCAGCAGGTTGTGTATTTGCATTAACTTTTCTTAGATTTACATAAACTCAGAGACAGAGAGTACTTGTCCTTTCACTGACAGCAAAACGAGCAGAATCTCAAAGTGCAGAGGGAATGTGCTTGAATGCATTTATGTATTTAATCCACACCGTTTGTCCCTCTGTCCTGTGTCCATTAAAAATCCAGGCAGATAATCAGTTTTGTCCTCCTTTCATGGTGCTGTATCCTGAAGTCAAGAGGAAATACCCAAGAATTCAACCACCGGCCAACTTTGCCCTGGGAAATGGCTTCCTGGGAGGCAACACGTTTAAATAAGCGCTGCGGAGGGCTGGGAAGCGGGGTAGGTGACATGACGAGAGGAAGCGAGAGGAGTAGAAGGGCGTGACAAGGGGTGACACAGCCTGTCAGGAGATTGGAGATGGGAGGGAGATTTTGAGTCGTGATTTTTTGTGAACCTCCCTTTGCTAACGCAGCACAGATGGAGGTCGTGGCTCTCACTCGCAGTGTGACAGACACATTCTTCACACGAGCAAAATATTCTGAAAGTAATCGCTGCCGCACAAGGCCAGCCGCAGCCACCACAGGCTGGCTCTGGCATCCCAAATACGAACCGTCACGTTTGAGGATCAAATCTGAGCTGTCCTTCACTCGGGGTGCCCTTCATCTGAGGTCAGAGTTAGTTGTTGGGTGAGGATTACGTAAGAGGCACAGATGAAGGGAACCAATGAGGAAATGGCTGTGGGTAGCTCTGACTTCTGATAACGAGGATTTCTTTGTCTTACAGGCGTCCACCAGGGCCCTGGAACGTTTGGAGGCATTAAGAAGCTGTTTCTGTCTTCCCGGCCAAAATGATCGGTCCCTGGCAGCAGCAGGTAACAAGGCATGATTTTTCAGCGCACTGTTTATTTACCTTCACCACGTGACACTCGGTTTTCCTTTCAAAACGCTTCCACCGTGGCTGCCCCTTTGGCTGACTGTGCCGCTGAGGGCGATGGGGGTGCTGGGGGGGGCGGCCTGGCAGCAGCCGGCAGGACACAGCGGAGCTGAGGGCAGCGGCGCCATTCATCCCTCTTCCATTTTGCCCTTCGCTCACCTCCTCCTGGCTCCCTGCGGAGCTCCTTCTTCCTCCCCTTCCCCCATCCTCCACCGCCTCCAGCACAACCTGGGCAGCTTAAAAAATCAGAAAGAAAGGAAACGGAGACACCTCCATAACGGCTTTTGTTCATGATGGAAAAGAATGTGACAGAGGCAAGGTGGGAGTCTTGCTCTTTATTCACACCCTCACGCGCGTCGTTATTCTAACCTAGCAAATGGCTGCCCCCCGGCGCACGTTAGGTGTGATGTGGCGAGCACTGTCCAGAAACCTCTCCCGCCCACAGAGCAGGGGTACAGCCGCTGTGTTCCTCAGGACGGCGGGCTTGTCCACGCTCCAGAAAAAGGTTGCGTTTCCAACTCCTCCTCCCAGGGTCTCACCCGGCGCTAGCCAGCGGCACGATCCTGCGCAAGCTGGATTCCCTCGAGATGTGCTGAGGCGGTTGTGCCGCTGGTAGCGTAGCCTTTGGTAATGGGTTCACCAAGTGCAAGGACTGCCCATGAGGCTACAGGGGCGTCCCGTAAGAGTCACAGCCTCAGCCCCCCTCTCTGAAACCCAGCCCCTTGGGTCGCAGCCCACTTGCAGAGGAGCGGGATTAGGGACAGGAAAAGGGTCCTGCAGAGCAGTGTTTGTTCCCAGCTCCCTTCTGCTCCTCCCTTGTCTCTGCGTCTGGAAGGCAGCAATGCTTGACTTTGTATTTGCAAAAAACTGAGGGAGCCCTACCATCTCTAGGGCCTGCCGGGGGTGGGAGAATCTGGGTACCTGAGGACAGCAAGTCATTTTATCCCAGACCTGGGGGAAAAAGGGAAAAAAAAAAAAAAAACTTTATGTTGTTGCCCAAGAAGCTCTTTGCCCACCTTTGAATCCTGCCACTGGAGGTCAGCTCCGCATGTCCTCATCAAACTCCAGGAGAGCCGCCGAGCAAAAGGAACAGGCACCGAGCAGGAGACGCTCCCCAGGCTGGAGGCCTCTGGGGGATGGTTCAGGGTTGTGCAAGAGGAGGCAGCGGGGCCGAGGCAGCGCTGGTGGAGGCTCGGTACGAACCGCGGTGCTCACAGGTGAGCCCTGAGCTGGTGACCGGAGGGCGCTGCAGCAGCTCCCACATCAGCAGCCTCCCCCAGGAGCGCTGCCCCAGAGGCCCGGCGCTGCTCAGGCTGCCCCTGCCTCACCGTCCTGCGCCGCTGCGCCACCCGCAGCTTCCATGCCGGGGGCACCAGCCTCAGCCTCGGAAGAACAGCGCTTCCTAGGTACACCAGGGGACCCCTGAGGAGTCTCCTGCACAAGCGCAGGCACAGGCCTCCAGTGAGAGGTCATTTTCTGGACACCAAGCAGTTTCGAGACCTGCTGTAGCGGGTAAAAAACTGGCCGGATGGCCGAGCCCAGGGAGCTGTGGTCAGCGGAGTTAAATCCAGCTGGCGGCCGGTCACAAGCAGTGTCCCCCAGGGCTCAGTTCTGGGCCCAGTTCTGCTCAGCCCCTTTATCAATGACCTGGGCGAGGGGATTGAGTGCACCCTCAGCAAGTTTGCAGATGACAC
>NW_009259718.1:3636792-3637211 GCF_000687185.1 Egretta garzetta | reverse complement strand
GGCTGTAGTGAGGTGGGGGTCGGCCTCTTCTCCCAGGTAATGGGCGAGAGGATGAGGGGAAATGGCCTCAGGTTGCACCAGGGCAGGTTTAGGTTGGACCTTAGGAAAAATGTTTTTTGCCAGAGGGGTTATCGGGCACTGGAAGGGGCTGCCCAGGGAGGTGCTCGAGCCCCCATCCCTGGGGGGATTTAAGAGCCGGGCGGACGAGGTGCTCGGGGCCGTGGTTTAGCGGTGGGGTGGCCGGGGTAGGGTAACGGTTGGACTTGGTGATCTTAAAGGGCTTTTCCAGCCCGAGCGGTTCTGTGGTTCTACGGAGCGTTGCCCATTCCCTACGCGTTCTGCCACGCGAAGCGCGCTGCCGGGTCATTCTCCTCCGTCAGACTCCGAGCTCCAAGGACGGGGCTCCTGCCACCGCCCGG
>NW_009259718.1:3613621-3635182 GCF_000687185.1 Egretta garzetta | reverse complement strand
CGAATAGGCGGGCAGAGGGCCGGCCGGGCTGCGGGAAATACCGCAGCGCAGCAGCTGTCTGGCGAAAAAGACAAGCGTCCTCTTCAGGGGCAGCGCGGGGAATAACCTGGATCGCGTTGGTCTGATTTCTGTCATATGCGAGCATGGGCTTGGAGGAAAGCGTAATTAAATAAAGTAGGCCAGGAGGCATTGTAAGTGTCTGAGGGAGAGAGGGCTGGAATACCTCATCTTTGTCTTTGCGTAAGGGTTTTTTTTTTTCCTTACGCAAAGGAGGGTTTCGGTTCAGATAGATAAAATCTACTGTTCCATCCAGTGTTTGTTGCTGTTCTGCACCGGAAATCATTAACGGGGCTGGAGAAGACTGCTAAAGCAGTTGTCAAGTTGTAAGGAACTACGTAAAGAGAAGACAACAAACAAGTAGTTTTGAAATATGAGTCTTCAAATCTAACAAAGGTCCCAAGAACTCTTCCTGGGATTCCTTTTGCTGAATGTTTTTGTTTCTGTCCACAGTCCAGAAATTGGATGCTATTGATAAATTTTGGCAGTGAAACTAAGTTGGCAGTCCTTGCCAAAGCGGATAAGGAATAGACTGTAATACAGTAAGAATTTGATTATGTTAAGCGTGGCACTAGTAGAAATTTGGTGGAATTAATTTATGTAGAAGGATAATGTCCAGTTTTTGCTTATAAAATTGGTAATTAGCAAGAATTTTATCAGCTGCAAACAAACCATCAGGAGAGGAGGCCTTGATGTCCCAGTTAGTCACAGAATTACTCTGTGTTCTCATTGATGTGGTAGGTATGAGTCTAGCTTTTATTATGGGAAGCATTTCCAGTAGAGACAGGAAAGTATTGGTTTGTAGTAGGTGCTTTTGTGATCTCAGGAATATTATATGCTGTTGAGGTTATTCACACTCGAGGGATAAGCACAGACTACGAGATGTGCAGAGCAATGCTATGGTATTTCCCAGACTTTTTTTGCTGTGGCTGCTGTCTTCTGTGGCCATTTGTCCTTATTCTCCTTTTTCTCTCCTTGCTCCTCCAGCACATCTGAATGCATACAGCCCTCAAAGTGAAGGCTGCAAAAGAAAGAAAGGAAGGAAAACCAGTTAGGGACCCCAGTTATTATTCCCTTTCCCTCTCAAATCTGAAAAAGCTGTATGCGGTCTCAACCTCTTGGCAGGTGTACATATAGCCCTGTAGGAAAACAGCAGATGAAGATTACTTGGGGCGGAGGGACGTCACACAGTGTCAGGGCATACACAGCCCATTCTGGAGGTTTCAGTCTTGCATTTGAGTGCATTTGTGCGTGTGTTGTGGAGGGGTGAGAGGACGTTATCTAGGATCATGTGCTCTCTTGTCCCATTAAGTGTAGTCTTCTCTTTGCAGCCAGGATGGTCTTTGTGCACCTCCCTGCAAAATTAAGAACTGCTCTTCTAGAAAGGTTTGATTGTTTCACAGAGCTGTTAATGTAAAGGGTTTTGGTGGCACCAGAGGGAATGAGTATGAAATGATGGTGGTACATGGACTGCAGACCTGAGAAGTGGCTTTCATCTGTTAGAGCAGTGAGGTTCTGGAATGGCCTTGGCCATGCTTGGCTCTAAAGCATTAGTGGGACCAGAACACCAAACTGCTTCTGAACAGACATCAGTTAGTGCCTGAGAGGCACTCTGTGCTTAATACCTTCTGTTACAAGACATAAGATGGGATCCAGAGGTCCCTTCCCGCCCCAAGGATCACCATAAGCAACTCTGAATTCTTGGGATTCTGGATTTTCAGCTTGGAAAGGAATGTACAGTTACATAAGAGAAAGTCAGAATGGGCAGATTATGTGGGGCTTTGTCATCTGTCATCCCTTCCTCACCATTGTTCTCTCAACCTTTCCAAAAGGGACCCTTTTGCCATCCACCGGCAGCACATGAACCGCATGCTTTCTGGAAGTTTTGGGTTTGGCCCACTCCTTGGCATCACGGATCCTCTTGGCAGGTGTACATATAGCCCTGTAGGAAAACAGCAGATGAAGATTACTTGGGGCGGAGGGACGTCACACAGTGTCAGGGCATACACAGCCCATTCTGGAGGTTTCAGTCTTGCATTTGAGTGCATTTGTGCGTGTGTTGTGGAGGGGTGAGAGGACGTTATCTAGGATCATGTGCTCTCTTGTCCCATTAAGTGTAGTCTTCTCTTTGCAGCCAGGATGGTCTTTGTGCACCTCCCTGCAAAATTAAGAACTGCTCTTCTAGAAAGGTTTGATTGTTTCACAGAGCTGTTAATGTAAAGGGTTTTGGTGGCACCAGAGGGAATGAGTATGAAATGATGGTGGTACATGGACTGCAGACCTGAGAAGTGGCTTTCATCTGTTAGAGCAGTGAGGTTCTGGAATGGCCTTGGCCATGCTTGGCTCTAAAGCATTAGTGGGACCAGAACACCAAACTGCTTCTGAACAGACATCAGTTAGTGCCTGAGAGGCACTCTGTGCTTAATACCTTCTGTTACAAGACATAAGATGGGATCCAGAGGTCCCTTCCCGCCCCAAGGATCACCATAAGCAACTCTGAATTCTTGGGATTCTGGATTTTCAGCTTGGAAAGGAATGTACAGTTACATAAGAGAAAGTCAGAATGGGCAGATTATGTGGGGCTTTGTCATCTGTCATCCCTTCCTCACCATTGTTCTCTCAACCTTTCCAAAAGGGACCCTTTTGCCATCCACCGGCAGCACATGAACCGCATGCTTTCTGGAAGTTTTGGGTTTGGCCCACTCCTTGGCATCACGGATGGGACCACACCTGGGGCTCGCCAGGCTGGCCGCAGGATGCAGGTAAAAGTACAGGATAGGATTTCATAAACTGCCTGTTAGCTTCTGTCTTCTGCTGTTACTGGGCTGGGCACACCCCTCACCTTCTCAGGGATGGTGGGCACAGAATTAATCTCTAAAGCAGTGGTGGTCTTGTCCTTTTCTTTACTCCACGTGCATTGATACATTGAACACAACTGTGTTCTGGGTTGAATGGGAGGAAGGGAAGAAATACTTGTTATTTCTCAAGGACATAAATCAATGTAACTGGGAGAAACTTAGGAGCATCGCCTTCTGTCTGGTTTGTTAGGGGTGATATGGTTTGAACCACCATGAGCCTGTGGGGCACTTTCTTGACCTGTTTGTTGGGCCTGAGTGTTCCCAGTTCTGTTTCTGAGATGGATGTGGGTGTTCTGAGGAGGATCTAGTGTTTGGCTGTTGCAGGGTCATCCTCTGTTCTGTTTTTTCTGTTGTCCCGGCAGGCAGGAGCTGTTTCACCCTTTGGGATGCTCGGCATGGTAAGTTCTCTGTTTTTCTGCGTCAAATTAGAGACTTTCCAAGTAGTGGCTCCACACTGAGATTCATCAGCGCTGTGTGCAACCGGTACTAAGATGTAGCCATCTGTGAGCAAGACCATCTATCCTAAGGGGTGGTGAGGGTGGGAAGGTGTGAAGAATGAGCTCTAGATTTATAGTAAACAGAATACGGAAGAGGGTGTTGAACTGAAACTGGAGGCAGCTGGTTTCTCTTGGACCTCTCTCATTGAGTTGCTATATGACTTCAGGCCTTTCCCTTGTTTCCCCTCTAATGTTTTGATCTTGTCTGTGAGCTGGTTTAGAGGAGAGATTCTAACTCTGTTTGTTTGGGGAGGTTGTATTTGCACCTTGACCAGAGAAGAGCCCTAAAGCTGTTACAGCGCAATATTTCACAGGAATTGGGACAGTTAATATCCAGGAAGAGCAGATAGTCTCTTAATAACCTCATATGTCTGAAAAGAAGCTGCAGATCTGTTTGGAGGTAATGGAAGAACCGTGACAAGGCAGGGAAAAGACTTAGCTCTCAGTAGGCAGAGGTGATTATTGAACCTCCTTTGCCAGTGGTGGCAGATGGAAAAGCCAACAGAATACTTCAGGTGAATAGGACTGGAATGAGAATGGCCATGTGTATGTGAGAACTACTAAAATGATATGGTGGAAATAGGTTATTCCAGATCCAACAACTTCAGCTGCTTTGCTCTGCAGGATTGCCTCGGTGAAAGAGACTGAGCATCCTGGAACTGTTGTAGCTCAGAGAAGGGTTAATAAGAATGCAAACAGATAGACTTCAGAGGATAATAGCATTGCGCGTGAGCACTGCTTTGCTGGAAAGGAGAACAAGAGGCTACTTGAGGAAACAAAAAAATCAGCAGGTTTAAACTGACATAGTAATTTTGTTTACATATTGCACAATTAACCCGTGGGACCTGCTGGCCCAGTATATTACTGCAGCCTTTAAGTTTACAAGATTAAAAAGTCAGGTGTTGGTAGGGAAAATAAGAAAAGTTGTTATTATGTTAGAAAGAATACAATCAACGGAAACTTCCTGGTGGTTTAAATTAAGAGTTGAGTGTGATGAGGTGAAAACATCATCAAGGATGACTGTCTTATGGTTAAGATCACTGGAAGTGCATACCTGAGATTTCTTCTCTTAGCTTCGCCGAGTGCCTGCACTCAGAAACCCCAGTGCTCTGGGAGCCAGACCCAAACTAAAAGAGCAACCTTTGCTGTATCTGGAGATCTGGAGAGCCAGAACACTTGGGCAATGCAACCTGAGAGAATGGAGAGAAGAGCAGCCCCCAAATCCTGTCTTTTTTCTGCGCTACTGAAAGAAAAGGAGAAGAACAAGTTTTTTCTTCTTAGGCAGCAGTCTTTTGTCCCTTGCAGATAGTTGGTTGGTCTTTCCTCCCGTATCTTTCCAAACTGACTATTCTTGTGTTCTCTTTTCCTTTTTATCAGGCAGGTGGCTTTATAGATATGTTTGGGATGATGAACGACATGATTGGAAACATGGTAAGAACCCTCCATAAGTCATCCTGTCGAGGGGAGCGCTGAGGATGCTCTTGCCATCCTCTCTGAGGTCTCCCATCTTACCGTGCTTCTTTGGTATTGGCTCTGCTCAAGCTGCTGAGGGGGCAGAGGCTGTAAGCTTTGCTTGCTGACTGACACGGAGTGATGGAGAGCGTGCTCCTGAAGCGTACCCACTGAGGGCAGGGAGGAGAGATGGCTGAGGAAGGAAGTGTGGGGGGTAGACTTGTTTAGCAAGAAACAAGAATTAATTTAACAGGAAGATGCATTCTCCAGGAACATGGACCTATGGGGATTATGTTCTTCCAGTTGTAATATCTTCCTGCTTTGTTGTATATAGAGAGAATTAACTGCCGTCTCTTCTTCCCTCCCATTCCTTCTTTACACCATTCCCCATTTCTTCTTGCAGGAGCATATGACAAGTGGTGCTAACTGCCAGACATTTACCTCCTCAACTGTCATCTCCTATTCCAACCTGGGTGATGGACCCAAAGTCTATCAAGAGACCTCAGAGATGCGCTCAGCACCTGGTGGGGTAAGGAGGAGGCTGCAGTGCATTTTCCCAGCACGAAGCTGCTGGCTTTGCTGTGGGTGGTTAGACTTCGTTTGGTGGCTCAGTGCTGGCCACCCACAGCACTTCTGCTTTGCAGTCAGTTGCAGTTCAAGGAACGCGTTGTGACTCACTGAACCATGCTGGGGGCCACTGGGAGGGGATGGGAAGCGCTGGCAGGGCGGGAATCCATTTTTCCCTTATAGTTACGTTGTGTCTGAGATCCTGGGAGTGGTGGCAGTGCAGCATGACTGAAACGCTGCAGGCAGGAATCGGGGTGCCTTATGGGGAGAATGAATTAAACTGTTGATCCTACATGGGAATCTGCCCTCAGATCCGTGAGACAAGGCGGACCGTAAGGGACTCGGACAGCGGCTTGGAACAAATGTCGATTGGACACCACATCAGGGAGCGGGCCCACATCATGCAGCGGTCCCGGAACCATCGCACGGGTGACCAGGAGGAAAGGCAGGACTACATCAACATGGACGAAAGTGAGTACTGTCCATGTCCTCCTCCTGGCAAACCCAGGTGCCGCGTTCCCACCTCCTCCCCGTCTGAGCTTGTTCTTTCCTTACATAGGTGATGCAGCTGCATTTGATGATGAGTGGAGGCGAGAGACGTCCCGTTTCCGGCCACAGCGAGGGCTGGATTACAGACGTCATGAAGGCAGCAGTGGCCGTCGGGCTGAAGGGACTCGCCTTGCAATCCAGGGCCCTGAGGATTCTCCCTCCAGACAGTCCCGTCGGTATGACTGGTGAACTCGGAGCAGACCTTGTGGGGGGTGCAGCGTGGCCACCCCCAAATCTACCTACACGCTCTTGTAAGTCTTTGTAAGTTTATTTTTCCTCATCTTCCTGTGTGCGGTTGCCTCTTAGCCATGTGATCTTTTTTTTCCATTGCCCCAGTCTTACATTGTTTTGCAGTGTTGGTTGGAAAAGGGTTTTCCCATTTAATCCAGAGAGCAAGGGGAGGTAGGAGTATTGAGGAAATGCTGTTCTGAATGGGAAGGTGGAAGCTGTTAGCTTTCTCACCAACAAAAAAGTGTGGTGTCAGCCTTAACCGATGGTTGAAACGGTATGAAATGAGGTAGGATTGCATCTGTAGAGTGTTTATACTGTCATTGTATGGAACTTGGAGACCATGTGCTGTCAATCCCGTTTGAAATGTAAGTTAAGTGCTGGTGTCTGCTCTCCTGTGTTTTTAGTAGGGTTCACTAGGATGTGACCTAGTGCTTGCAAAGGGACTTTTTGCCTGTTTTTTGATGTCTAGACATGAGGTTTAAACACTTCTTTATCTGTCTTCTGTGCTGCTTTCTGGTCACCACTTACTCTTTTGATTTTCTCTGTTTCCCTTCCTCCCAGGTACAGACAGTGAAACT
Source organism: Egretta garzetta (assembly GCF_000687185.1). NCBI lineage: Eukaryota > Metazoa > Chordata > Aves > Pelecaniformes > Ardeidae > Egretta > Egretta garzetta. The sequence goes on along the minus strand of NW_009259718.1, from coordinate 3,628,393 downwards.
CTGAAGCCCTTTCAAAGCACCACTTGGACCCTCCTCAAATTTAGTATTAACCTCCCTCCCACTTAAGAATTGAAAACAAAGCAACTAATCTTCTGCATTGCTCTTTTTTGCCCCGTTTGGGTGCTGTAGTGGGGCGTGGGGAATCTCACTGATGTGCAAGGAACACATTAAATGCCCATTCCCTTTCTGCTCTCCCTTGGTTCTGTTCTTTCTGCCAGTAGTGGTGGGCATGAGGAGCTGCCACCTCGCCTCTTCCATCCTTTCCGCTCTTTCTGTGCTGGGTTGGGCTGGTTCTGAAGTTTGTGTTTAGTCCCCTGTGAAGGAAAGATGAGGGAATTGTGCTAGAACCCCGTGTCGGTCCCCTCGCTGGGACAGAGGCTTCGATTCCCCTCCTGCTCCTCGGCGTGGCTATGGAGAAGCAGAAGGATGTGTGCGTTAGAGAAGGGAGGAGCAGAACAAAAGCTGGATCAGCCTGTGGGCCCCCCCCAACCCCTCTTCGATCAGCTCCCCCACTTTTTTAATTTGTGAAACTTGTAACTAGATGTTTACTGAATAAAGAAACAAACTGTAACAAGAATTGTTGGATCAGTCTTTACCTTCAACTGACCTAGTTGTGCCTGCTGTGGAACTGAGTAACCTCTTTCATATCCTTGGGAAATGGCTGAGGGAGAAATGTGGTGGTTAATTCTAAGGTTTTATTTTCTTAGAGGAAATAGCCTTATAGCCATCTCGTATAGTTACAGAGTGAGATAACGCTCAACTTGGAAGTTATGAAAGAAGACCCAAGAACCCACCATGTCCTTCCATTGCTGTAGTTTTGCTGTGGACTCGGGGGAGATTGGTTGGTCTTCCTGGCTGCCTGGTCATCTGTGCAACCCTGAGTTGGGCCTCTGAGGTTCCGGCACGGCCAGGGAATATTTCCATTATTTTCTCATTATTTCTCTACAGCTGAGGCTGACGTCATTACGAAGGAGTTTTTCTTAACTTCTTCAGTATTGGGTGAAACTTGGGAGGCATTAGGAATACGGGGCCAGGGAAGATCTCCTGGGCTCTTGGGCCAGTTTCCTGCTCCAGCACGCACCCCTACGCACACACCTTTTCATCAGCTCATTTGGAACAGAAGGCAGGGAATCGATGCACAGCTTGCGCTCAGAAGCGGTGTGCCGGGATCCTGCCATGTATCCCCACGTGGTACATATGGGCATCAACAGAGGGACAGACGTGTTGCTGAGGACTGACTATCTTGCCCTGAAAAAAGGGTGCAGAATCCAGCCCCTGAAAGCTTTGGCCAGAGTTTGCATGTGTTTCACCCTTCGAGGAAGCGCAAGGCAGAGCTGTCAGTATGGCGGGCTCTGCCCCTGCTTCCCTGCGCTGTTCTGTCCCATAGCAAACCCCAGAAGGAGTTGTGATCTTCAGGTGACAAAGGGCTCCACGTCCAGGTGTGGCTGGAGAGGTCTCTAGCATCTGGGAGAGTGAAGGGAGGGACCTTGGCTGAGACAGTTAAGCAAGTGCTGGAGGGGGATAAGCCAGCTGCCCTGGGAGCTGACTGAGTTTCTGGAGATGTCGTAGTCAAAGCAGGCCCTGAAGAGAAGCAAGGCCGAAGGAGGAGCTACACAGAAAAAAGCAGGGCTTGGGCGAGGTGTAGTGGAAGACAAGTCATCCTGGGATTGCCAGACTTTGAAAGAAGGAACTGGAGGAACAGCAGCCCTCATCTCGGTGCTAGTCTTGAGCTGGTGCGAGATGTGGGACTGGGTGTTTTGATCCAGCGAAGAACCAACCGAGAAGCTCAGAAAGGTGCTTACAGCATCATGGTAACCAGCCGCCAAGTCCCAGCCATTCTTTGGGGCAATGTCTGAGAAAGAGAATAGGGAGATGGGTGTGTGTGTGGGGGGGGATTAACTTGGACCTTTAAGATGTGAGGATCCATTCCTCTTTGGGCATGGAATTCCTAATTTCAATCTAATCCCTAATCATTTTATCTGGATTCAGCCTCTGCACCCTGTTGGTTGATCTGGGACCCTTGCATGCTCTTCTCTGTGGCGGGGTGTGATTTACCCGGCCTCTTGCGCCTTGCTAACTGCTGTACAGTGATTTCCTGGATCTTGGCCTTCTCCAGGCATGACAAGGCTCTAGGGAGATGGAGAAGAGGTTCCGTTAGAGGAGGACCTTGTGTTAAGGCTGGGAAGCTGTCATGGTTTAACCCGGCTGGCAACTCAGCACCACGCAGCCGCTCGCTCACTCCCCCCTCCCTCAGTGGGATGGGGGAGAGAATCGGAAAGAAAATAAAAGGTTAGAGCCGAGGGCTGAGATAAAGACAGTTTAATAAGAGAAAATAATAGTAATAATGAGAATGATAACAGAATATACAGAATATACAAAACAAATGATGCACAATGCAATTGCTCACCACCCGTTCTATGGTCTGGAATAGCTCTTTGGACAGTTTGGGTTAGCTGTCCTAGCTGTGCTGTACTCCCAGCTTGTTATGCACCTGGGCGAGCAGGAGAAGCTCAAAAAGTCCTTGAGTAGTCTGAGCACTACAGCTGAAAACATCAGTGTGTTATCAACATTCTTCTGGTACTAAATCCAAAACACAGCACTATGCTAGCTACTATGAAGAAAATTAACTCTATCCCAGCCGAAACCAGGACAGAAGCAGAGACAGGAGCCCAAGAGAGAGTTTGAGAGATCCAAACCCAGAAAGTAGGGGAAGTGTATTGGGAGGATCTCCCTTCGCCAGCCCCGAGGTGGACACAGTACATTAACCTCTGACTTTGGAGAGCAGGAGGTTTTTTTTTTTCCCAAAGAAGGGAACCTCCCTTGACTCCTCTAGCCCTGGGAGGCCGTTCTTCACCTGCAGCTCAGGCTTCTGATGAAGAAGCCACCTCAGCTGCTCCAGGCTGGCTGGCACTGACCTGGGCATGATGGAACTTTTTGATCAGTGGCCTGAGGGACTCTCAAGAAGAGGAGAGAATGCGAAGGCAAGGAGCAGGAGGGCAGACCCGTACCCCAGCGGGAGGTAGGTGTGCTGCCACTGGTGCCTTTGCTGAGTGAGTGCGAGCTGTGCTTGCGGCTCTCCCTTTCACCGATGCCCTGGTCTGATGACTATCCACTTACTGATGCAGGTTATTGATCCAATGGAAGAGCATGCGGAAAAATTGCACGGAGGCAACAAAAAAGTATGTGCACACGACCAATGATTTACTCCTCTTCCTCTGTCCTTTGTCAAGCTCTGAGAAACCATAAGTTACTGTAAGCAGGTGCCTGACTCGGTGTCTGCTAGCGCTGCTCTGAGAGAGCTGCCTGAAAACAGGATCACCCCACGCCATCAGAAAGCCCATCTCTGTTCCGCCACCCTAACCTCAACATTGAGACTGCACCAATGTCTGGTTCATTTTTCCCATTAATTATAGTTTCACGTGAAATGTTTCCCTGTTAAAAGTGGCCCACCATAGGATCACAAAATGGTTTGGGCTGGAAGGGACCTGTAAAGGTCATCTAGTCCAACCCCCCTGCCATGGGCAGGGACACCTTCCACTAGATCAGGATGCTCAAAGCCCCATCCAACCTGGCCATGAACGCTTCCAGGGAGTCTATTCTCTGGGCAACCCGTTCCCATGTCTCACCACAACCCTCACAGTAAAGAATGTCTTCCTGATACCTAATCTAAATCTACCCTGTTTTGGTTTAAAACTGTTACCCCTCATCCTCTCACTGCACTCCTTGATAAAGAGTCCCTCCCCATCTTTCCTGTAGACCCCCTAAAAGTATTGGAAAGTGCCTTAAGGTCCCTGGATCAGAGCAAAGGGAAGGCCTGGGATGGGTCTCTTAGGCTTCTGAGATGTCTGCAACAGCTCTTCCAGCAGGATGGAGAAAAGAGATGGTTGGATGTTCCCAGCACAAAAGTCAGACAGTGTTTGCTTAAAATGTTCCGGGCGTGGTTCCAGGTCATCCTTGTCCATCCGATGGAGACAAAAATCCATTCTCGCTCCTCCTGCAGCTGTCACCTTCACACGGGACTAGCTGAAGCACCAAAGCAGTGCAGTTCAGTGGTACTTCTGGATCTGGCTAAGGAGCGAGGAGGGCACCTGGAGGGAGACAGAGTGGGCGCCGTGCTTAAAAGGGCTGAGGGGAGGTGGAGAGAGGCTGGGAACACTGGCAGAAAGGCGGATGGCATATCCTCGGGTGAGAGCACGCTACCCACGCGCAGATAGCCTGGAAACCTAAGGGGGTCGGTTTGTTGTGTATTCAGTTTTCCATATTTGAAAGTTTATGGTGAAAATAAGAGCCATGAGCGCTAGTGGGAACCTTAAATGCTTCTGGCGGGCACCCTGAAGCCCTCTGCACCTTCCACTGTACTTTTTAAGGCATTGCAGAATACTGAGGAAATAACCTTGCGCCAATATTCATAAGCAGTAAATGAGGCGATATCCACAGCTGTAAACCAGCTAAACTGACATTAAGAGATCAAAAATGCAATACATTTTAAAATAAAAATGGTTGTATGCTTTTATAATTTTCCTCAATCTCACTTCCTCGAAATTGTTCCTGTCCGACAGCTGTAGTATTTTCCGATTAAATCACAGGTTGGGTTAACAAAGGCACCGCAGCAATCTAAAGTTAAAGGTTACAGGAGCCCAAGGGATCTCACTTAACCACACAAGACTATTCCCCAATTAAAAGAAAAAAAATTATTAAGACAACAACAGGGCCAATATAAATTTTAGTTCACTGATGGATTTCAAGTAATGAGGGGGAAAAGAGACCCCCAGAATATGAAATTATTTCTAGTAGGATGCTGTTCTGAAACTAATGCTCATTAGTAATGTGATTAATGATCTGAAAGAAGATATTAAACCAGTGCTGATGAAGCTTTCGGAGGACCTAAGGAACAATGAAGGTGATAAACGATGGAAAGAGAGGAGATGCACAGAGCAGTCCATAACTATTGGTGTGGCATTTATTTATAAACAGTAAGTATTTCTGGCTGCACCAAAAGCAGGAAGGCATTCATCCAGGAGCACAAATGTAGTCTGTGCTCTTTCAGGATGGAGGACCTGTTTTCTGGAAACTCCAGAGGGACGCCGAAAAGAATCAGGGCGCTGGGAGATAACAGAGTAAGTGAATGTTACTTGCATAATTCCTTGGCTGTGGAAATGGGTCACACTTGGGGGCAATTAGCCTGAGGGGAGGTAAAGTTTCTCCCCTATATCACAATGGTGAACCCATTGCGTGAAATCCAAGTATACGACACCAAAAAAGGGCACCAGAGATCAGAAGGGCTCAAGAAGGGAGCAACAAGGGTGACTTTGAAGCCTGGAAACGCTGACTGACACCACAGGATAATGTGAACTCAAGACCCTTGTGCCCGAGCTCATTCCCCTTGAGCACGGGCGGGCGTTACCTGTATGGGAACGAGGTTTCTGACAGCAGAGGCCTCCTTGCCCTGGCAGGGAACCTGCAGCTACCCCACGACCAAACTGGAAACGGAGATGCGGGTCTTCACGGGAGAGTGCGACCATTAGTGCCTACCTGGGTTCTCCAGCTCTCGCTGCTCCAAACCTCGCTGGGGCGTCTTGGGGGGGGAGAGGAACAGGGTGAGGTAGTTCTTGGTCACTTGAGAAGCCAAACGATGTGACTATACCTGTCCCTTCGAGCTTTAAAAACCGATGAATCAGAGAAGAAAGCAGGCTGGCAGAGCGCTGGACTGCAGGGGAGGGTGGGAAGGGGAAGAAGAGACCTGCTGACTTGACGGGGACTTCAAAACACATGGGACCACAGAGGGAGCTGCGGGAAACGGACCCCTCTGTGCGCACCACAGTTCGTCTGGGAGACAAATGTGCGCTGCCACGGGGCGAGAGCGTAAAATCCCACAGGCAAATGCCGCTCCCGCGGCACCGACTCCAGTGTTGGAGACCAGCGAGATTTAAAACAGACCTCAATACAGGGTCTAGGTTAAAACCACTTGTTTGATTTTGCAACATTTTTCTGCTTTCCAAAACACTCTATAAGAAAAAAAAAAAAAAAAAAAAAAAGAGAGAGAGAGAGACTGGATTTTATTTTTCAGCCCTGTCTTCAATGTGACTATTTTTGCCCTCCTGGGAATTTTCTTTTTTAAAGACAACACTTCAGAAAACGTCCCCTTGGCGAAACGCCACTTAGGTTATTATTGCTGCCACTATCTCCTCACATCTGGCTGGTTTGGCTGGGTTTATAAATTCTGAGGGCACTTAATACAAACTTAGGGGGGAAAAAAGAAAGGAGCTACAAAGGAAGGGGAACAGAATAGACACTACCCGTCTCCAGATGCTGGTGCTGTAATGATCAGGGGTAACCTGGAGGCAGGGAAATCAGCCTCATGATATCCATCCCTTACTAATAAGAGAAAAGGAGACCAAAGATCGCAGAAAAATAAATGCACGAGTAAATAAATAAAAGCCAGAGATACTGCCAAATTGGATGAGGGTATTGCACAGGAGGACATGGGTGTAATCTGCAGCCTCTTTGATTATAAGCAGCAGAAAAGAAGACAGACTGGGGATCGCCAGTGAATCGTATACCAACTGCGAGCACTTACCGAGGCATCGAGAAGACACGGGTGCTCCGGGAGGCGTTTCTAGGAGTGATAGGTGTGGGTTACTGCTGCTGTGCAAGGCGCTGGTAAGGCTTCGCCCATGGAAGAGACCCGTGCTCATTTCTAGCCAAGAAAGCTTAATGTGAAGTGCAAGTACAAGCAAGCTTGTAGGATCGCCAACAAGCTATGGAGATCTCACAACATATGAGGAGGCTGGTTTGGTTAGTTAAGCAAAGTGAAGTCTATTCTCGAGGGAAATAAACACCAGGGAGGAAGAACAGCTTCAGCTAAAGCCGTGCTGGCACGAGAGAATATAAACTAGCTGTGAATCCATTGAAGCTGGAAATTAGAAAAACTTCCTAACCACTACAGCAGTCAGGTTCTGGGGCAGCCTGCCAAGGGGACTAGTGGGGACAATAAAACTAACCAGTTTTTGGTTGGCACTTGAGAAGCTTTCACAAGGGATTATGAGACTCTACTGGTCACGCTTGGTCACCAGGAGCCTCCTTCTCACTTCTGCTCCCACTGAACAGATCATCCATCTTCCCACATCTCGAAGCCAGTGCTAAACGCTTCAGGGGCAGATGTAGGGAATCCCACAGGGGACAGGGCAAAGCCTCCCCAGAAACATTTTCTCCTGATCTGAAGGGGCTGGGACTTCACTTGCGCCCTGGAGCAGGAGGGCTCAGAGCTGCTTTTAGCGCATGCACAAGTGCTGCAGTAATTCTGGATGTTCTTGTCACCTGTATATAAGGGTCATGGCTCTTGAATCCAGCTGACATTTTGGTATTTATTGAATTAATCACAACATGGATATAATTGCACAGAGAATTTTGTTGCAAATGAACTCCTTTCCCCAGCAGTGGAAGAGCCTGCCACCAGCAGAGGAGGCAGAGGAAAATCCAGCCCAGCAGTTCCACACCGCATCGGCAGGGATGCTCCCAGAAAACTGGAGCAGCCCCAAAGAGAAACACCTAAGAGGTGGGGGGTTGAGGAACCAAACAGAGAAAGCAGGTGTTTTTTTTCTGAGTTTTGCAGCTAAGTGCTGACTTGTATTAGGAGAAGGGATGAGGAAAGAAGAGCCCTGCAGGTGGGAACACAGGCAGACACCCATGGAGAGGATGGCAAAGATGGAAAGGGGTCATAGAAGGGAAACAAGTAGCTATTCCAGAGCATAAAAAGAAGACAGGAAGGATGTCAGGGGTCTGAGAGATGCATTTGCAGCTGCTGACATGGACCATGGGACTCTTTCGACTACTGTACCTTGGCAGTGCGTCATAGTCCTGCAGAGCCGGGGCCTGGTCTAGCCGTGGCACGAGGCAGGCACACCCCTCAGCTGTGGCTGCCAGTGGGGAGCCTTCGCGAGAAGGTACGGCCCCACGGGAAGCAGACCGGGACACCCATCTGTCTGTCTGAGTTCACTCAACAGACCAGACTGTCAGGGACCAACCTTCCACAAAAAGCCTTTATGGGGGAGGTGAGCCAATGCCCCATGAGAAACCTGCTGTCACGAGACATTCCCCGCCCCAGCCAGTGTGGCTCAGCACAAAGGAGGCTTGGTAGTGTTTGACAGATACTTTGATACACACCAGCCCATCCCTTCACCAAAAACCAAACCCAAAAAAACCAACCCTTGTTTGAAGAACAGAGCCAAGGGTGGCCTCAGCAACCCCCATAAACAATACGTTGGCTCCCTCTGAGGGGAGCCCTGCTGAGGGCCATCGAGCACAAAGACCCGCTCTGCCTCCAGAACTCCCCCAGCATGAACCACTGGAGGATGGGAAGCACATGGGCAAGTCCTGCAGGGTGTTTGCCCAGCTGTTACGCTCCCCTCCACTTGCCAGGTACAGATGGGCACTGCAGCCGATGCTGGGCTGCTGGCCCCATGGTGTCTGACACCATCACCTTCAAAAAGGGGGACAGCAAGGGCCCCAGAAGAAATTGTGCCCCCAGTGACCCAATATGAAGAATTACCCTCGTTAACCACAATTCCTAACAAGAATCTGTGGCTACCTCTCAGCACAGTGTGGCTGGCAAAATTCAGACATCACCCTCCTCAGCCTGGTGTGAACTGGAGGAGCAGGGATAGGTCCTGTCCTACCTCCTCCTTTTCTGAATCCACCTGTGAAAGCCCCACATACGATACCCACAGAGGGGTTGCAAGGCATCACTGCGCAAGGAGTCGTTACGCTTTCTGCGCTAGAGCTGGCAGATCTCCTGCTCCTCAAGCTGGGGCGAGCACTTCTCCATCCCCTCTCTTCTACAATCCCCTAAATCTCAGTCCTTTGCCAGGGCTTAGGGTGTCACATGTCCAGGTATTTCCGTTCTGCCCTACTCAGGGCCTGTGTTATCAGCCTTTTCTTTGGGAGAAAACAGGGTTAAAACCACAAATACATTTAAAATTAAAATGAAACCCTATAATAATAATGCTCAGTACTTACCTCACTCTTGCCATCTGCAGAGTGATTTACAAATGTTAACTAATTAATTAATCTTCACATCTTCTCTGACTGAAAGTCAGAGTCACGGCTGAAGTGAGCAGGAAAATAAAAAGCGTGGTTTTCAGGTGAAGGGCAAAGGGAAACCTATGCTCCTGCCCGCTGTTTGCCATACGGCAAGGCAATTTGCAGCAATATTTTCATTCTGCACTGCACACCTCTCATTTATTTTTCAGTCATACCAAAGGTCTGAAGTAATTTTATCTGCTACCTTCTGTTCCTTTTTCTTAACAGAGGTCTTAAAAGGTGTTCCCTTTGAAAAAGTAAAGAAAATGGAAGACTTTCAGAGCTGTGCAGATGCCCCTTGAGCAAACGCGCTTAATCCCAAACTCTTCTGACAACCACAACACAACCAGCCTCGGGAGGGGTGAGTAAGAAAATGGGAAGGGGGAGCAAGGCCTACGGCTGCGTTTGGCAAATGCCACTATCAGAGAGCTGACCTGAGCTTTGGAGAGGGGGGAAGCTGGATGCCACAAAACAAAGTTACGTCAGAAGCACGCAGGCAGACTTGCCATGGCTGCGATTTAGCCATGAGAATCTGAGCCTGGGGCTTCAGCGCAGCCTAGGGCTACCGTGGTGACCCCCGCCCAGGACCCTGTGTTGGTCCACAGTCCAATTGCTGTCACCCGTGTGTGGGCTTTTGTGCTCACAAGATCAATGCCAGCGGGCGTACAGAGCTCAGGCGCTGCTCCGCCTTGCCGTGTGCTGCGCAGGGCACTCAGGCAAGCGTGCAAATCACACACGACTGGCCTGGAGCTCTCAGTGCTGGCTCGGGATGCTTCAAACTCCGTTCCCAGGATCTGCAGCCCAGATTTAAACTGTGGATTCAGAGTGTTTAAAAAAAAAGCCACAGTGCGGTTAAAGAGAGCGAAGCCCAACAGGTCAGAGAGGAGCTGAGACATTTGGGACAAAGAGCTGTTCCTAAGCAGCAGCGGGACTTTTGTGGGGCACAAATATCCTCCTCCATTATTGCATTATTGGTAACCTCAGCTCTCCCTGGAAGTGCCACCGCTCCCGCTGCCCCGTTAGGACACGTGCTTTGTCCGGCTGCTTGGCTCCATCCCAAGGCCATTCTCCTCTCTCCTTCACATCACACCCCAACGGCTTTGCAAGCAGCTCCTCTTTGAAAGGGCATGAGGCGCCAGACATTTGGCAGGTGCTCAGGGCTTGCCAGGTACCTCGGTCCCAGACTAACCCTTCCCAGGGAGCGGGAGAATCTGGTATGCAGGAACACCATTGCTTCTTGCAGACAATCACAAATGCAGTGACCATGGTGACTCCCCTCATTGGGAGAGACAGACGAAGGTGATACGATGCGGAGAGAGGAAGGCTTGAGGTAATTTAAACAAAAGCTGAAAGCGTGTTCACAACCCTTCCCTGCAACTTACAGAAAACAGGACTCGCCCAGTAGACTCCCTGTTGCCGCAGATTAGCCAGACCTCTCTAGGTGGGTTGAGATGACCCTGGCTCATCTGCCCCCTTACACACTCCTGCAGGCAGATTTGCATCTCTCATCCGGACAGCTTCATGCCAAATCCCTCCTGATTGGTGCTGTCTCACCAGATGACTGCAGCGAAGGGACCTTACGCTTCGGGGCACAGAATGGGGGAAAGGTGTGGGGCTGGCCTAGCTCTTGGAGACGGCAGCCAATGATGGCTGTCACCCCGGGACAGCTCGGCACATCCCCGCCCCGGCAGAGCTGGCTGGCACATCCCCGCCCTGTGACTTTACACACAGGGAAGAAAGCTGCCTGAAAGTTTTCTGAGTTCGCAGGTTCGAGTGACAAGGGGTTTCCCACTGAAAGTTAGCGCTGTGCTACCGCAGCCCAGAGTTAGTAAAACAGCAATATTGCACAAACCAGCATTTTGTGGGGTTTCGAGTATTGAGATGACACACCTTGCTCCCACTAAACCAAGCATGGTCTCACCCTCCCCTCCCCACCCCCTTAACAAGGCACGTTCCCACCTACACAGTTCCAGCCCTCACTTGCCTGCAGGGGGAGCTGACCCAGAAGAACACTCGCCCAGGCCAGTGAATTTAAAGTCTCCATGCAGACAAAGACGAGGGCTTTCCCTTGTTGGATTAATTTTCCGGTGGTTTGCTCACGCACAGACACCCAAGTTCAGGGAATCAAATTTTAGCATTGGCACAAGGGGAAAGGCAGAACCAAGCGGGGGTGGGAGTCATGGTGTCAATTTACAGCAGCGCCACACCATCCTGGAACAGCAGCGCGACACTCGCATCCCTCCGACCTGGCTTCAAGCCAGCCTCAAGGATGCATCCTCTGAAGAATCTGATGGTTTTTTTCTGGGCATCTCACAGGAGTCGACTTCACTAAAAATATCTTTTTCGACCAGACTCCGGTATCACCCAAGAATGGCTTAAGCAGCATCTATGCCATGAAAACTCACCCAGATGGGCACTGACTCTGTCACCTTCAACTCTCTGTCAGACAAGTCCCCGCGTGGCTTTCCGTTTTGTCCAGGACCACTGGGCACGTAGTACTGACGCCTTTTCCTCAGTCTCTGCACCTTCAAGCCCTGAGAGTACCTGAAAAGCACCGCTTTTGAACACTCCAGATGCAAATCAATTCCACGAGAAACTCTTTAAGTAAGATTTATGCTTCGTTCCTCCTTTATGGACTCTCATCCCAGCTTTACCGAGGTACTGTGGCACTGCCCTTTGGAAAAAGAAGCGAGTATTTTGGGGATAAATTCCACCCAGAAATGGGATAGAGGCTCTCAGTATCACAACCTATTTTGGAACATCCAGAATCAGTACACGAGACAAAGAGACACCACCATAGGGGCACAAGTTTGTATAGATATGTCCATAGATCTATATTTTTATTGTTTTATATATATTTATAATATATTTATATATTTTTAAAAGAATCCCTTCAAAAACTACCCTCCCACCTAGCAAAACAAAGATTAAACAATCAAAGATGGCAGCTGCTTCCTGGAGCAAAGTATCCCAGGGGTCTCAGAGCCAAAATGATTGCTGAGCACCAGTACACCCTTTCCAAGCTTCTGCGATGCCCTGTGGGTGCAAAGGTGACCTACACAGTTTTGTGGCTCTTTAAGTTGACCTGTCAAAAGACAGGGAGAGAGAAAGAAACAGGTGGCTGTGGTGATGAGGGGGGTTTTGGGGTAGGGGAAACAGCAACGCATACAATTGGAAGCTCAGAGTGTGAAATGCTACAATGAAGAGGAGGGAGGCACTGCCTGGAGAGTCGGTAAAGAAAACAGGAAAGAGAACAAACATGCAGGAGAATTAGTTGGCAAGATGGATCTCAGAGAAGAGCTCAGAAGCATCACACTTGGGACCTTTGCTACCCCTCCATCCCCCAAATCTCTTCCTCTCACCCTCCCAGTTGTGAAGGGACATCCAACTAGTTTGATTTAGACCAAATCTTCGCACTGCCCCGGAGCCTGTGGAGAGACAAAAAAAGAAACCAAAACAATTCAGAGTGGACACCAAGGCTCACCCCAACTTGCTTTTCTAAATGCACACGAAGAAGAGCAGACAGTGTTCTTCGCAGGAGGCAGAAGACTTCCCCCACAAGGAAGGCTTATGAACTTCAGCTCGAGAGCTGCAGAGACCTTTCCTCAAATTAGTACGTATCCGACCATCCCACGTCCAGGGAGTAGACCCCTGCAGCCAATAACCTCACTGCTCTGGAACAGGGCTCCCCACAGTTCACCTCCAGAACATGCACAGAGAACGGGCTCTGTTTGTTCACTCCCACTCCTCACCCTTTGGCTTTGGAAGTTTTCTTGCTCGCCTGGCGCTGGTTGGTGCCAGGGGCCGGCTCCCTGAGCTCTGTTAGGTGCTGTTCCGGGTCCTGGGATGTGGCTGCTGCGGCAGCTGCTGTTGTCACTTTAATGGTCTTCTTCAGGTTTGCTACCTGCAACAGCACAAAAGCAAGGACCAAGGAATTTCCCACGTTTTTTTTGTTTGGTTTTTTTTGTTTGCTTGCTTGGTGGTGGGGTTTTTTGGGTTTTTTTTTTTGTTTGTTTTTTGTTGGTGGTTTTTTGTTGTTTTTTTTTTTAAACTTTGTTTAGGGATTTTTTTGGGGGTGGGGTGGTTGGTTTTTTTTTTTTAAGCAAGCCCTGCATTTAAGAGCTTCAGGCGCAACCCCCTGGGGGTCTGGCCTAGGGAAAAGGCAATGCCTTACTTGAGCAAAGACAGTAACAACCACAGGGTGCTGGTTCTAGTTATTTTTAAGTGAGGGGCTGCTCCCTCCTTGGCCCACTCACCTCACTCTCTATCTGCTGCTTAAGCGCCAGCTGTTGCTCTTTATGCTGGTTGGCCCGGCTAACCTGTTCTTCAATGCCTGACAAGACAACCTCGCAGCCCTGGCACCTGGAGAGAAGACGTAGAACTGAACAGGCCAGGTAATTCACACAGCATAGAAAGAAACATGAAAGATGACAGATTTCAACCCCAGAGGCCAAAAAGACCAGAAGGTGATGGCTACACCAGGCAGGGAAGTCCAATGTAATGGCATAGTGACATCATTACCTGGGAGGGGGACAAATAACAAAGCACCACGAGGTTAGGAACTACAGATGTATACTCAGAAAGCCTCCTGCCAGCAGCCAGGACTGTGCAAAGGCTGCTGCAGTCTCATCACCCCTCCAGTAACAAACAGGGGAATCTGGAAAATTATTTTTGGAAAATTTCTTTCTGTTGGAGTATGGGAAAGGGGATCAAGTAGGCCACCTCACAACACTACCCCCCAGTGACACACAGAGGATCTGGGGAAGCCGCCGGCCACTCCTGCAACCTTTTTTAGGTGTTAGTACTGGGGGCTTCCTCCTCACCACTCCTGCAATGTGCGGGTGATGGTGCTTAGCTCCTCCCTCCGGATGTCCCTCCCAATGCTGTAATCCACCTCCAGGCGCTGGTTCCGCTGATCCAAGCTCCCTCGCAGCACATCTGCATACACAGCCTCAATCACGAGGTCCTCCAGTTGCCGGACGTTCTTCAGCTGTAACTGCTCCAGCAGCACTGAATAGGGGATGCACTGTGGAAATATGATGGTAACTAGCATGAGGTAATCCCAGGGGAAGGAGAACTCGGGGAAAAATAGGGCCACTACCTTGATCTTGGCAGCCAGCGTGACGACTGACAGGTGCCTCAGTTTGTTCTTCTGAGCCTCTGACAAGGGAGGGAGGTTTGCTGCTTCAGCTATTGTCAGGGGAAAGAAACGGGTGTAAGAATTTATGCCTCATTTTCAGAAGCATCTGCACCATACCTGGTTCTTAAAGCTCCCTGCACACCAATCCCCCAAGCGACATTTCGTCTTGCCAGGCCATCCCCATCAATTCTCAGCTCAAAAGACCTTTTCTGAGCAGCCCTTCCTCCCCTCAGCTTCACGCCATCCTCTCCAGCTGTCCCGTGCCTTATTTATGGAGGTCTGCACATCCCAGCGGATACCTAAGTCTTTCCCCTCGCCCCTCAAAAACGTCTTTGTCAAGATGTTCTTGGAAATTCTCCACGCAGCTGGCAAACGCTAGCATTAATTATTGCCAGGTACTCCAGCGGTCTCGGGCCCAAACCGCACTCGGGCGCCTGGTCGGGCCGTAGCGACCGAGGCACGGCTCTGGCTGCAAAGGGGGGCAATTTGGGTGCGGGTCCGCGGCGGCCCGGAGTGCTGCCACGCCCCGGGAGGGGAAGGGCCCCTGAGCCGAG
>NW_009259718.1:3605386-3612757 GCF_000687185.1 Egretta garzetta | reverse complement strand
CCCGCTTCCCACAGGTCCCGGGGCTGGCTGGGGTGCAGCCCCCACCCAGGCTGGCAGCGGCACGGGTTCGTCACCCGTCTGTCTGTCGGCTCCGTTTTCCGCCACCGTTTTCACGCCCTGCCCTGCCCTGCCCTGCCCGCCGGCACCTGCCCACTGTGCTCCTGGCCTGGGCCACCCATCTCCTGCCAAACGCTGCCCTGAGCTGCCCAGCAGCCCGACTGAATCGTGCCCGGGGAGCTGCAGCTGGCCTGACGGTGCCGCGTGAATATCCCCGCACCCCTGGGTCTTCCTGTACGTTTTGGTGGATACCTGCTGTCTATCCGCACGATATTTATGTTAAAATAACGGATGAGGAAACCAATAACGCTGCTATATGGCACAGTATTTTTCATATTTCATTGATATCTTCTGTAAGTACCGCGCCGGAATCGAAAGCGATGCACAGAATACCTCGCCTGTGCCTACGCATTGCTCTCCTCTTTGCTGTGCTTTCAGACCGTTAAGATCTCACTATTTTGGGCAGAGTTTTGGGGATATGTAAATGTAAAAAAATCTTACGTTGCAAAGCACCGTACTCATGTATTTAAACTGTGCATTTCTTAAATCCCTGCATGCATCCCCTCCTCAACTGCATTAATTTTTATGAAAAAATTGCTTTACTATCTGCTGAATCATTAACCGTCGCACTTGTCAAGAAACGCATCCCTGATGCAGGCAGGGTATGGCCATAAAAAGATAGTTTAAACACTCCACAAGGATAGAAATGTTTATGGTACACTTTAAGTATCTATTTGCGGGCAAATGAGTTACTGTAATGTGATCAGGAGGCATCACCGGGGGCATGCTTCCCCGTGCTAGGTGGAAGAGCTGTTTTTACAATGATGGGACTAAAACGTGAGAGTCATCTTGGAAAAAAAAAAAACCAAACCCTTCATAGCTCTTCTTGGCTTGTATAAATCATGCGGTAGGCGGAGGTGAGTGTGAGGGGGAGCGGGAGGAGCACAGTCAGCAAAGGCTCATTTCAATAAGGAGCATTAAGCTGTTTGGCCACGGGTTTCCAGTCCGGCACCAGCTTCCTCCTGGCTGGCTCCTTTAGAAATCAGTGAGGATTTCCCATGAAAGCAAACGAGGCAACAAAGTGGTGGGAGCCCAATATAGCCTGTGCAGGCAACGTGGCTTCAGCGTGTTAAAGTCTTGGTGCTGTCAGGGGCAGGTTTGCACTCCAGCGCGTGGTTGCCAGCAAAAGAATCGGTCTTCAGCTTGATCCATTTAGCACGTATTAAAGGCAGTTGACTTGCGCTTCGCCAGACTTCTTTAAGCGTAACATCTTGAAATAAGCATGACATCTTGAAATCTTCATCTGGGTAAAGCCTGAGTTTGTTAAGGTTTTACTTGCCAGTATCAACAACTCTCATCGCTTGCTTTGACTCTAGTTCTTCTCAAGCAGCTGCTCTGGCTGAGTCATGAAGAAGGCTCCTTTGGGGTACTGTACTGCTCCAAACACAATTTTACAGCTAGAAAACACAACCCATGGCTGCCCTGGGGAGTTAGATAATTGAGTCCCCCAGCGAGAGGTTGCTCCAAGCTCATCTGAACAGCCGTATGTACTGTCCCTACCCCATGTCAGGGTCCCTTTGGTCCCTGAGGCTCCTGCAGCGCTTAGTCTCCATGCTGAGGCTATCGACAGAGGAAGGGAGCGGCGTGGACAGTGATGGTCAGTGATGAACTTCTAACGTCAATGGTCCTGCCACTAGAATTAGGTGGACCGTCACTCAAAAAGTAATTCCAGGCAGAAGGAGCAAAACGGCTCTAAGTGCCTGGGCTGGAGAGGCAAACAGGTGCCCCTAGCAGGGGAAGGTACCCAGACCCTCAGTCCTGTTCTGGTAGAGCACGTTTTCATTTGCATGCCCTGATGCCCCCTTAGCTGTAGGATGTCTTGGTCTCATTTGCCTCAAAAATCTGGAGCTGAACAAAGAGGTTTCTCTGGTAGGTACATACACCCAGGCACAGTCAATCATCTCTCCTAGAAAAGTGCCCCAAGCCCACTGGTTCAGGGCGTTGTCAGAAGCTGTCCTGCCCCGGGTCCTTGAGGAACGAGGTGGTAAGGAGCATTTCCTTGCCCTCGGCAGGGTAACGTGACAGAGACACATTTTACCTGACAGACACATCTTCAGGACAGGCTGAAGATTGTGGTGGCCCAGGGAAGCAGAGAAAGGCGCTCTCTGTTCCCAGAGGTAGCAAGGTCTGGGCTTCTCCACACAGCAGGATTAAAAGAGAAGCAGGGCTGGTGAGGTTGGGTCAGAGCTGGGAAGGCAGGCTGCAGGGCAGTATTAGCAAGAGGACTGCCTCCTTCCGACTTTTCCCTCTCCATTCTGGATTTAGGTCTGATTCACCATCGCCTTACACCTGCTGTATTTGCTTACACCAGCGCAGAGTGCATTCAAATCAGGTTCAGGCGTAACCCTGCTGATCCGTAGTGGTTTATTACTCTCTTCCCCACCCCCTCGCCAGCTCCTTCCATCTCAGTTTTATCTCTCTATTGATCTGTTTCTCTCACACTCTCTGACACGCTTGCTGCCTTTCATTATTAGTCAGATAAAACCAGGCAGCCCGAGCATCCCAGCTACATGATGCTCTCTCTGCCCTCCCTCTCCACTCCAACGTCTAGGTCCTATGTGTGCTGGGTCCCCGTGGTTTTGTCTGCTTCTTCTTTGTCCTGCATAGAGATAAAACAAGGGCAAAGACCAGAAAGTCCTTGGAATGATTGAGATCCTGAGCTCTCCAAATGAGAAGGTCTTCCCAAAATATGCAGACTCTTGTGAGAGTGTGCAGTAACACCCCCGTAACTTAGCGAAGTCTTTGCTTTGTCCCTAGATCAGAGTGCTGGGTGTTAAGAGTAAATTCCAGACTCCTGGAGTCATTACCTCCCATGCTTTCACTTTGTTCATGAAGCAAACGCCTATCTTTATGGTCACAGGGAAACTGTGAAATGTGATTTTCATGTAACCTAAAGAGTCGGAAGTAGGAGGCAAAGAGTGGAGACGAAAGCAAGTCTTTACAATGTTTCATAAATCGAAGATAAATCTCGTGACACAGAGAGGTTCTGTGTTGTTATTTCTGAATGTTTGGGATTTCTAATCCTCGCTGTAACCACCCCTAGCATCATCCCTCTCTTCTGATCTCATTCTGATCTTTCCAGAAAGAAACCTCCGCTCTCTTCATGCCATAGATCCACCTTCTTTCCTGTGCGCTCACTGTCCCACTTTAAAGCCCGTAGAGCTGTACTGTCTCATTCTAGGTTGTTTCTCTCTTCACCACCGCAGAATCCAAATAACTTGTCAAAACGCTGATGGTATTTTTTCCCCAGTCCTTCTCCAAACATAGCCAGGGTCACATCTTCTGAGACGATTTTTCGCAACTGTGTGTAACATAGGCTCCGAGACAAAAAACACTGGTAAGGACAAAGGAGGCTGGGGGTGAATCGCTTGGATACCAACATGATCCAGAAGGCTTTTAACCCTGTAACTCATACCAGGCTAATGCAGCCGTAAGACCTGTACCCAGTTACACCTAAAGGCAGCCCAATATCAGCTGCTTACAGAGGAGTTTAAAAAAGAGGGTAACTGCATGGTAACTCTTCCTCCGATCGGCTCGCACAGCCCTCAGGATTTTGCGTACCAAGAACGGTCTTCCAGACAGGCCTCCGGTTGTGATTCAAAGACTCCAGAAGAGAGAGGATCTTGCACTTCACTCAGTAGTTTGCTTCTGTGATTAATCACTCTCCAGTGACTAGCTCTTGTTATTCTCTGCCAGAATACCTGGTAGACTTTTTCCCCAGGAAGGAAGTGATACTGCAAGCAAGTCATGTCTCGTTCTGCTTTTTGATACATTAAACAGGTTGACCTCTTTAAATTACTGAGATCTCCAGCCTTCGGATCACCTTTGATTCAAAGTTATTTTTAAAATATGGAGCATGAAGCAGCGTACAGTTTTCCAGCATGGGACTTACCCGGACACAGAAAGAGGTTTAATCATCTCCTTGCTTCTCTTCCTTACTTCTGTCTTTGCACAGCCAGGGATCCCTTCAGATCCATTGCTGCAGCCTGGCCCACTGGCCTTTTGTTGGATTTTCTGCCTGTTGTGATCCCTAAATCCTTTTCAGATCACCTCTTTTCAGGAGTGGAAGTCGTTCTCTGTAGATATGGACATTTCTTCCTGCTCACGGCTGTACAATTTGTTCTCAACTATCTTACAAGATGTTTTATGAGAATGACCACCTTACCGAGCGTGGTGGGTCATTCCGTGCTAGTCCCACCCTCATTATTTTTAACAGTCTAACAATATTTGTGTCCTCAGTAAATTGTGTCACAATGAACTATATCTGCTCACCAAGCGCTGAATAAAATGGTGAGTCATACCTGACCCAGGGCTCGTTCCTGGGCATCCACGTAAGAAACACTGCCACTCAATGGTGGCCTTCCAGGGACAACCCCCTTTGCGTTTGCAGGTCGTTAGATGGAGTTAACCAGCTCACTTAACCTCCTGCTCTGTTAGTATTGCATAATGCTGTTTTTTCTCATCAGCATGCTTTGGGACAGTAATGCTTCCAGAAGCCTGGATAGATCTAAGCCGTCACCTTTTCCAAACAAACCTGTAGGCACATCAAAGACTGACAAGAACAAAACAAGTTTATGCAGCAAGATCGGTTTCCTCCAAATAAGGCCGATTGGCATTAACTGGAGAATCTCATATCAGCTCTTTGTTGCTTTGCCTAGAAACTTTCAGGCCTTCTGTTTGCTCTTTACAAACATTGGCAGGGCATAGCTCTCTTCCAGTCTTCTGGGATGTCTCTGATATTCCAGAGCTTATTAACCAGTTGTTTGGTGAGCAACGGGGCTGAGGAAACTGGATTCTTTACGGGCTTGTTTCCTATATGTTCTACACCTCCCACTACCATACCTTCAACCAGGGTATCTTGATGACACCCTTTCCATGGCCTGCCAGAGCTGTGAGTCCTTTCCCCTTGCCCTACAGCCTATGTTGCTGGGCTCCTCCTCCACCGCTCTCTAACATATGCAGCTTTCCCAGTATTTTCTGCCTAATTCTTCTGGCCTGCTGTCTGGACTGCTCCGGGCTGCCGGGTTTTGCCCAGCAGCATGGCCGTGGGCTCTCTTCCAGCACAGGCACTGATAGCGTCTCTCTCCTCCATCAGGCTGCCGGTTTTCATACACCTTATTGGAGCTTATTTACCTTTTATACTCTGGTTCTTTTGTCAAACCCATGGCAACTAACAGACAGATGGACAGACAGAGTTCTGCAGATAACAGGGCAACCACATGGGTCCCTCTGCCCTTAGGAAACAGCACTAAAACCAGCAGCAGTGGTCCACTTGGCCTCAGGACTCTTGAGTGTAAATGATCTGTACCTGGTGATTTAAAAGTGACTCTGCCAGACAGAAATAACAGCCTCATCTCTTTCCCAGGTATGGCCAGCAGGGAGGTACTTCATCATCCTCACACGACATACCACTGATTGTGGTCCAAATCCTGGCCAAAGAGAGGTAATTTTTACATTTCTATCTTCTTTCCATCACCACATCACCCTCACTTTAACACCTCTGGAGGAATACTTTATACTTAGCGTCACTCTCATATCCTCTTTCCACAGCTACCCAACTGCTCCTCCATCAGCCCATCCTGATTCCGCCTCCCCCCTCGAATATCCCTGGAATTTTATGTTAGCTTTCCTTTGAGCCCACCCCATCCAGAGTACCTCCAGTTGTCACTCTGCTTGCCTAAACCTGCGCTCCAAACCAAACAAGCCATTCCCTTTATATCACCTAAGAGTGACGCAAGAGTGACATCAGTCCTTGTGCTCCCTGTTCCCATCACCTTGATGGCTTTCCTGACACCGCCTCCCCTCTCCCCATCTCCCAGGGTTTCCTTGGTCCCCACAACATCCTCCTCCTTATTCTCTCCTGTCTCTGGCTCCTTTTCCTTCCGTCTGTAGTGTTGCTCTTCAGGGGGATTTTCAGTGTTTGCGTCATTTGGATTTTCGCCCTTTAACTGACCTTTCCCTGGTTGAAATTTCTCGTCTGTTTTGTGCTTCCCAATTATACTAAACACATTCGTCAGGATTTGAAAAGGTCAGAAAGAGCCCGTGTGGCTGATGTAGCCCCTTCCAGAGCTTTCTACCCTCCACTACCCCCAGGTGAGGAGGCAGCAGGAGAAGCGCAGAGAGCAAGACAAGCTGAATGCCAGCTCGTGCCTCACCGCCATCTCCCCGGCCGTGTCTGTACAGGTGGTTTCTTGGGATGAGCGTGTGAGGGCTCGCCAAGTGATCTTTGCATAGATCGTTTCTACAAGTCCCAGGAGGGCTAGAGATGAAAAGGTTGGAGACCATGACAGAAGTCTGGATAATCTCTGATATAAAGTGCCATGTATGTGAGGGGGACAAAGGCTGGGGGGCTCAGGCGCGTGCACGCCTGTTGACACACAATGGTGCTGCCCCTCACACAAACCCAGACGGTGCCATCTCCCCCGGCAGCACCGTCCTCCCACGCCCCGACCTCCCAGTGACCGTAAGCCTTAATGCAACCACATCCCTGTGCCAATATGTCCAAACACACACTGCTGTTACTCCCAAACACGTGAAAAACCTGTTGGCTCTCCCAAACATGCTCACAAAAACACAGGCAAGACTCAAATGTCCTGACATGGGAAAGCTTGGATCAGCCTGGTTCGTTAGCGCGGGAGCTCATGGGAGGCCTGACAAAGAACAATGGGCTCATCCACCTCAGGTGTCTGTCCAAAGTTGGCACGACCTGTTCCAGGCATCCTGCTGTGATGCTGCGTGGTGCTGCGTGTCCATTTGTCATCTGTGTCCACTCCTGATGCAGCGGCAGGTCACTTTACAGCTCTACGCTGCCTCTACTATTTCTTTCTGTTTTTTTTCCTAGGGTCGGCCACAGTCTTTCCTCATTGCTTCATGATGAAAAGTTTGATTGTTTCTGAGGATCTGAGGGAATGACTCTCTTGCTTCCTTGGATTTCAGACCCTGGAGTGGAAACTGTCTTTCTGTCATTGACTTTCTTCTCTCACCCGTTGGTTGCTCAGCTGCTCCCTTCTGATTTGGGCTGTGCTTTCTGTTCGGTACTTGCTGGTGGAGGAAGCTTTTCCCCTGTAAAACACTCGGCCCCTCAAAGGCACATCAGCTGCTTGCTTTAATTTCGCTGTCACATCCCTACCGTTTCCAGACGCATCCCATCGATCCCCGGCAGAAACGCGCCTGGGGACGCGTTCAAAGGGCCGGGGTGATCCCTCAGCGGGGAAACCCACCCTGGGCGGACCCCCCCGTGGCTCCCGCAACACC
>NW_009259718.1:3597836-3604238 GCF_000687185.1 Egretta garzetta | reverse complement strand
CCCCCCCATTCTCCTCCTCTTTCGGTCTGGGGCAGGGGCTGCCCGAGGGGCTGGGAGGGAGGGGGCACAGCCGAGGCATCGCTGCCTCTTGCCCTCCAGCTCTGGGCTCCATCACAGACCTGTTGTGCTGGAGCACTGGAGCCTGCGCTTGAGGAAGGCGACTTCACCCAAATTGGCGCAGCTGGAGAAAGGAAACGGAGGGGTCAGTCTCTCCTCCTGCCTGGCTAAGGGTGCACCATGCAAGAGAGAGCAAATTCGGATGTGGAGACTCAGCACCTGAAGCACTCGGATGCCCAGGAACAGTAGGAAACTAGGAGGCAGAAGATTGGCAGACTCATGACATGTATTGCAGGCAGGCACTAGATGGCAGGGGACCGGCATCCTAGAGTGCTGCTTGGAATGGGGCCACACTCACAGTTCCCAAATGCAGGGAGACTTAAGCTCAGAGGACCATTGATGGGCTTCGCACACCCATTCCCTAGCTACCGAAATGTCTGAATGCACCAACACCCTTCCAGCCCTGGATTCTGCCCCAGCCTAGGATTTCCATACCCAGCCCCTAAGCGCTCGCCCCGGTACCCTGGCACAGGAATTCCCACTGGCAGTCACCGAATGCTGCAGGACCCGCACTGACACAGGGCAAGCAGTGTCAGCCCCTCTGCGGTCCTGCCGGATCCTCCCAGGCGCTGCCACCAACCCTCTCAGCCTCAGACACCAGGTAGAGCAGCCTGATGTGAGCCACTGCGCTCAGACCGCCAGCCCCCAAATTCAGCCCGCTCTGCAAGCCATCGCCCCTGGCCCCGGGCACAGCAGGAACTCCTTCCCCAGATGGTCTTGGCATCTCCCACCCCAGGGTACCAGCATTCAGATTGACACTCCCAGCTGCCAAAACTCCTCCGAGTGCAGCAGAATTGCCTCCCTGGAGCAGCTGCTCTGGGATTCCTCCCTTTCCCCGTCCCCACCCAGCTGAATACAGCAGGACGTATATAAAAACCTTTTCACCAGTGCCGGGGTTCATGCTTCCTGCTACCAAACCAGCAATGACTGCGTCTCTGCTTCTTGGACCGTGAACTCTGGGATGTTCATGGCCACTGGGAAAAATATAGGTGTGGGGTGCCTGGGGCAGCAGGCAGTGTGTGTGTGGGGTCTCACTGCCAGTGCCTAAACTCGCTCTGCTCGATGCTTGGTGATAGCTGCTAGGCTCCACAGTCCCAGATCACAGTCTCGTATCAGTAGCTGTCACCGTAGCCCTTAACGCTGGCTGGGAGTTAAAAAATGACAGCCAACCTAGCGTTCTTTCTTGGCGAGGAGGGCTGGGTCCTCCTCAGCTTTGTTTTGATTTTTTTATCACTATTTCGTGTGGGATCATTGCCGTGGGGGAGCTGGGCGAAGAAAGGATTTGCATGAAGCTCTTGGTGCTGTGGGGTTGCTAATGGCGAGCATTATTTCAGCCGGCAGTAAGTTTCATAATCTTGGCCCAGCTCCTGTGAATATTCTGTTCCTCAGGGTCATGAGCCTCTTTCCCCTTCTTCCACCCCTTCCCCCTCTCCCCAAACTGGTTGGCAATTTCATTGTTCCAGTGGAATATATCCGTCATGTGAGGTCATCGCTGCATAAGGAGAGGTGATTGATTGCTTAGGTCACTGGGGCCTGTCCCATGCTGGGCTTTGAATGCTGGCTTGGAGACCTTGAACCGGACTCTGTGCTCAAAGGCGAGGCGATGTGGGGTGCAGAGGGGCACGGTGATGCATTCCCGGCAGCTTGAGTCGCCGAGCAGTCTGCTGCATTCTCAACTAGCTGGAGCGCTCTGAGAGCAGACGGCTTCATTCCTAGAGGCACAGTATCACAGCAGTCAAGCTCGAGATGTTACAAAAATACAGATAGATCATCATCTGCCAGCCAAGCCAGACAGAATCGGGTGCAACTCTTTTCCCATCCTCGGATGGAAGGGAGACTCTGCCCGCTTCTCACTAATGCGGCTGGTGTGTGCTCGGCTTCCTCCAGTTGCTCTTCAGTCAGAGCTGATCTCAGCTAGGCATCGAGAAAGCTGTGAGACTCTCAGATTTTAAGGCCAGAGGGACCATTTTGATCATCGAGTCTGACCTACAGCAGAGCACAGGCCAGAGAATTTCACCAATTTCATTTCCTGCATCAAGCCCATAACTTCTGATTGAACTGTGGCGTCTCTTTTAGAAATACGGCCGCGCGAAGGCTCCAGGCAGTAGGGAATACACCACCTGCCTAGGTGAATTGTGCCAGTGTGTGACCCTCTTTATTAATAGTATTGTTCCTCATTTGAATTTGTCAAACTTCAGCATTTTGTAACAGAAGGTTACAGATTGCATTTGATGCGAGGGAGCTACAGCGCGGGTATTGCCTGCTCACGGCTGGCGCCTCGGCTCTTTCATTCCTGTGACGGCTTTTGTATTTGGATATGATTTATCTTTGGGACCATGGTATACACGAGCCCTGGACACGGAGAAGGAGTTATCAGCAGGGAATCCTAGGGCTTCCCGGGGCATGGTATCATCTGAACTCTGGAGCTCAGGGTGCCACATTCAGGGTTTAGTCTGTGCTCCCTGTTCCGAGCAGGAGTGCAGCAGGCTTCGCTCCTAGACGTTAGGATGTAAATTCCCAGCCCCCTTGGTGAACTGGGGTACGTGCTTTGGGGCATGGCTGCTGACATCCTCTCTCTCACGTCCCAGCAGCGGTGGGTCTGTACTGCGGGAGACTTATAAAGAGGGATGAAGCACAAGCTGGGTCCCTGATGCTAGGGAACAGCAGCAGGATTAGTGCTTCCATCCTGCAAATGCAACGAGAGCAGCTCCTAATAGATTCGCCCTGGGGATCTCTGTTCTGGACCAGTAGTGTGGTCCATATGCAGTAGCAAAGAACGGTGTAATTCTTACTCATAGCTTTCAAGCACCGAGATTCACAAACTGAGCTCAATGAAGTGCCCTGGGGAAACAGCTTTGTCATTCACACTCTGTCATCTGTGCATCACAGGACTGGAACACTGCGATGAGGGCTCTGTACCTACAGTGAAAACACGCAGGTCCCTCTTTGGACCTTGGGAGTTGCCCTGTCTGTTTTTATCACAATTAGACCTGGGAAACAGATCTGAAAGCAAGAGCCACGCCGTGTGGTACTGGTGTGGAAACCCAGTCTCTCTGCTCTGGCACACAAAGGCCTCTCGAATGGTGTAAGGTGCATGGATACTGGGATTTGTAGGTCCAGGTAGTAAGAGCATTGGCATCCCCTCCTCCTCTCTGAAGATCTACCAGTTTATTCAGCATCCACACCGGGAGCTGCATGCAGAGCTGAATGAAGGGCGTTTGTCTCACTTGCCCTCCCAGCAGCAGGGTCAGTGCCCAGGACACAATCCCCACTGCCAGTGGCTGGCTGCAGCGTGCCCCAGACACGCTTTATCTGCTGCTTTGTCAATAAGCCACAGGGACCTCCATGCTCTGTTTTGAACATGGGTGCTCCATGCACAGTGGAGTCCAGCCCGCGCTGGCTGGCATTTTCACCTGAAACCTTCCTTTGGTCTCACGGCATTCATGCTGCGGGAGACACCTCTCTGCTTCTCCCAGCTCCTCCACAACCACTCCTGGGTGTACCAGTGCAGGACACACTCTCAGTCTCCAGCCACGATATGATTAGCAAGCCAGAATGTGTTGACTGAGACCGACTGACATTCCTGCACTCACCTGGAGCCACCTTTGGGGTAGGGGCACCAGGAGTCACCTGCTCTTCACTGCTGGCAGCAGGATCTGTGCATAGCAGTGTCTCAGATCCAAGGCTTCACACCCGATGGCCGGGCTGTCCCTTCCACAGCATTATGTGTACGTGAGCAGGCCAGTGCTGGGGCTCGCTCCTTCCCCTCCGCTCCAGTTACAGCCATCACCTGCTCCGTAAGGCTGAAATTCAGACTTCTGGATGTGAAAGCAATTCAGGATTTGGCTCTGTAGGATTTCTTACTCCCAGGCTTTAGACCCTGGGAATCCATGGTTGATGGAGCTCACAGTCTCAGCTGAGGAGTACAGCAAGGTCTCCATTATAAGACATCCCAGGAAGTGAGAAGCCTACATCCAGGCACGTTTCTGCTGGTAGAGTCATCTATGTTAGCAGGAGTGCTAGCGGTTACACATGCACCCCTAACATTCCACACTCCCCCCGTGGGACTGGCACCAACGTCCACCTGCACCTGAAGAAGATCTCCGCTCCTGGGGTGACACTGTGCAGACCCACATCTGCTGCCTGATGCAAAACTAGCCCACAGCCCCTGAAGACCAGAGGTGTAACTGAGGATGCCGTGCCACAAGCAGAGCAGGCCCTTCACCCCCAGGGAACTACTGAACCATGCGGTGGCCCCCCAGTCACTCCAGGCCACCTTGAACCACTCAGGCGGTTTGTGTGCCCTCTAGCCTGGGGACTCACACAAGGAGTTCCCCGGTGCTTGGAATTCCTTCCCTTTCCAAAGCCCACAAGAAATTCTGTTTGCGTTGCCAGACATGATCTTCCACGGCATCGCGATCATAATCCAGATGGCCAAGATCTCGCCACCCTCTGGCTTTGGGAGAAACTTGCTCCGTTCTGCTGCTTCTCTGTAGAGCTGCATTTCAATACAGAGTCCGCTCCAAGGTTTCGGGAGCAAAGTACAAAGAAATGCTGAGAATAGCTGCTCTTTTCTCCTCATCTTCATCTCAGGATCCCTCCAGAGACTGATCTTGCCCTGGAGGGAAGGGCAGGGCACATTAGCCGACAATTCCTTTTTTTCTGTGAACTTTGTTTAAATATTTAACAGAAGGAAACTAAAAATATCCCCAGTTAATGCAGCAGGAACTAGACAGCTACTCACTTCTGGGTGCCCTTCCTCCCAGCCCCTCTCCTCAGGTGTTCATCAGGGCCGTGAGCCCCCTTACAGAGGCAAGCACTGGGCTCTTCCCTCGGCAAGAGGGAGCTTCCCGTTCAGGAGGGGTCGCACTTTTAGTTCAGGGCATGGGCTGAGCAGAAGGGGGACGGCAGTAACCCCCCGGGAGCAACGCAGCTGGCTCAGGGCTGGAGGTGCAGGGTTGGTCTCTGAGTTGACTCCCTTGGCCGAGCATCCCCGTTTCTCCCTCCCAGCAGCCGCAGGAAGTCATGACCACGGGTTGTCGGCATGCGTGCCTTCCCCTTCACTATGAAGGAGTGAGCTGAATATCTGGAATGATTTTCTTGTGCATGCGTGTGCGTGCGGCCTTTGCTGCGGAGAGGATCCCGGGTCAGGCACAGCTCGCCAGGGAAGGGCTGGTGCTGCGCTGTGCCCCGGCGAGGGAAGAGGCGGACTGCATGAAGGGCAGCCCTGCTACCACCGGGACCGATGCCAGAGGGTGGCGTGCAGCCTGTGCAGAAATCCAGCCAGGGGGACCAGCCCTTGCTCTGCGTTACCGCTGCTGCCTAGTGCTGCTCTGCCATGGGAAGTGGGAGAGAAAAGGGAGGAAAAGGGAAGAGAGGGAGGGATGGGACAGTGCAGAGGACGCTAGGACAAGGAGTGTGGGACGGTAATTCCATGTTAGCTAAGAGGAAAGTAAATACTAAATATTTGATAGGCATATTTTTGCTCTTAAATTCTTTAGTAAGGCTGGACTTTTCTCGCTGATTCACTCTCTCTTTCTCAGTCTTCTTGGTTTATCACTCTCGTGCTTCCCCTCTTGCTCCGTCACTCTGGCACACAATGAAACGGCTCTTTTTTAATAAATGGATTACACGCTCTACACTATAAATAAACACAGGAATTAAGATTCCAACTTGTTCCAGCGATAAGCAAACAAAGATGCCTAATCCCCCTCTCGGCCCTCAGACAGGAGAGTCCCCGGGGAAGCTGCACATGTGCCTCTGCACGTGTGCTCCAGAGATTGCTCCTTGCTTTTGTGTGCATATGCTACCGCGCGTGTTTCTGTGTGGCGCTGAGGTCGGGGCGACCATGTACCTCCATGCAGGAGAGCACGCTGGCATGGGGGGCACGAGAGCAGGAGCGGGTGCACGTGTGGGTGCACGGGCGCCCCGCTGTCCTGACCGTGGGGGCCAGGAGCTCGCCCACTGTGGCGTCCACGGTGGCACACATGGTGCCACCCCATGGTGGGAGACAGCGGTCACTGCTGGGTGGGGGGACGCTGACACCTCTCCCTTTTGGTTCCCAGTGAAGAAGATGAGACAGGATCCCTGCTGAGCGAAGACGCTGTTGCATCTGAGATGGAGCCTGGTGCTTGGTAGGTTCAGAGCTTCCCACGTTTGCCGGCGATGCGGGAAGATGACGGGAGCGTGGGTGGTGGGTTGCTCCCGGCTGCTCTGGGCTTGGCTTTTTGACAGGAGGGACATTTCAGATACGGCTCTCTTCTTCCTCCTCCCCCCCCACCCCCC
>NW_009259718.1:3596733-3597666 GCF_000687185.1 Egretta garzetta | reverse complement strand
CGGATTTGAGGTTGGCATGCCCTCCTCCCAGTACCCCTGGGCCATCGTGTGGGGCCCCACAGTGTCGGATGAGGACGGAGGGGACACCAACTCAGCCAACCCAGGCTTCCCGCCGCTGGGATACACCTTCGTCTCGCCACATGGGATGGCAACGGCACAGCCCAACTCCCACTCGCTCCTGCACAACGCGGGGCTCAACCTGCGCGAGACCCCGGCCACCCTGCGGCCTTTCTTGTTTGGGCCCCGGGGGGAAGGTAAATCTGCCTTTTGCTTCTTTCACACACACCCCTGTCCCGTCCCTGCAGGAGCAGCTCCTCCTGCAAAATTCACAGGGACCCCAGCAGGAGCCTCCCCTTGCACTGCTGCTCTCCGGAGACCGGTGGGGGTGGCCATCACACCCCGCCTCCCCCCCTCTGTCTCGCAGGTGTGGACCCCCAGCTGTACGTCACCATCACCATCTCCATCATCATTGTCCTGGTCGCCACCGGGATCATATTTAAGTTCTGGTGAGTGGGGTTTGGGATGATGGAGGCTGTCACCACGCCGGTGTCTGCAGGCGGGTGGGCTGGAGGACTGTGAGCTTTTGTCCCCAGGGGTGCGGATCTGGTGCTGGAGAAGCCCTCAGGAGGTTTGGCACATGGCCATGCTGGGCTCTAATGCTGGGCATCGCGGGGTCCCACAAACCTCTCTTGTCATCGAGGGCCAGGACTTGGCTGACGGGGCACTCTTCATCTCACCTCTCGTCTCTCTCCAAAGCTGGGACCGTAATCAGAAGCGCCGGCGTCACTCGGGGCAGCAGAGTGGTGGGAGGCAGCAGGAGAGCCAGCAGCCCCTCACGGACCTCTCCCCCACCACTTCAGCATCCTTGGGGCCCTACGGTGACTCCTTGGCCCCCACACCCGAGGCGGAGGAGTCCAGGCAGGGCCAGGAGGG
>NW_009259718.1:3591094-3596509 GCF_000687185.1 Egretta garzetta | reverse complement strand
ACGGCCCGCCACCACCATTACTAACTAACTCCGCCAGGACGTGCCTGGGCAAATGGACAAGCTGGGCCTCCTTAGCTTCCTGCTGGGGGAAGGTTGGGGAGCCCTCCCCGCCCACACAGGACAGGGTGATGAGAGAGCAGGATGGTGGGAGGGAAGACAGCTGGTGGTGTGAGATCTTGGCCTCCCCAGCCCCTCTCCGAGCACACACGCAGACACGCGCCCACGCTTGGATCTCCGTGACTCTCTCACCAGTGCATGCCTGATATCGGGGGTAGGCAAGGTGGAAAGGCGTACCCCTGTCCCCGTGGGCCCCAACCCCTCTGTGTGTCCCTTCCCATGTCGTGTGCTTTGAAGTGAACGTCTGGAGTTCAGTGGCTGCAGGATTGCCCGCTGGGGCTTGGTCTCCCCTGAGCCAGGACTCAGGTGGTGGCAGGTTCTTCTGTTCCCCGAGGCCTTGGACGTCCCGACGGTCCCAAGGGTGGGTGAAGCTTGGGCAGAAGAGGCTCACACAGCACCTACCCCCTCTCCCTTCCCCCCCTGCCACCCTCAGCAACCCATTTCCTTGAAGGAAACATTACCTCCCCCCTAGATGGAAGATATTCACATCTTTCCATTTTCTTTCTGCCTAACACTCCTCTGCTTTTTCTCTTCAGCTTGTATTGTTCTTCATCTCTCTGACCCCTATTTTTTTCTCTCAGTTCCTCCCCCCACCACTTCTCTCACCAGTTAAAGTTGGAAAAGGTTCCTTTAGCTTTCCAAATGTTTTGATCTCTTGGAAGCCTCCTTGCTGTCCCCCTCCACCCCTTCAGTCTCCTTCAGCAAGGTTTTTCTGAAGAACATCAGTCTATGGTGGTGTTCTTCAGAAAATTTGAGGCAAAGCCCTCTGCCCATCATGTTACTTAGCAAGCATCCTGTACACTGGGATACTGCCGAAAGAGCTAAAGCATGGCATGCAGATAGAGCTGGGGAACCTGAGTTTTGCCAGGCTGAGGTAGGGAATTTCTTTCAGACACTCATGCCACAGGCAACAAGCAGCAGATATGACTCTCTGTGCCTGGGATGACAAAGAGCAATTTAGAGTTGACCTTGGGGAAGATTTGGAGGGTTGTCATGTACTGTTGGTAGGTCTCTCCTGGAATGCAAGGTGACTTGGAGAACCGTGAGGCAACACTCACCAAGGCCATGAGAGAGGGGATATCTGGGGTGCCAGCCTTCCTCAGTGTATTGCCCCAGCTGGTTGGGGACAGAAACCGGTGGCATAGGTATCGGTGCAAACTGGTTGCCTGAGCATGTACTTCAGGGCTGTGGTGAGCTGTAGGGCAGACAGCCACACGGTCAGTTACTTGTGTACCTGTAGGATGCCCCACCCCTGGAAGTGTTCAAGGCCAGGTTGGATGAGACTCTGAGCAACCTGATGTAGTGAAAGAGGTCCCTGCCAACATCCTGGAGGGTGGAACCAGATGATCTTTACGGTCCCTTCCATTCCATGCGTGAGCAAGATCAGTGCATCTCAGCCTCTTCCTATGTGTGGACCCATGGGTGTAACTTTAAGGAAGTGTGAAATGGCAAATCTCAGCTTAATGACAACAGTTGCTCTCCCTTGGCTTTTGTGGACACCTTCAAAGTAATTCACAGACCCCACATTGGCAGCCGCTGAGCTGAAATGATGTAGATTTAGGGAAGGTTGCCCCTATACTGTATAAATACCTTCAGCTGCTGGACTGATGCGGCCAGAGACAGGAAACTCACCCACAATTTGAAGACCCTAATGCACCATACAAGGTCTCTGACAAAACTCATCTTGGAGGAAAGGAAATGGCCCTTTCATCCTTTATCTCTGTGGTAAAAGCCTATTCTTTATAGGACAAAGCACAGGGAGTTTCATAAGAGGCCTGGTTCTGCCCATTTACCCAGCTGAACTATTAGGTGATCTCGGGCCCCATCTGACTCACCATGAAGGACATTTAAATGAGAGTGTAAATTGCAATAAGCTTCGCAAAAAAACCAGTAGAGATTGGGAGAAAATGACAGGTCAAATAAAATTACTGGCTTATTAAAAGCACAGAATGGATGAAAGATGTAGGTGGGAAAGGACGCTGGAGGTGTCTAGTCTAAGCGCAGGTTAAGTCTCCACTTATAGCAGGGGATATTACTGCTTTACCAGAGATCAATCTATTACCGAGCCTTTTCCTTATTCAGGCTCCATTCAAGGCTTTGGTGGACATTCCAGCTGTGGATGGGCAGCGAAGGGGGCAGATGGCTGCTCCTGCCTGCTCCCCCACTCCCCAATGCTGGGGGCTGTTCCCCTCTCGCTGGCACATGGGTGCTGGAGGCGGCCACAGGCACACAGCCTGCGGGAGGCTGCGCTGCTTATTGCTGGCAGTTTACAAGATAATGCCTTGAACTGGTTTAAGTAATTTTCCAGAGCAGATTAATTAGATTGCTCTTTGATCAATAGCGCTCGCTGAAACAAGGCCTGAGGTGAGGACTCTACCACTTCAAGGGCTGTCCTTGGACATTCCCTTTCCACACCTGCGTGGAGAGGTGGACTGTAAGAAAGAGGCAGGGCACCGTGGGAGGCGTAGTGAAAACATTTTCCAACACTTGATGCGGGGAAGCTCTGCGCTCTGCCAGCCAGGCTTTTGTAAACTCTGCAAACAAATCAGATTTTTGTGTTTTGTTTTTTTTTTCCCCTCCCTTTAATGTGTCTCTCTTTCTGTTAAAAGTATTTCCAGGGAGTGAAACCTTTCATGGATGCTGTGGTAAGGGGGAAGCTGGGGAATGCAAGCAGAGAAAACTCTTACAATGACAGAGGCTTGGATATGCAGAACATCTTTTCCAAGACCAATTTTTCTAGCCAAATATGTTTTTATGACAGTCATTCACTCTCTCACACAAAACAGCTTAGATATAGGAAACAACTTCATTGTCCTGCCCAAACTTTCATTGCTACATTTTGTCCCTGGAACAAAACGTTCAAAACACATGTGGACATACAAGCTTCTTCCAGTCAATAAATAATCTCACTGGATCTGTTTTCTCCATGGTTGGAGGCTGATAAACCATCTTGCCCTGCGCAAACTGGAGCCAGAGCATGCCTGCAGTCTCTTCCCTGGCCCAAGCTGACATTTTGTGAGATGCGCACATGGACAGGTTGACAGCACCAAGTACCAAGCCAGGGCAGAGGGCAGTCCCTTCTCAGTCACAGCCCATCAGGTTCCCCTGTCTTCTAGGTGACTGGAGGGGAAAGATCTGGATTAATTTTTTTCCAGTGGAAATTTTACAGAGTGCGGGGAAACCAACTGAAAATGTTCATAGCCTTGGGCTGAGCCTGCCCAACATTTCTGTGCAATTGAAAGGGAACATCCGAGTGGGCTGGGTGAGTCAAAGGAACTGAGTCTCTCTCTGCTGAGCTCCTGGAGGGTCTTGGCTTCGTTAATGCAAGGGCGGTCTCTGTGAGCACAGTGGGAAGGAGGGAAGGTCTGGGGCAGAATCTCTCTCCTCTGCCCTGTATTGTTTTGGAGGAGGAACTGGAGTCTCCCTCTGTTTACCCAGCAGAGTAGCATGACCACAAGGCCGAATCTTGCTTGGGCTTTCTCATCTGGTTGGTTGTGACTGGTAGGCAGGGGAGCAGACCACAGTGTCTGCTTCCACACTGGTCCTCCGGTCCAATTTCCAGGGACTCGCATCCAGCCAAGCATCCCACAGCTTCAGAGAGGGCTATCTACCTCTTCCTCAATGGCACCTAAGTGCCCTTGCAAATCTGGTCCCTTCATTCCCCACTCCCTTTCCCAATAAGAAAAAATACTTGGAAAGGAGCAGTTTGTTCATTCCCCGCGAGTTCTCAAACACGATCACCTTCAGACTGCTCTGAATTAAACTGTGGCTTTGTTTATTCTCTCTGACAAACCACGTCTATGGCACAGCCTTAGAGCCGAGTCCTGCAGCACAAAAGCCCTGGGCCAAACTCCAGCTCCCCAGTCGCACCCCTGCTGATGTCTCACTGTAGTCCTGGCCCTACCTTGGCAAGACCTTAGAGGAGGGCCCCCTTCCTTCACCAACTGCTGGCTCTCGACTCCTTTTTTCCTGTTGTTTTCCCTCTCCCACTGTTCTCCTGCTTCCCACTCCTGTCCTGTACCACGGTCTCCCTTCCGGTTATCTCTCCCCTCCTGCTGTTTCGCTCTCCCTGCTCCTCTCTTGTTCTCCCTTTGCCACTCAGTCTTGTTCCACCGCAGTTCCCATCCTCCCCTCCGTCCTCTCTCCTGCTTCCCCGCTCAGTCTCGCTCTTCCCCCTCCCCTGCCCTTGTGCGCTGTGATATATATTTTTGTAGGATTTCTCTTCTCCTCGTGGTGAAATATTCAATTCTTGTGGGATGTTAGTTTCAACATTTTTAAATAAACCTTTGCAAAATACTGAAAGCAGAGCTCTTGCTGCTGTGGAAGAGGCCATAATGGAGATGTCAGGGCTGGATGAGAGGGACTTCACCCTGGGCACATCCCTGTGGGACAGAGTCTCAAACATTTGGCATCCCACAGCCTCCTCTGGGGGGGTAGATGGGTCACTGTGGCCCCACCGTCCGTCTTGCCTTGCTCTTCTTGCTGGCCAAAGGGGCTCTTTGACCCTCCTCACGCATTCCCACTGGAGGTGGCCTCTGATGGAGGAGGCCTTGCACAACCGCTTCTCCACCCTGAGTGACTGCTCTGCCTCTGGAGCTTCTGCCCCCCAGCCACGCTTTGGGGGTGCTCGCCACATGGCTGCTTCGTGCTGGGAGCTGGGGTGGCCAGGAGAGGTGAGAGAAGCTGTGGGGAAGGGAAGGAGAGGAGCGATTCAGGCGCAGAAGCCCTCCCTCACTCTGTTCCCCGCGGCTGCCTCCGCAATTTCTATTTACAGCCCTGCTGCCTCCCCTCCTGGCCACAGTGCCGCTGCTGTTGCTGGTTTCCAGGGCTGCTCTGTAATTAAGCATGCAGACACGGTGGCCGCTCTGGAGGGCCGCTCCCCGGCAATGGTAGGAGAATTGCCAGGTGCTTGGGATGGTCCCCGGCCCCTGCTGCCTCTGCCTGC
This sequence comes from Egretta garzetta, assembly GCF_000687185.1. Lineage (NCBI taxonomy): Eukaryota > Metazoa > Chordata > Aves > Pelecaniformes > Ardeidae > Egretta > Egretta garzetta. The sequence goes on along the minus strand of NW_009259718.1, from coordinate 3,591,447 downwards.
TTGCTGTCCCAGTCCTTTGGGCGCTGGAGGTGTCCCTGCTCTGCTGCTTTACCGTTGGAGGAAGGAGCAGGCTCTCCAGCCCCAACCTGACCTTGGACTCTGTCCTGGGGTCTCTTCCCACCGGAAGGACCCAAGGCCACCTCCTGCCACAGGGCCAGACCCCTCCACATGGCACCCTGTGCCCTGGACAGGATCCCTGTGGGCTTCAAGCCCACTGGAGAGCAGACACATGCCTGCGGTGGCTGTCCCAGGGCACGCGCGCATGAGAGGCTGAACGGCACCACTTCTGCCCCTGTGCCAAGCATGGGAGGAGGGAGCCCCTCACCCCTGTTGCTTTGGGTGGCTGGTCACCT
>NW_009259718.1:3589804-3590939 GCF_000687185.1 Egretta garzetta | reverse complement strand
CTCCAGTGCCCTCCTGGCAGAGGTGAGACTGCAGGCACTCAGTCAAACATTCCCTTTCTTCACCAGGACTCTCTGCCTCACAGGAGAAGCTCCATGAGCTTCCCCCTTTTATTCTGGCTTCCAGAAACACTGACTCCCTGGTCTAGTCCCTCCCCATCACCACTCCTCTCTACATCACTCTTGCCCACCTGCCCATGTTGACTTCCCACCCTTCCGGGCTGGTCCCAGCCCTGCCTCCTTCCCTAGCATCTCCCTTCCTTCCCGGTCTCCAGCCTTGCCTCCTTCCCTAGCACCTCCTCAGCATCCTGTTCTCCAACAGGGAGCTGGAATGGGGAGCTGGAATGGGGAGCTGCATGCTGAGCAAGGACAGCAGACAGGGGAGGAATGGATGTGGCCATTGAAATCAAAGAAGAACACCTAAAAACTCTACAACCCACATCCAGACACATGACAATTATGCCAACAAGTGGTCAAAAACAAGCATGAGGTATTGCTGACCACTGTGATTTCCCGGGAAAGAGAGTACTTCAGAAAAACATTATGAAAACATCTCCCAAAGCTGGGATTCCCTCCAGCTGAGTGCCTTCTATAACCTGCAATAAATTATCCCATTATGAAAAAAAAAAAAGGACCAGGCAACTGTCAGCTGGAAGCGCCTGTCAATGCAGGGATTTGGCAGCGAGCAGGAGCACTCGCTTGACTCCCCTGCTCAAGGAGCTTCTCCGGAGTTGGGGCTGGAAGTTAGGACTCCACACGCTCCTGTTCTGCCCTCCTCCCCAGGCCTGTCCTATTGGTTATCACCACTCTGTGTGCCTTTGCAGCGTGCCCTGCAAGAGGGCCAGCCCGACCCTGTGGGCAGGAGGGTAGCGGTGGGAAAGCACCCGAGGAGCTGTGGGCATCACTGTGCTCCCCGGGGCCACGGTGTGGACCAGGCAGGGCAGCGTGAATGAGCTGTGCTAACTCCAGTGTAAGCCTCGGTGCAGAGGGGACAGGCAGCTTAGGTGAGAGGTATCTCTGCACCCTGCTGAAGGGATGTGGCTGTGTAGATGGCCATTTAATTAGGAGCCACGCACAACTGGGAACTGCCGTGAAGAATCTCCCTCAGACAAGCAACCACTCATTTCAGCGTCACATA
>NW_009259718.1:3589487-3589741 GCF_000687185.1 Egretta garzetta | reverse complement strand
TCTGAAGGACTGCTGTGTCTCTGAGTGCACGTTGCGCTCAGTGAATAATACACCATTCAGTGACGCATCCCACATTGATCCAAAGCCCAGCTTTCTCTGGGAGTGACCAGAATACAAGCAAAGCCATCTTCAACTTCAGATCAATCCCCACAAGGGATCTGGCAGGGAAACAAATGCCAGTATCTGCTCTGGGGACCTGTCCTGCATCTCTGTGGCTCCCAGTTAGAGCTCCAGCGGCAGGAGAACGCTCTAGG
>NW_009259718.1:3588767-3589008 GCF_000687185.1 Egretta garzetta | reverse complement strand
AGTCTCATTACATTGATTCAGCCCCATTTGGCGATGCCGGGATGGGTTATTTAAGCCTGAAACAGTTTCCCTCCATTGCCCTTTTCTGCTTTGCCAATTCCTTTCTTGCATGACATATTGCATGTGAGTGAACGTCACGCAAATGAGGTCCGAGGCTTGGCTTAGCGTTACCCTGCATTGGCTGGATACACAGCAGGAGATGTAAAGAGGTGGCAGAGATTTCCCTTACTCCAACCATCAA
>NW_009259718.1:3570451-3587960 GCF_000687185.1 Egretta garzetta | reverse complement strand
AGGAGAGCGGACGCTCTAGCCCAGCCAGTCTAGTTTGAAGCCCAGACTTCGTCGACGGCTGCACATACCACAAGGGTTCAACAAACAAACAAGCAAGCAAACAAGCCTGGGGTGACTCATTTTCTGAATGTCAGAGGAAGATAGTGTGATGCCTGCAGTATGCACTGGTCAAATCTGCATTACAGCCTGGCCTGGCTGAAGAGATGGTCAGTGTCCCAGTTAGTTTGCCTAAGGAAGGATGCTTGGACAGGCATCGTGATTCCCTCAGGTACCATCCAAGCCTTGGTAAAGTGACCCGGAAAGTAGGAGCTTTTCAAACCCTTCCTAAACCAAGGGGCAATCAGTGGTGACCTCTGCTAGTGTCAGGGGAATCAATTTAGCCAGGCTGGTGTGCTGTGAACGCACACAGCTTTGGCTGAATGTGTTCATTAACCAACACACGAGTGCAATGGTTAAACACACCTACAGTGGAGGCTTGTGCCAGTCTCATTACATTGATTCAGACCCATTTGGCGATGCCGGGATGGGTTATTTAAGCCTGAAACAGTTTCCCTCCATTGCCCTTTTCTGCTTTGCCAATTCCTTTCTTGCATGACATATTGCATGTGAGTGAACGTCACGCAAATGAGGTCCGAGGCTTGGCTTAGCGTTACCCTGCATTGGCTGGATACACAGCAGGAGATGTAAAGAGGTGGCAGAGATTTCCCTTACTCCAACCATCCATGGCAAAACTGAAGACCAAAGAAGTCCTAGCTACTCACATTGGCCAGCTTACCTGTAGCTGACGAAACCGTGCAGTAAGTCTAAGCACAGCAAATGAGGAAGAGACAGATTTTCCCCTGGTACCTGCAAGTTAGAGAAGGGCTGGGACAAAATGGTGACTAAGCATAACACTGCCTCTTCCAGGGTTTTGGTGACAGTTCTTTGCTGTTGCTCAGGCAGTCCTGTGGAGAGAAACAAATTGCCTAACTAAAATACAAGGAGCTGAAGCTGCCGAGCACAGGCCTTAAAGAAGAGAGTTATAAGGGAGCAGAAACATGAGAGAGGACAGGAAAAGGCAGGGTGAGGAGAGAGTGGGAAGAACCAGAAATTGTGGCTAGGGTTAAAAGATGGGGCAGGAGGGGGAAGTAGGGTCAGAGGAAGGAATCAGGATGGAGATTTAAAGCTAGGGGGCTTTAAAAGAGCTGGGTAAATGCAGACAAGATGGGTGAAGCAGCGGTCTGGAAGCTCACAGGTATCAGGGTGCTGCTGATGCTGAAGCCTTTGTTTAGCCTGGTCCCTGTGTCCCAGCTCCCCTGATCCTTCCAGCTGTCTCAGGAGCAGCAACCAGATCCCCACTCTGGGGAAGGAAGGGGAAGCGACTGTAGATGCTCATGGCCCAGCCCTCAGAACTCAGCTTCTCTGCTGCAGTGTGGACCCAGCCCACGTGTCAGAGATGCAGGATTCTCAGAAAACGTAGGTCAGGGGGTGAAAGTCCCTTTTGCATGCTTAAAGGTCTCAGCCCTCCCGACGTTCCCTCCGAAGGATGATGCATTTCGACTTAAGAGATGTTGTTCCCTTTTCTCGCCAGCTTCCTTTTCTAACGTTAATTCTTCGACCATCATTTTCTGGGAGCTGAGATGGAGGCCACATCATCTGATCTGCAGGGGCACTAAGAACTCAGCCATAGGGATTGCACTCTGAACATGCACAGCACTGAGACTGCCAAAAATGAGGCTGTTGGTGTTTGCCCTTGGGCCCCCGGAGCTGGTGTTTCAGCCTCTGGCCTTTACCACTAAAGGGCAAGAACAGTACCACCTGGAATGGTGCATGGTGAGAGCGGAGTCCCTCAGCCTCAGAGGCGAATGCACTAGAAAGCCCAGAAAGAATGACGCATGAGAGAAGTGTTTTGCAAAGATGAAGCCAAGGATGCAAATGTGAAGGAGTGAGTAGTGGCATGATACAGCGAGCACCATCCTCTGCACCAGAAGGGTCTGGTGGAAAAGTAGTGCATGCTCATGTAATGATAATGCGAATCCAAGCATCTATCAGGATGGTGGATGAAGGAAGAAGCTGGTGTTTCACAACTTCTGAGCTGACTTTGCATCCTGGGTGGTTGCTGCCATTTGTTTTCTTCTTCTGTGGTAATTGTGTGTTGTTCCTTGGCACGGTTCGCTGCACAAATGATTTCACGTACCCGCCCGAGCTGTGCTTTATTGTATTTTGTTTAAATATGCAAAATTGTATGCAACTCCATGTGACGTCTTATGCAAATTGCTTCTTGTGTTACTCTGCATATTTGAAATTACTTTGAGTATGATCACAACTCTGACTCTGAAGCCATTGTTGAGACTGAGCGCTCACCCAGCTCCCCTGATCCTTCCAGTTATCTCAGGAGCAGCAGCCTGAGCCCCCACCGCCTGCCTCAGCTTTGATCCAGAGGCAACGTGTGCTGGAGGTGACGCGGCTTAGATGAAGGTCACGTTCCAAGCCTCGGCTGAATTTGCCAGCTAGTGCAGTCAGAGAGCGAGTATTTAACAGTGAAGCTGGAACACCAAACTCGTGTCCCAGAAGGGTCCACAGGCATGCAGGCATGCACTCACAGGGAGCGATTTTTAATCCCTGCAGAGCCAGGCTAGACTCTGGACAGTGACATGCCGTCCAGTGGTTGAATAGCTCGCTAAAATGTCCAAAAGCATCTAGGCTTAGAAAAAAACACTGGTGTTACAATGCCAGGAATGAAAGTTGCTTTCTGGAGGAGCTTGCTTCTTAAAGATCTGCCCTTCATGGCAGTTGATCTGCAGATGCAGGCAAATGCTGTACATACAGGTGCCCCATGTTCTTGAAAAGATCAGATTCCATTAAAAACATCTACTAAACACACCAACCATGACACAGGCAGCAATACAATATCTACACTAATCTCTGAATACATACAAGCCATTTCAGCAACATTCTTCATGCTAATTTTCCTTTTTCTCTTCTGCCTGGTTATGAGTCAGCAGCTAGGCTTGAAACCCCTAACCTTCATCATTGAGGAAGATGTAGACGTCACTCCAGCAATGCCTTAATCTGCTATTAAAAAACAGCAAAGAGACAGTCAACCACTGAGTTTTCTGTAACTCCCATTTTATCCACGGCTCTTATAAGCCACTGTGACCTGGCAGGGAAGTATTTAATGCAAGGATTTCTGCTTTGGGCCGCTGAGTGCAGGTGGGTGCCTGGAGGCAGGGGTGGCTGGGAGCTGTGTGCTGCGTCCCAGGGCTGCTGGTGCCCAGGACTGCTGGTACCCAGGGCTGGCAGTGGGAGGCATGAGGCAGGAGGTGCTCCAGGGCAGATGCCGCTGGTTCACTGCAACACCCAGCCTCTTTTGCCATCCTGTGGTCTCATCGAACTGACTGCCCTCTCTGGGAAAGGGGTGAACGAAGGGCCCTGGCCCAGGCTGGGTACTAAGCCTTGGTTGATGAAGATGAGTGAAGGCAGCAGAGGAGCTGGTCTCAAAGCCCCAAAGTGACCAGCTCACAAGGGCGCATGCTCCCCTGGGCTGCGGTGCAGAGCAGCCCTCTTCTGCTCATCAGAAATCCCCTCAGATCTGCAAGACACCCAGCCATCACCCGAGGCAATTGGACCTGGGCCTGCCTGTCACATGCTGTCCCCTCCAATTTCCGTGCTAGGTCTCCGCGTGCTGGAGGCGGCAGGGATGCGCGTCCTGCGCTCCCTGGGTAATTACAGCCCTACAGCACTGTCTGCAGCATCCCTGGGGCACAGCCCCACAGCCCCAAACAGCCAGCATGGTTTCTGGGTGAGCCTGGGGCACCCAGCTTGGCTTGTGGTGCGTTAAGAGCCAAGCTGTTATGAAAAAGTCCTGCAACTGCATAAGAAGAGAGGACTGGCAGAGAGCTCCTGGCCTGTGGCAGGCAGCCCCACTGCGTACACTTCCAGTCCCCAAACAAGTTCAGTCTCTGCCCTCACTGCTGCTGTTGAAAAGCTGTTCCAGATCCTTGCACTGGCAGGTAGGAAGCTCCTTCTAATTTCCAACCTCAGTGTACCCATGGCCCAGCCTGTGATAATTCATTCTCATGCCAGCATCGTCCTCAGGCTTGAATTCAATGTCAAAACCCTTTGTTAACACAGAGTTAATGTTGCTTGGTGATAGCTCGTTCCTTCCCAGAACATTATGTTCATCAAAACGCAAACTTGTGGAAAAACAGGACATTTAGAGTTAAAGTACATGCCCAGGCAACCTCACTTCTGCTCCTTCTGAGCTGGCAGCTGCCAGAGGAACTGCCAGCTCTCTGTCTACATCCACTGCATCAAGTATAAAGTGTTCTGCCATGACCAGCAGGAGCATTACCTGGGACATGTTGCAGGACTGTGAGCACCAGAGGGGGTGAACAAGGAGGGGAGAACCAGTCCTTTGCGGGCAGGCAGGGGGGCACGCCTGACTCCCATCTCTATGACGGAAGGCAAAGTCTTTCTGTCCGTGGGATACCCAGGCCCTTTCAGTGCAGCACTTTCAAGGACAGAAGGAGATCATATGTGATTAGGACGTCCTGGGGGTAAAGATTTCAACTGTGCAACAACACAGAAAGGAAAAACTTTCTGGCAGGGGCGAGCTCATAAAAATGCAGCCTTGTGGCATCAGTCCTCTGAGAAGAACACCAGCAGTGTTCGCTGAGAGGACGCCCCGACCCAGTGCACTGCAAAGTCACTGAGGTGGGGGAGAGCCATCTCCAGCAGTGAGTTTAGCTAGCCCAGCAGATTCGTTTCAACCACAGCTGGGGAGGACTCGCACGATTCCTGGCAGCAGCAAGCTGTTTGCCCTTTCCTGCGGGTGCAGTCATGCTGCTTTACCATGGAGGCTGCTGTGCCTGAGGTGAAGGATGCTAGGAGGTTGCCATGAGCTTTGGCCCCATCCTGGGCTCTCCATATTAAGAGCAGGGAATTCAGGCCAAGATTGCCAGCAGGGCCACAGAGATGCAGATCACACAAAGGGCCAGGGATGAAAGTTCTGGCAGTTTTAGTACATGGTGGTTGCAGAAGATTCAAGCACAGAAGCAAAGAATGGCCAGAGGGACTCTCTACACCCCTCTCTGATTATCCATGCTCCTGCCATCTCCAGCTCACCTTCCTCAATGCATTAAATCATTAGTACTTTAGGAACTCCTGATGTTTAAAAAAGCTTCTTACAGTCTTTATTGCTGGGTACGTGTTTCCTAAGCAGTGCCTTACAGGAGGTTCAGTACGAAGTGCAGCCACAAATCAGGTCCTGCCCTAGACAGGCTGCTCAGCATTCTTCTGTCCAGCCAGGCTGCTGATCTCCAGCAGTTTTGGGGGGTCAAGCAGCATTTCTTAAATTTATTGCCTACTTTCCATAGTTTTTTACATGTGGATTGTGTGCAGGACCTGTCCTCTGCCTAGAATGACCCCCCTACTGACCTGTGCCTGCTATGGCAAGCACATGCAGATGATGGGAGCTGATCTGGGGGAAGCTGGGGCTGTCAGTTGGCAGGCCTGAAGGGCTCCACTCCAGAAAAAGGAGAGGGGGAATGAGCACAGAGCCATTTCTCAGGTGGCAGCTGCTCCCCAGACAGAGCCAAAGGCTTCTGTGACAGATGCTTGCTCTGCCTGTGAGGCTGGAGGAAACAAAGCCCCAGGTGACTGCAGTGCTGAGGGAGTCCCTGGAAAACACAAGCATCCTTGCTAAAACGAGGCCCGGCAATGATGCAAAAGATTTTCTAGGAACTCTCCAGGTGAGGCTGAGAACTGCCCTGAGGATGCAGAGACCATCGTGCCAGCCTGCCGGGGAGGAGCAGCTCAGCCAGCTGAGCGGGAAGGAGGCACTTGAACCTGCAGGGTGCTACCTGCTGCAGCTCTGGACTCACCTGCCCTGACCCAGGGACGCACTGCTTCCGATGAGGGATTGGGCAGGAAATGTGTGCCCCAGGGTCCCACATCCCTCTGGGCAGAAAACCTGGCAACTTCTGGATTCCGTAAAGACTTATGTAAAGTTAGAGGTGCTTCCACCTGGAGAAACATTAAATAATCCAGGAGCTTGGCTTTTGGGTCTATCAAGAGACCCCAGCAGCAAGTTCGCAACTATCGTGTGCTCAGCTTGAATAGTGAAAAGCTACCCAGAAACCAGACCACGCTGTGGAGTGCAAGGAATATAAAGATGGAGTGTACAAAACGAGAAAAGGACAGTGCTCTGTCAAATAGACGTAACACACTCATAGATACAGGTGGCTGGACCTGCTTGCCTCCAAAACAGAGAACCGCATCAAATCCTGATGGGATGCACCCACACGTGCTGTGGGAGCTAGCAGATGTCATTGCGAGGCCACTCTCGATAATCTTTAATTGATCATAGTGACTGGGAGAAGTACCTGATGACTGGAGGAAAGCAAACATCACTCCTATCTTCAATAAGGGCAAGAAAAAGGACCCAGGGAACTACAGGCCAGTCAGCCTCACCTCCATCCCTGGAAAGGTGATGGAGCAGCTAATCCTGGAAACCATTTGCAGGCACATGAATGACAAGAAATCATCATGACTACTCAGCATGGATTCACCAAGGGGAAGTCATGCTTCAGCAACTTGACAACCTTCTATGATGAAATGACTGGCCCAGTAGACGAGGGGAGAGCTGTGGATATTGCTTACCTTGATTTCAGTAGGGCATTTGACACTGTCTCCCATAAGATCCTCACAGACAAGCTGCGGATGTATGGGTTGGATAAGCAGACAGGGAGGTGTGTTGAAACCTGGCTGAATGGCTGGGCCCAGAGGGCGGTGGTCAGTGGTGCAAAGTCTAGTTGGGGGCCAGTACCTGCTATTGACGGCCTGTAACCCAGGGGTCAACACTGGCTCTAGTCCTGTTCAAAAGGTGATGGAGCAGCTAATCCTGGAAACCATTTGCAGGCACATGAATGACAAGAAATCATCATGACTACTCAGCATGGATTCACCAAGGGGAAGTCATGCTTCAGCAACTTGACAACCTTCTATGATGAAATGACTGGCCCAGTAGACGAGGGGAGAGCTGTGGATATTGCTTACCTTGATTTCAGTAGGGCATTTGACACTGTCTCCCATAAGATCCTCACAGACAAGCTGCGGATGTATGGGTTGGATAAGCAGACAGGGAGGTGTGTTGAAACCTGGCTGAATGGCTGGGCCCAGAGGGCGGTGGTCAGTGGTGCAAAGTCTAGTTGGGGGCCAGTACCTGCTATTGACGGCCTGTAACCCAGGGGTCAACACTGGCTCTAGTCCTGTTCAACATCTTCATTAATGATGTGGATGATGGGGCAGAGTGTACCCTCAACAAGTTTGCTGATGACACCAAACTGGGAGGAGTAGCAGATACACCAGAGGGTTGTGCTGCCATCCAGAGGGACCTCAACAAGCTGGAGAAATGAGCTGACAGGAACCTCATGAAGTTCAACAACAACTGCAGAGTCCTGCACCTGGGGAGGAGCAACCCCATGCACCAATGCTGGGGGCCACCCAGCTGGGAAGCAGCTTTGCAGAAAAGGACCTGGGCATCCTGGTGGACACCAAGTTGAACAGGAGCCAGCAATGTGCCCTTGCTACAAAGAAGGCAAATGGTATCCTGGGATGAATTAGACAAAGTATTGCCAACAGGTCAAGGGACGTGATCCTTCCCCTTTGCTCAGCTCTGGTGAGGCCACATCTGGAGTCCTGTGTCCAGCTCTGGGCTCCCCCAGTACAAGAGACACATGGATATACTAGAGAGAGTCCAATGAATTGCTGCTAAGATGATTAAGGTACTGCAGCATCTCTCCTGTGAGTGAAGGCTGAGAGAGCTGGGACTGTTCAGCCTGGAGCAGAGAGGGCTCGGGGAGATCTTAAAAACACCTGATGGGAGGGTACAAAGAGGACGGAGCCAGGCTCTTTTCAGTGGTGCCCAGTGGCAGTCCCAGAGGCAATGGGCACAAACTGAACCACAGGAGGTTCCCTCTGAACACCAGGAAACACTTTTTTACTGTGAGGGCGACCAAGCACTGGCACAGGTTGCTCAGAGAGGTTGTGCAGTCTCCCTCCTTGGAGATACTCAAAAGCCATCTGGACATGGTCCTGGGCAACTGGCTCTAGGTGGCTGTGCTTGAGCAGGGGGAGGTTGGACCAGATGGCTTCCAGAGGTCCCTTCCAACCTCAGCTACTCTGTGATTCTGTGAAACCACTGACTGGGAATGGTCCCTGAAGCCTGCCACCCCCCAGCCGTGCCTGGGCTTTGTCTCAGGCAGTAGCAGTAGTAACGGGATTGGGCCAAAACTGCAGCAGTGATGTGACAAAAGGGATGGTTGCAGGTCCCTGCTCAGCCCTGTGTCCTGGGGCTGTGTACTCTGTAGCACAAATACAGTCGCAGCTTCTGGGAGGCCACCTCAGGAGATGGCTGGCTGAGGCTGTCCGCAGTTGTGCCTTCTTGCAACAAGGGCAGGGTGACTTCCCCATCCCAGACGCAGGTGAAATGAAGGAATGATGGAGCTGGTATGGGGAAGAAGGACATGACGGCAGGAAAACTGTCTGTAACTTGCTCTGCTTCTCATCAGGAACTGTCCCCTCCTGCCATATGGCTACACACCTTGTCTGCCGGGGAAAAAGAAGTGTACAGGTATGTGATACAGGTTGAGAAGCAGTGGAAAGCTTGCAAGATGTGCTGTGACAAGGTAGCACTACCGCTGCTGAGCTTAGCTCTTTGGGATCTGCAGCATGAGGAGGACGATGAAGTAATCCTGGGAGATAGGCTGTCCCTGGTATAATGAGAGGAAGCAAGGCAGCTGGTAAGTTTTCCCCGATGATGTTGTAAACACATCTGAGAAATTACTTCCCTGAACATTGTGTTTACCTGAAACATGGGAGCCCTGCCCAAAGGGATCTGCTCCAGACACCGGGAAAGCTCTGGGATACAATAAAGGTGCAAGAGCGGCTGAAACACGAAAAGCCGTCCAAAGTAATGCAGCCCAAGCCGGTTACTCTGAAAACCTCTCAGTGTGTCTGAGTCCGTAATGAATTCCAGAGGGGTTCACGGTGCACAGACTTGATGCATCCCTGATGTTACAGCCTGTTAAAACACTTGTAGCAGACTGTCCTTCCAGGCTTTTAGTGCTTACCCAGGGGGCTCCTGGGAGACCCTGCTATCCCCAGAATCCCCAATAGCAGACTACTTGGCTGGCACTGCATTTTATCCTGGTTGGTTTTGCCCCTTCAGCTTGCCACAGCCCCAAGCCCCTCTCCCCCAGCCCCCTTCTCATCCTTGTCAGGCAGCAGCAGCACGTACGAACCAGCTTCCCCTCCAATGTGGGCTTCAAACCTAAAAAAAACCCCTCCCGAGTCAATTCATCAGGAAGATCACGTCAAGCCCGTCTACCCTCGCTCTCTGACAGGGTAACTAGCCTAGCAGACAGGGGGGATGTAGTAGATGTGATACGTCTTGACTTCAAGGCTTTTGATACAGCAAAAGGCATGAAGCTCTCAAACAAACTAGGGGAAAAAACCTACAGTTGGAATTGCCAGAAGGTGCACGCAATTGCTGAAAAGTGCAGCCGGTTTGGGGAGATTGCACTGTCAGAGTGGAAAGGCATTTTCCAACGGGGCCATGGAAATCGGCAGATTCATTTTTATCAGTGAAAGCTTAAGCTGTGTGCTAGGAAAAGCTTTTTAAGTATCGAGCAATAAAATGCTGGACTAGATTGGCCAAGGGAGCCCTGTCACTAGAGGCTGTTAAGAACAGGTTCAACAAATATCTGTCAGGGATGAGTTGTGCTTACTTAATCTTGTCGTTGGGTCAGGAGGATGAATTAGATGACTGCCCGAGGTCTTGTCCGAATTTCATTTCCCCCAATTAAATTAAATAAACCTCAGAAATCATTGGCAGAAGCGAGCCGCAGCAAGCTGTACTCACTGTGTCGCCCCGAGTCAGGCATTAGACCAGCACGAACCCTGTCCAGGTGTAAACCAGGACCTATCACTCATCCCCCCGATGCTGAAAACCAGCACGATGAAATCCTTTTGGCTCTGCTGGCTGCACAGGCATGTGTAGTGCATTTAGTTCAGATGGGCTTTTGTGCATTTCTCCAAAGAACGGAGGCTTTCCTGAGGTGCTGGGTTTTAAATTTCCTTCCTCAGAGGGTCTATAGGAGCGGGCTTTATGCAGGAGAAACACCAAGCAGTCGTGTGCACAGAGAACACAAGCCTTTGGACCAATCTCTTACCCTTTAAGGGAAAACTCTTTGGGGGATGGAGCAGGAAAATGTGGGCTTGGGAGCCTGTGTTCAGCACCACTTTTCTTATAATGCTGCGCTTGTCGTGCTAACCTGCTCTGCCTGCCAAGGAAGCACAGCAAATTGCAGGCAGAGGTAAGTCTGTGCAGCCTTAAAAAGAGCCAAAGTCTGAAGAGAAAAGGACTGCCTGACTCAATCATGGCCGAGCTCCTTCCCTTCTATAATGGCTCATTTCGCTGGGCGCGTCCCCGTATATAAAATGGGTTTCTAGAGAGAAGTTCACCCACCGCCTTTCGCTAAGCTGCAGAAGCCAACCCCTCTCCACATCCGCTCACACGGAGAGCAGGGGGAGGCATGGAGACACACTCTGTTATTCTGGCCCCCCCACACTGCTGCCAGCCTCGAGCCCACTTCCGAATATGGGTGACAAATTGTATATAGCATCCTAAATAAGATTAACGTAATGATCTCTTTAAGGCTGTTGTCTTTGTGATCACGTCACATCGGAGCTTGATAATCATCTCGTGAATGATGAATGCACCCAGATCTGTCTTTTCTTCTGTCATTTCTAACCAGTGAATCTCTGTGTGTAAAAGACATTCCTTTTAGCAGGAGCGAAGGACAGGACCTCACACTTCTATGCTCCAGACTGTGAGTAATTCTTCTAAATGCATTTAATCAGCAAACTTCCTTTTCATGCTGCTTTTTTGCTGAGCTAGAGCCATTACTGCAAGCAGAATTATTCCCAAGGCCAGTAACATTCCTCCATGGTGGCAGTTCCCTTTTGACTCCACACGTCATCTGCCTTTCCCCAGCATTTTACCCACCTAAAATTCTCCTACTGATTCCTTTCCCTTCAGCTTATCCAGCTGCCTTACAGCCTTTACTGTATCAAGTGCCCTACTGAAATCCAGCTAGATTAGATTTACCGATTTCCTTTTTTTTTTTCATCCAGGTAAGGAAAAGGAGGTAAAGAAAAGGATCAAGTTAAGGGCATACAGTGCTTTTGTTGATAAACCCATTCTGTATTTGATTCTATTTTCCACTTACTGCTGTAGCTTTAATTTTGTTTTCCTTCTGTAATTTGTTCTTAACCTTATGCTCTACTGAGACTAGACTAATGGGTTTGCAGCTGCCCAGAGTACTTTGTTTTCTCTCTTCCTGAAATATAGCTCCCTTTTTCCAGCCCTGGCATGCTTACCCTGAATTTGATGGATATGCTGCAAATCTTTGCTCCCAAAACTGCAGTTTCCTCAGCCAGTTTTAAAAAAATACAAATATGAAGGTGAGCTGGTGAGCTCCAGTCTTGCTGTGATAGAGCTTCTCGAGTTTTGCTTCTGCCTTAATACAATAATTTACTGTTCTCCACCCTTTCTTCTCTCCTCTTCTCCCACCTTTTTCAGCATCTTCCTTCTTATTGACAAATGATATGAGGCAGCTGTAATGACCCAGAGGTGCTTTAGCAGCACGGTGGTGAGCACTGAAGGTGGCGTGAGGAGTGCATCAGCCAAGCACCCACCCCTATGCTCCTCTGGTGGATTAAATGCTACAGTTCAGGCTAGTGGACAGGTGCATTTCTCAAAAAGGGGGAGCTGGAGAAGTGACTGTATAACTTCTGAATGAGAACAGAGATCCCCTGAAACTCATTACAGATTCTCTGACTGTACAGAAACATGCAGGCACCTAAGCCAAGGACGTAAAGGAGTTATTAAAGTTTCCCTGCTTCTGAAGAAGTGAAGGTAGTGGTGGGGGGAAAAAACTCCTAGATCCTGCAAGATAGTTTTAAATGACATTTTGGTGACTGCTGCTGTTCAGAAGAACATGGATGTCACAGTTTAGGGAGTCACCCCCAAACCGAACAAGTCCTGCTGTTAGGAGATTCATCTCTGCTTGGAACAGACATAAGATGGGTTGAGTAGGGCTACAGAGGGTAGCAAGCCAGCTGGAGAAGAGGTGTTCATGTGGAAGGGCTTTACGGATGCTAATGCTGCTGTCAATATAGATGCATTTCCACAGGGCCAAGCAAGCATGCTACCCTTCTGGCTTCCAACATTACAAAGGCACTGAACATTGGCTCACGGCAGATCAGCAGCACAAAATCACCGATCCACAGAAAAAATCAGGTGGGAAGGGGCCTCCAGAAGTCTCTAGTCCAATCCCCTGCTCACAGCAGTGTAACTCCAAAGCTAGACGAGGTTGCTCAGGGCCTTGCCCACAAAACTTCTGAATATCTCAAAGGGTGGGATTCCCCAGCCTTTCTAGGCAGCTGTTCCACTGCTGAACTGCTCTCAAGGGGAAGAGATTTTCCCTTATATATGTTCAGAATATCCCCTGTTGCAACTTGCGTTCTTTGTTTCTTGTCCTTTCACTGTGCCCCCTTCTCAGAGTTTGGCTCCACCTTCTCTACAACTTTGCTTTAGGTAGGAGCAGGCAGTGATTAGATGCCCCCTTGGCATTCTCTCTTGAACAAACCCAGCTCTCCTAGCCTTCTCCTTGTGTGCTGTGTGCTCCAGCTCCCCGCTGTGGGGCCCTTTTGCTGGCCATGCTGCAGTTTGTCAACATCTGTCTTGTACTGAGGAGCTAGCCCTGGGCACAATCTTACAGGTGGGGCCTCACAACTCTCAGGTGGATGGGAATAATAATCTCCCTTGATCTGCTGGCTACACTTTTGCTAATGCAGCCTAAGCTGCAGGGATCCTTCATTGCTTGAAGGGCTCACTGCTGAATCACGTTCAAAATGCTTCTTGAGACTTTTTGCGGTGATCTAATAAAACCCATTTTTGTTTAAGCTTGTTGAGGTTATCACCACAGAGAAGATATCACCCCACTGAAACAGGTTCTGCCTGCGCACGTGTGGTGTGCTTTGGCTGTGACCATGCGAGAGAGATCCCCCTCGGGCGCTTCTGATGTGACTGTGGTTTTTGTGCCCTGTGCTGAAGGTCCTCACACGCAGCCCCTCCGGCTGTCTTGGCACATCCAAGCTTCTTCCTCCTTCCAAATTATGGGATTTGTATTTGTGGCACATTGGCCAGAAGGTTTGGTAACTAATTGCCCTTACTACAGTGGCCAAATTAACTCAGTCTGTAGCTAAGGTTGATCAATCCCAGGTTACCATGTTCCTGCCCAACAGGGACCCTCATGCCCCCAGTTCCAGAGCAATCTACTTCTTTCAGTGAAAAAGCAGTGGATCATTGTTGCATATGCTTCTAATTCCAAAGTGTATCCCAGGTGTATGGTTTCTGCTTCCTGCCTGTAAGAGAGTAGATGCCACTAAAATGTTGTTCTTAATGCCTTCTTTGTCTTGGTCTTTAATGGTAAGACTAGTTATTCTCTGGGTACCCAGCCCCCTGAGCTGGAAGACAGGGATGAGGAGCAGAATGAAGCCCCCGTAATCCAAGGGGAAATGGTTAGGGACCTGCTACACCACTTAGACACACACAAGTCCATGGTGCCAGATGGGATCCACCCAAGGATACTGAGGGAGCTGGCGGAAGTGCTCACCAAGCCACTTCCCATCATTTATCAGCAGTCCTGGCTAACTGGGGAGGTCCCCATTGACGGGAGGTTAGCAAATGTGATGCACATCTACCAGAAGGGACGGAAGGAGAATCCAGAAAACTACAGGCCTCGGTGCCAGGGAAGGTTGTGGAGCAGATTTTCTTGAGTGCCATCACGTGGCACGTACAGGACTATCAGGTGATCAGGACCAGTCAGCATGGGTTTATGAAAGGCAAGTCCTGCTTGACTAACCTGGCCTCCCTTTATGGCAAGGTGACCTGCTTAGTGGGTGAGGGAAAGGCTGAGGATGTTGTCTACCTGGACTTTGGTAAAGCCTTTCACACCATTTCCCACAGCATTCTCCTGGAGAAACTGGCTACTCATGCCTTGGACACATGTACTCGTCGCTGGGTAAAAAAATGGCTGGATGGCCAGTGAATGGAGTTAAATCCAGTCAGCAGCCGGTCACAAGTGGTGTTCCCCAAGACTCAGTATTGGGGCCAGTTCTATTTAATCCCTTTGTCAACAACCTGGGCGAGGGGATTGAGTGTACCCTCAGTAAGTTTGCAGACAACACCAAGTTGGGCAGGAGTGTTGATCTGCTTGAGGGTATCAGGACAGGCTGGATCGATGGCCCAAAGCCAACTGTGTGAGGTTCAACAAGGCCAAGTGCTGGGTCCTGCACTTGGGTCACAACAACCCCACACAATGCTACAGGCTTGGGGAAGAGTGGCTGGAAAGCTGCTTGGCAGAAAAGGACCTGGGGGTGCTCGTCAACAACCATCTGAATATGAGCCAGCAGTGTGCCCAGGTGGGCAAGAGGGCCAATGGCATCGTGGCTTGTATCAGGAATGGTGTGGCCAGCAAGAGCAGGGAAGTGATTGTGCTCTTGTACTCGGCACTGATGAGGCCGCACCTCGAATACTGTGTTCAGTTTTGGGCCCCTCACTACAGGAAAGCCATTGAAGTGCTGGAGCATGTCCAGAGGAGAGCCACAAAGCTGGTGAGGGGTCTGGAGCACAAGTCTGATGAGGAGTGGCTGAGGGAACTGGGCTTGTTTCGCCTGGAGAAAAGGAGGCTGAGGGGAGACCTTATCACCCTCTACAACTGCCTGACAGGAGGCTGTAGTGAGGTGGGTGTTGGTCTCTTTTCCCGAGTAACAAGCAATGGAACAAGAGGAAACGGCCTCAAGTTATGCCAGGGGAGGTTTAGTTTAGATATTAGGAAAAAATTCTTCACTGAAAGGGTTATTAAACATTGGAATGGGCTGCCCAGAAGTGGTTGAGTCCTCATCTCTGGAGGTATTTAAAAGACAAGTAGATGTGGTGTTTAGAGACATGCTTTAGTGGTAGACTTGGCAGTGTTAGGTTAATGGTTGGACTTGATGGTCTTAAGGGTCTTTTCCAACCTAAATGATTCTGTGATTCTATAAAATGCAATCATTCAGGCAAGCAAGCATGTGCAGGATAACACACACTATAACTCTCTGTTACTGTGTATTTCTCAAACCTTAAACAACACTAACCTGAGAAGTTACCAAGCAGGGAAGATGCAATTTATTTCCATGCAGCAGAAAAAAAGCCAGAAATGACATACTGAAATGCTCTCTGCTGTGTGCTGCCAGGGGATTTAATCAGCTGATTGCCAAAGAGATGTCAGTTCCCTGAAAGAGTGAGGACAACATGCCTTGCTGAGAAATGTACTCACAAGATTAAAATACCAGCTTCAGGATAAACCTAATATTGTCCCACAAGCAGATGAAAATTTGGGCAAGAATGAACAGCCTCCATCCTTACAAAAATCCTAAATCCACCTTCTAAGCCCATCTGTCCATCTCTGCCTTCTGCTCAGGTACCCCCAACTAATTCAGGTACCACTGGAAGCAGCTTACTGAACACGCCAGGCCAGGTCTACCAGCCCTAGAAGCCGGTCAAGCAGGATCCCATGACACAAGGTACCACCTATATTAATGGGACGGTCACCATGAACAGCGCAGTTTACAGACAGCAGACAAAAGGTGTTCAAGCACAGAACATACAGTGGCAACACAAGCGGACAGTCTGTAGTCATTCTTGTAAGGCCAGGGGTGGGTGCCTTGTGTTTAGGGTGGCGAGGAAGGAGAGAGATAAAGAAATCAGGCGAGCTGAAAAAGAAGGGAAGAGCTGAGGTGGGAACATGGCAGTCAGATGTGACTGTGGAGGAGGTAACGAGAATGGGAGATGGAGCAGCCAGCCAGCGTGGAGGTGCATGTTTACCACCCTCCTGGGTCAAAGCTGTGTAGAAGAGCTTCTTACAAAGGTTGTGAGAGAGCAACCGCTGTGGTAACTTTGGGCTCAGCTGGCTTTCTCCACACATATTCTTTTCTGAGCTTGTCAAGAGCTGGTGGCCTCAGCAGGAGGTGGGCACCCGGCTGTGCTACTTGCATGCTTCTGTTCCCAGGAAAGAGGTCCCACTAACCTCCACCTACCAACCTTCCAGGGCTCAGTTGCCTCCTGCAGTTCCTTTTATGTTGCTGCTGGCTTGTTTTCTTGCCGCACAATCATAAACCTCTCTCAGTCACCCCCTTTCCAGCTACCAGCCCAGGCTGGCAGTGCCACTGGGCGAACCCCACAGCTGGTACAGCATGGCCGCCCTTCCTCACACAGCTCTGAGCCCTGAGATGGCACACTGTTAACACCAAGAAGTTGTATAGGTGGAGACTGTACCAAAGCAGAGCCTTCTAAAGAAATGAGCTGATCTGGAAGCAGCCACTGGGCCTGGGGGGGGTCTCTGCTACACACATCATGCTACTTGCCCAGGGGCCAGCTCTTGGCCAAGCTCGCTCCTGTGCAGGAACAGGGGGTAAGGATGGCACAGCTTCACCCCAGTGCTGCCCGCACTGCTCCTCCCGCCCCCAGCATCAGCAATTATACACAGGCTTTTAACCGCCGCAGCCCTCAGCCGAGCCCAGCTGGCAGATGTTATGAAATGCCAGAGGCACATACGCACATACATGTGGGATACGGGCACACCTTGCCGGGGAGAAACCTGCGGTGGCAGCCAGGATGCTCTTCCTTGTTGCAGAGAAGGAGGAAGGGCAGGCAGGCAGGCAAAGTTAAAGGGGGGCAACAGAGAGCTGGGAAAGAGACCGAAGAGATCAGCTGTATTCTCCAGAGACGCACACCCGTATTTCTCTGATTTTGCCTCCTCCTAAGGAAAGGAGATAAGAGAAATCAAGTGTCTGTGACAGATGTTAGTCACGCTGCCTCACATGCTACTGAAGGGTGCTTGGCAGTGCGGGGTGGGAGGGGGAGCAGAAAACTCTAGGCACGGTAAGAAAAAATTAACCACTTTGTCCCACTCCTCAGCTGGCAATTATGACTTTTCCTTGTGCAGTACAGGGTGTTTTGGTAAGCTCTCCTAGTTACCAAGCCTAGGCCAGGCCCATTCTTGGAGGAGGCTCTCAATCTTATTTCGTTCCAGGCAGCGTGCAGAGGGAGGAGGAGAGCCAAGAGACTACAGGGGACTCAGGGGCAAAGAAGAGGTGAAAGAGACATCAGCGTCAAGCCAGAGTTCCTCTTCCAAGGCATGATTGAATACATTTGCCACGTTGCAGAGTGAGGAGAGAAATGTCACCTTCAGAGGTGATCTGACAATCACAAAAATAAATTACACAGAGGAGGGGGGAAAAAAAAAGATGAGCATTTGTGAATATTCATGAGCAAGCCAAAACCCCCAAATTAACAAGGAAATTAATTTCCAAACTGATTAGGCTGCCAACTCCTTTTATTTAAATAAGTCAACAATTG
>NW_009259718.1:3569352-3570356 GCF_000687185.1 Egretta garzetta | reverse complement strand
CCCCCTGCCTGCCTCTCAGCTGCCAGGAGATTTCCCTTTGCCCACTGCTCCGGATGTTGCGGTTTCATGATCGCCTGAGCCAATCTAACCGCTGGCTGCTATAGCCGTGCTCTCCCTGGTCCCACCCTCTTACTCATGCTGGCTCTGAAAAAGCTGTTCCAGCATGCCAAGCTGGCAGAAAACTCATGCAACAATTAAAAAGAAATATTTCTCCCGAGTCAGAGCACTGAAACGGCTCAGCCAAGTGCCCAGTGAGCAACACCACAGGTGAAGAAGGTAACCTAACCTGACTTGAGAGGTGTGCCTGGTGCCCAAGTTAGCCCTGCTACGAGCAGTGGAATGAAGCAGATGCTATCTAAAAGTCTCTTTCCACCAAAATTTTAAGAGTCTAAGACCAAGTAGAGCTGCAACAGCCAGCCTGGCTTGGTGATCTTGTGGGGTGTCTCCAACTTGGTGTGGGGCTGGCTGATCAGCCAACCTGGCTTAGCGATCTGTGTCATCTTCTCCAGACAGGGCCTCGTGCCTTCTCCCGCGCTGTCACCAAGGCTCGAGGGACCGACTGCTGCTTTGAGCGCAGCAACTCCCGCTGCACAGCAACGCGCCTGGTAGTGCCAGCACACAGGAGGCAGCAGGAAACTGGCAGCCGAAACTTAGGTGGGTTGAGTCTGTGAAACTGAATTCTCAAGGAGTGAGAATGAGGGTGAGTTGCAGCCCCCTCTGGGGTCAAGTGTGAACAGTTACAAATAATTAAAAAAAAGTATTAGTATTTGGGTGTGGTTATACGAGCCACTGCCTTGCAACTATGGAAGGAGGGTTACCCTTCTCCCCTCCGTGCCCGGCCTTGCTCTCCTGTTCCCTACAGCACTTAGGGGACCGAGACAGTCTAGTTTACCGACCTGGCAGAAAACCAGCTTGCCAAAAGTCCGTTCTGTGGGGCTGGCACAACGCAAGCGTTCAGCGTTTGGCCAGGGAAGCACTACAGCCTGCAGAGGCCAAGGGGCCGG
>NW_009259718.1:3556036-3568220 GCF_000687185.1 Egretta garzetta | reverse complement strand
GCTCCCCCGGGGGCTGGACGTGGCCGGCGGGTCCGGGGGCCCCGCGTTGCGCCGCCCGCTGTCATGCAGGGCGCCGGGCGCCCCCGTAACCCTGGCGGTTTGTTTGCAGAGACGGCCCTGGAAGGAGGAGAAATGCAAGAGGAGGGAGAGTGAGAGGGGTAAGGAGCTCCCGGAGCTGCGTGAGTGACCCCCGCCCCTCGCCCCGGGGGCTCTCTCCGGCCGCGCTGGGGGGGACGGGACGGGCCGCAGGTTGACACTGGGGGCTCGAAGTCACTTGAGCTCCGGGGTGCGGGAGGGGGGATGGAGTCTGCCTGGAAGGAGCCAAGGCGCAGGGTACGTCCCCTGCCAGGCACCTCTTCCAACAGAGGCTCGGCCGGTTGGGGTGGAAGCTACGCATGTGTCAGCAAGCGGCACCAAAGTTGTTCCAGCTCTGGTGTGTGGGTTTGGGATTCAGGACTCTGTCCGGCATGTTTGGGGTATTCCTGACGTGCATCCAGATGTGCTCATTGCAAAGACGTAGTGGCGCTTGAACTTTTTGGTGCTTATGAACTTCGTGGAGGCGTTTTTGCATTTGACCTAATAGCCTGCGTGGCCTTCAGCATCCTTAGTATTTTGCAGCAATTAAGCCTAAAAGCTCCTTGTTATTGAACAAAGATCTTGGGCAGACATAAAACGACTTTGTAAATCGTTCCCGAGTGTCATCCTCGGGACCTTTTGTCAACTGAAAACTCTACACTGACTAGAAAATAAAAGCTAGGTATCTGGAGAATAAAGAAAACCGTATTAAAAGTCAACCTCTAAATACCTGCATATCCAACCTTGATTATGCCTTCCAGAAACACAGCCTCTACCTCACCGTATACTTGCACGTGCTTTTATCTGTGTGTTTATGATTAAAGTGATGACCTGCAAAGAAGTATAAGTCCAGCACGTTAAGTATGTGATTCTGTGAAGTACTCTGAGATCTAAACTCCAGATTCCTTGTCCCTTGTGAGTTCTCTGGTTCACTCGGTTGTTTATTTGGTGTATGTACATTTGTGGTCTGTACATAGAAGGTGTTTTTGGTTTATATCAGGAGGGTACGTTGACATCTGTCTGATACTAGACTGGTGAATAGGAAGAAGGTCCCATCTCTGGCCTGTTTGTGGAAGCTGGGATGATGAAGGCACTGCAGTGGGAACGTGCTGTGGTACAGGGTTGAAGCTCCAGCCCATGTCTGGTAGTTATAGAGCAATTGGAAGGGTTACGTGCAGAGTTCTGGTAAAGTAAGTGTGAGCAGCGTTAAAGTGGGGGCTGCAAATAGGGGTGCATGTTTTCAAAATATCCTTTAGCCTAAAAGCGGGGTAGGGGAGGGACAGCTGGGGGTTTTAGGGGAGTAGTTTGGTGGAGGAATCTTATCTTTGTTTTCTCACTTCAGAAGACTGGCTTGCTAGTGAGATTGCATGAAAGCTTCCACTCTTACACCATTTCTCCTCTTCCTCCACGTTCTTATAACTTCATCATGCTTCAGCCTTTCAAGCCAAAAGTTTTGAGGCCTGGTAGCCGGTCAAGCATGAAGATTTTTGGATGGGGAGGTGGATTCTAAGAAAGTTTAATGAAAACAGTGTAGTCATCTTTTGAGAATCAGTAAGAGCCTTATTTTGACTTGCACACTTTGTAAACTAAGCAAACAAAAGTTAGGTGCTCTGCTCTGTGAAGTTCTGGCTGGAGACTAGATGGAGACAGGCAGCCACTGAGTGCCCTCACCTGTGCCAGGCTGGGTTTTAGAATCTGGAAATGGAGTTGCCTTTCACAACTTGTACTCTTTAGATAAGAAAGCTGTTGTGAGATTTTTGTTTAAATTGGTATCTTTCTGTTTAACTCCTGAAGTTTGCAGTTGAATCCAGGGGAGTCTTGGACAATTACAAAGTTTACTTGGAAAATGCATCTGGTTATTATATGAGACTTTATGTTTTTACAGAATCAGGTTCACTTGGATGTTTTTGATGTGGTAGCTGAGCAAATAAGGGCTTACTTATTTTAAAAACAGAACCAACCAAACAAAAACCCAGAAAACCCAAACCTGACATTCCAAACAAAAACCCCCTCTTGATTCAGGTGGTGCTCAATTGCCAAGAATGCGTTATCTCTTCATGTGTGTCCATCCTGTGGAAGAAGAAAGTCATGTAATTAGGTGTTACATGCATAGGGCCTTGCTGTAGGCAGTGTACTTAATAATTAATTTGTCTCAGAAAAGAAAGCGCAGGAGGGAAGGTAAGAGTCTTGCCCCATCAGATTCTGATTGAATCACAGCAGTGTAAATCCAGAGTAATTCAGTCAGGCAGCTGGCAATCTGACTGCATGCCACCGATGCAAGGTAAATAATTCATCCTTAAGTGTGTTTATTGGTTGATTTGTAGTGAGTGAGTGAGGCAGGAATACTTGGCTTTGCTGTTGCGTGAGCAATTCATAAAAACAAAATTATCAGGTAATTTGGTTCATTTAAATACTGCTTCTCTACATAGAGGAAAATTATCTTTGCATTTTGGCTCACACGCAGCAATCCCACATGTATTTATTCTGCCCTAATACTCTTCTGGAAAGTACGTGTTTCATGCTACTTGGGGCATGCTCCTTAGCTTATCTGATGATTGAGACAGGCCCTTCAGAAACAGTATTTACTCATTAATTAGACTACTGCCACATCATAACAGAAATAGGAGTGGGACAATTTGCAGGTAGCTGCATGAGAAACTTAGAGTGCTTGCCTTCTCTAAGCAGCTTGCTCTGCCAGATGTTCTCTGAGCGTAGTTTCTACCACATGTATTTTACCTACCAGTTTTGCCATATTTGTTCAGGAACGGGTGCATCTTCTGCTTCAGGAAATATTCTTTTGTGAATTTCTTTAGCTTTTGAATAGCATTTTCATGAATGTAACAAACTTTGTCTGCTAATGCTATTACACAGAGGAATGTCAGGATTAGAATGGAGAGGCCTTCTTCAGCCAGGTGCTCCTAAAGGGATTATGCCTCTGTCTTCAGACGGTGATCTTTTGGTGTCTAACTGGTCCTCTGACTGCATGGAGAGTTGAGATGGCGCAGTGGGCACTTGACTGGGGACAGAGTCCTGCACAATCTTGTCCCAAAGATGGGAATGAAATGGGCAATAGAGAACCGTGACATGATCTTGCTTGGAAATGGCGAATCTCAGGAGCAAGGTAGTCAGGTGGTTTTTCTGCTGCCTGGTCTCGTTGGATGAGAGAGGAGGATCTTGTCTGTCAAGAATATTAAATGATATTTCTGGGTTTCTTCTGAGAGTGGGGCTGGGGTGGTCAGAGCAGTGGGCAGCAGGAAGTTGGGAGCCCTAAGTTTGACTTCTTGGTCTGCTGTGGCTGTCTGTTATCTTGGGCAAGTCTATTTCCCTCTTTCTGCCTGTCTTTCTTTCTGTGTAACACAATGCTAATGTTCCCTTGCTGCATCTGGGTCCTTAGTGTTGAGCTGGGGTGGAGGGACAGGCAGGGTCCAAAATTTTGACTGCCTGTGGGGTCAGACTGTCTGTGACAGTGAAAAATGGTTTTCAGCTGTATTTGCCTGGTTGCAGATGCACAGATTTCATCATTTATGCCATGTACTTGGGTGAATGATAATTGGGGAATTTTGGAGGTGTTCTGGGTTTATAGTCAGTCCTTTTTTTTTTTTTTTTTTTTGCATGGAGGACTATTGGGCAAGAGGCGTTTGAGATGGACCCAAGCCTGTGGGAATAGCAGACACCTTCCTCCCCTGAAAATAATCTTTGTATTTGGGCAGATAGCTCGAAAACGGGGAGAAGTTGCTCAAGTAAGAAAGGGGAGATTAAGGAACTGTCACAGCATTAGACTGAGTCAGTTCCATGTTGGAGTCTCTTTGGGTTTAATGTTCTTTTTGTGTGTGTGTCTGTCTGTCTGTCTGTCTTCCTTCTCCTCCATTCCTCTTCCCTTCCCCCTTCCTCTTCCCCCCTGTGCCCAGCTAGGATGGAAGAATCTCATTTCAACTCCTCCCCGTACTTCTGGCCAGCAGTGCCCACCGTCTCGGGACAGGTAAGATCTTTGTCCTCCAACATATTATGCTGGTCTTGCTTCCTGTTAGAAGTTCATGCATGATAAGTGTTTCTGTTGTATGTCTTGCTCAGCCAACTGCTGGGAGAAGCTGTGCCAGGGTATTCTAAAAGCTGTTCTTCCCACCCATTTAGATTGAGAACACCATGTTTATTAACAAGATGAAGGAGCAGCTATTGCCCACAGAGAAGGGCTGCAGCCTGGCTCCCCCCCACTACCCTGCCTTGCTGACAGTACCCACTTCTGTGGCCCTACCCACTGGTATCTCCATGGACTCGGACACCAAGCCAGAGCAGCTGACACCACACAGCCAAGCCCCCGTGACTCAGAACATCACCGTGGTACCAGTGCAGTCTGCTGGGCTCATGACAGCAGGTAGGGGACCCCAAAGACTTTGGCAACGTATGAAGGAGACTCCGGGATGGGAGGGCGGACAGTCCTGGAGAATCCTTTTCTGTCTGTAGATTATTCCTAGCCTTACTGATGGTGTGGACTGCCTTGGCATGGTTTCACTGTGAATCTCTAGGCACTCCGTACATCCATCCTCTGTATGGAAGTTTGACTTCCAGCAGTGGAGACTGGGGGTGTGTAGGCTACTCTTCTGTTTGTGTTGTAGTCAAAAGTAGGTGTATAAAGCTCGCTTCTGTGGGATAAGGAGGTTGGATGTAATCAGAGATGTAATAACTGACTTCCTCTGTCTGTTTTTCTCTGCAGGTCCTGGTCTGGTGATAACTTCCCCATCAGGTTCCCTGGTGACCACAGCCTCCTCTGCCCAAACCTTTCCCATCTCAGCTCCCATGATTGTCTCTGCGCTACCCCCTGGCTCCCAGGCAGCCCTCCAGGTGGTTCCTGACCTGTCCAAGAAAGGGACAACCACCCTCTCCGAAGGTGGTGGGGGTGGCGGGGGTGGGGGAGTTGCCCCCAAACCACCCCGGGGCCGGAAGAAGAAACGATTGCAGGAGTCAGGGCTGCCAGAGATGAGCGACCCCTTTGTGCTGTCAAACGAGGATGATGAGGACCAGCACAAGGATGGCAAGACATACAGGTGGGGAGCGGCATTAAACCCTGACTGTAACATTGCATGGGGGTGGGGGTGTATTTAACCCTTCAGACGGTTACATGGGAAAGAAGAGATCTCTGCGTTTTCCCTGTAGAGTCTCTGACTAGGGAATCTTTCAGCTGCAGAAAGAGTTGTTTTCTCTCTAATCAGGAATGTTTGCGAGCTGATGGGTTGACCCAAAGCTAAGGTTCTCCTTCTTAGTGGACAGCCTTGATTTCCTGAATATACAGATGTTAATGTTACTAGGTTACTTAATGACCAGGGTGTTACGGAGGCTGAACTTGATGCCACAGCCAGGTAGCACGGCTGGTGTACTGCAGAATGCAGTACCGTCTGGTGCAACTGGAGCACTTCTCAATTGGGGCCCTAGTGTACACAGGGGCCCCGAATTAGGACTCCAGTCTGTCCAGTGTAAAGACTACAAACTGGAGACACACAGAGCAGGAAGTGAACTGTGGTGACAGTGTCTGCTCCTGTGTGCATTGCCCCTTATGATCTCATATTTCAGCATTCCCAACAAAACAGAAAGACAAATAATTCTGAATTAGGTATAAGGGTATTTATGAGCCCTAAGGGTATCAGATAAGAGGGGGAAGAGTTCTAAGCCCTGAGGTTGGGTTTCTGAGCTTGGAGGGATGTGGCTTGAGTTTACAAGTTGAGTGGTGGGAAAGGGAGAGATTAGCTAGGAGAAAATATTTAAATCAGAAGATGAAGAATGTGGATGTTTTAGAAAAGGTGGGAGCTGGATAGAGCAGGCAAGTGCTAGGGAAGAGATGTGATGGTCTGTCTTAGTTGGGAAGCAGGAGCACGTATGGGTGATTTAGTGATAGGTATTTCTGAGGGATGATTAAGAGGCGAAGTAGTAGCCAAATGGAAACAGAAATAAGAGATGGTCTCTAGCCCTTCTCATGTCCCTACTATGTGCCCATGATCCTGTCTCAGTTTCCCTTTAACCATCCTAGACCCTCTTTTTTTTTTTTTTTTTGTGCAGATTTAGTTAAGTTTCTGGAATTAAGTCATAACAATGTGAAGGCATCTACACAGAGTCAGTGCATCCACCCCAGGCACTGTTTCATTTTTAACTATAGCATTTAAAAAATATTTACATTTTGAAATCAACACAGTTAAATGGGTACAAAACCAGAGCTTGGATCAGCCTTTTTATTCTCTTACCCGATGTCCCAGTTCTTCCACTTTGAAAATATAATCAGCGTATGGTGAAGAGGGGTGGGAGTGTTAGGTAGCTTGCTATTTGTAATCCCACCATTTATTTTGGGCCTTAGCCACAATTCCACACTACTCAAGCTGCTTACAGTCTGGGTTGCTAATTAGGTTGTTAAATATGTATTTACAGGGGACACAATTGGCAGTGAACACTAGAATTAAAGCTGAACCAGGGCTTTAATTATAGCTCCTTGTTTACTTGTAAGTTTGGAAGAAAAATGCCCAAGACCAGGTGGAGTGACTCAGCAGAAACTTTATGAACACGCACAGTCTGTGTAACAGCTCATGAAAAAGACTTTGCGGGGAAAAAAAACCAAATAAGTTTATATGTAGGAACATGTAATCAGGAAGATTTCCTGTCTTCATGTTTAATCCGAGTGTAATATCTCTTCCTCTGAGCAGAGCTAAGGTGCAAGATAGCTAAATTGAGATTTATTGAAGACCACCAAGGAGTACTTCTGCCCTCCTTAGGATCTTCTCTTTGGCTGATGCTTTTGATGTGCAAGTTTGGAACTAAAAATAATTGTTGAAAAAATAAAGGAAAATGCTATCTTCTCTTGGAGCTGTGGGAGAGAAAACCTTTGTGAAATACAGTAAAATTGTTTCTCCATAATATACATATGAATAGACTTGTAAGTTAAAACTCAGAGGACACCTGCATTCTAGAGGATGATTTGGGTAGTTCCCGTTACTAAAGTATGCAGACATATCCTAGCTAAATTAAGACTGTGGGTGAGGTTCATCTACTCCTGTGCCCTTCTGAGGCTGGAGGAGGAGTTGCTTGTGGTATTCATATGTCTACATTTGTATGATTTCACTGATTCTTATGATGATACACTGAGGACAATCGAGTCACATGCCTGAAAGGAGTTGTACTATATTGATCAATACGACTTTTTTTTTTAAATACCTAATTCCTAAAGCCTGGGGTTATTTTGTCAGATGTAATTATTTTTTGGTTTTAAGTTTCTTTGAGCTCTGTGAGCTCTCTTGTCCTGAGTGCCTGTGCAGGTGGCTGATTTCCCTAATTTCTGACTCCTAGTGTATTGGTGAAGACAGAGTAAGGCCTTGAACAAGCAGCACAGCAAGGCAGACTTGAAAGGAATTGGAGCCCAAAGGTGATATTCATATTGCAGCTCATCCCATTCTCTACTGAATATAGAGATTCCTGTTCCAGCAAATGGCAGCTGGTTTGCTGCTGGGTCATCTCTAGCAGTGAATTAGTAGTCTGCTGTGAAAGTGGTGCAAGAATCTTTGTGACTAGGTTTTTCTTTGTAAGAAAAGGTATGAGGCTTTTGTTAGTGATGGTGTTCCTTGCAGATCTTGGACATCTAGTCTTAGGATTAGTCTGGCAGAGTCCTTGGTGCTTTGCTTTGTGCCCTTAGAAGAATGCTTGCACCTGCAGGGGACAGCATCTAGCCCAGTCCTGTGAAGCATTTTCCTTCATGAGTAATGTCACTTTGGTCTTGTCTGGATTCATTGTCAGCTCTTCGTTAATCTTCTCTGGCATCTTTGTAGAATTTTACTTTTTCTGTGGAAAATGAGATTGGCATCAAGAGTATTTCTAGTAAGATGCTGGCAGTGTGAAGCATGTGGCTTCTTCTCAGTACTTGAAAAGGCACTGAGAAAGAGAGAGCATAGGTCCTGAAGACGGTAGTATTGTTTCTTAGTACTGTTTTGGTGCCTGTACCTGTGTGTTTTTAGACATTTGTGGTGTGATGTGATCAGTGGACGAGACTGATGAAGTGGTTCAGCCTATCTGGGCCAGGCCATCAGTTCTCTCTCTCTGAAACACAGTTCTCTAAATAGTTTCTTCTTTGTAAGAGGAGAGAGCTCTTCATAAGCCTTTGTAAAGGCTAAGATGAATACCAGTTTATAGCCTGGAATGGTTTTGCGAGCTATGCTTTGGAGCCTGGGACACCAACAGAAAAGTTATAGGCTTGAGAAAGGCCTTGCCATCATACTGTAACCAACAAACTCTCTGTTCCCCACTGCTAGTTCTGAGTTTCCATACTTTTCAGTAGATTGTGGGAACAGTACGAGACAATAAGCAGCTGAGAGACATAGGAAGCTTCTGAGGTAAGCCCAGGGTGAAAAAGTGCCCAGAAGCCTTAGAAGGTTTAGCAAGAAGCAGAGCTGAGATATAAAGTACAAAGAAGCTGGATGGAGGCCCCCTTTAGTGAGGAAATTAGGGACACAAGGGGAAGCCAGTGGTTTGAATACAGCAGGTGGGTATGTTCTCAGATATGTCTTGTTTTAAGCCTTGTTGTCTGCCCTGTACTGCCTTTAGCTTTGCTGTTTGGTGAGCTTCCCGTGGCTTTGAATAGATTTGAAATCTGGTGGCTATGGCTTTTATAAGCCTCGTGTATCTGTGAAAATGTGGTCAAATTTGGCCAAGTTGTAAGCTTGGAAAAAATCTGTCAGGCATGCTCTGAGATGCTTCCTAGTTTGGTAGTTGAAATATGCGAAGATTATATTCTCTTTGAGGTTTCTTGAGGCTTGCATGGCTCCAGGCACTGACCAGGCTGTCTATCACCACAGAAGAGATAGATTACACTCTGACCTCTCTCAGTTTCTATATCAGGCTGGACTACATGTGCATTCTCTCTGCAACAATAAGCATCTTCTACCCTAGCACTGAAGGGCCAAGCATGCTTTTCCTTCAGTCACAACTGCTCCTTCTGCTTCAGAAGGGAGTCTTTTGTGCCCAGTGTTGACAGTAACTTCCCCCCTCTGATGGGCATGGAGGTAATGTGCGAGAAGGCACTGCTTGGTTCAAATGTAGTAGAGACAAGAATGAGATATGGGCAGGGCCTGGAGCTGATTTTTGTCCTGAAAGTCTGGAAACTTGAGCAGAGATGGGAATCAAAAAGGAGGGGATAGAAAACACTAGAGCCTAGAAACTAGGGAATGCAGCCAAGGACATGATGGGGAGTTATTTGCAAGGGAGAGATGGCACAGAGATAAGCTGTGAAGGACCAAGACTGAGGGGAGGAAGAAAGGCAGATCTGCTAGGAGCTGGAGAATTAGGAGATACCTAGAATTAGCAGTACAGATAGGGACGAGAGCATGGGATGTGGACAGACAAACAGAAGCATGGGGGAGAGGAGACAGATAACTGGTAGAATGGTAACTGGGAGAATGGAATAGGGAAGAGCCACTGTAGTAGAGGTTAAGGAGGCTGGTGCGTGTGGGTGAAGAGCGTGGGGCTGGGTCTTGGTGCAGGAGGGAGGGGATTGCAACAGGCTAGAAGGCTAAGGGCAAAGGGGAATTAAGCTTGAAGTGTCAGGCAGAAAGTTTGTCCACATTCCCTCCAAAGCCTAGAAATATTCAACCCAATTTTCCTAAATTTTTTCATGTGTCTCATGTCAGCCCAAGAATGTGTCCTCCTCTGGCAAAGAACCTCACCCCCCTCTAAGGCTAGAGAAAGGTGACAAACTACCATTGCTGTCATTTATCATGCTAGCTGCAGTGGCAGAGGTCTGTGCAGTGGATCTTAAGATTGCTGATGACCAATGTGGGTGTCAGTATGATGCCACATGTTGGAATTTCTGTTTGCTTTTTTTAACAAGTAGTTCCGTCAGCAGCGGAACTAATGAAGCCTGGTTTCCAGCGGCTCTCTCCTGTGTGGATTCTCTGATGTCTAATCAAGGGTGAGCTTACTAGCCTTTCCCTCAGCAGGGGGCTCCAAGAGGGTCTCTCTTCTTTCCCCAGCTGCATATTTTTATGAGACTTATGGTGACTTTAAGATCCTTCCCCCTTTTCCAGATTTGGTTGAAATTGGCTTATGATCTTGTGAACTCTAAAGAGGACAGGTGCACATGCACATCATATATACACACGCAGTTTGTACACATAAGCTTTGCTTCATATATGAATGCTGTGCCTGGAGGTTAGAAAATGTCAGGCTTAAGACTGACCATGTGCCTCAGGATATAATAAGGTAAAAACTTGCGTTATGGTAAGTTCTCTCCCTTCTGCTGAGATGTTGTAACTGTGTGTGTGTGCGCGCGTGTGTGCGCTCTCAGATCATCATAGCGCCAAGCAGAAGGAATTAACAGTAAAAGTTCTGTGGTCATAAGTTTTAATCTTAGCACATGTAACCTGCATGTTGGTGGAATGAGTGTGTGCAAGGGAATCGGGGGCAGTTACAGTTTCCACTGAGGAGAGAGAACTTTGAAACTGTTCTGTTGCACATCTTACCTGATCACACCTTAATTTGGCCCAGTTGAGTCAATGCACTCTGATACCATCCTTGATTATGTGGTTACAGTCATTGTGTACATGATGGCCTGTCAGTCCTGCATGTTTACTTAGAGAACCTGAAAGGAGTGGTTTAAAAAAAAAAGTAAATTAACATGGGGTTGCAGAATTGAGAGGGATGATTTGGGGAAGGTATTTGACTGCCAGTCTGAAGAATTGCAGATTACGTTTGCCACAGATTTGCTGTGGTATCCTACAGCCATGTGGTTCAGGCCTGCAGATAATCTTGCCTTGAAGCGCGTGCAAATATGAGTTAGGTCTTCAGCGGATTTGCATTTGCCACAGGCTAAAAATGACCACAGACGGTTATCCTGAAATAATTAACATTTGGTGTTCCCAAAACCATAATCTTTTCTCAAGTATCATTGAATAGTCCTCTGCTACATGTCAGGCTCTGTTTTGCTTTGCAGAAGCATTGCATCTCATAGCTGTAGCATAGAAATCTATAGGAACTGTGATTTGAATGTGTGTAATGGGAGTTTTCCTTTAAAAGAAAAAAAGTGGTCACAGGTATCAGTTTAGCTGCTCGGAATTAGTGGGTATGTCTGTCTGACTCTATTTCACGCCCTTTCCTTAGAAAAAATAAAAGAGGGACATTGCAGGGATAGATGAGTGCTTAGGGAGCACTGATACTTCTGTGGTGGGTACAGCAGATGAGTGATTCTGCTTCATGAGGTTGGAATTGCATGTGGTCGACGAGGCTTGAGGCTGCACACAGAGTGGTGATGAAAAAAGCTGAACACTTGCTTGTTAAGTATCTGTCTGTGCAACGTAATAAGGATGCAGTTCTGTGGAAACAGTCAATAAGGCTGTATCAGAACGCACCTGCATTGCGGAGCCAAATTATGGTGACATAGATGACCTTAATTCTGGTGTTTCCAAATTTGGTAGTGCTTTCTCATGGGCCTTTGGTATTCTTTTAATTTTAGCTTTTGCATGTTATCACTATACTAGGAACCCCCTTGTTATGTTTTATTGTTTTGCTGGTCTTTTTGCTAATAGTGGCTGTTTTAAGAAATTGGTAGACAAGGTCTTAGACCTGATGTTCAGTGATTTGGAGGTCAACAGAAAGTCACCGCTGATAATTTACAGATGGAAGCAATGCTGGTGGATAGCTAAAAAAAATAGGGAAGCTTTATGTGGTTGTTAAACTGGAACTATTCAGGCAAAACGTATTTTAATCCAGCCTAATGGAAGACAGAGCCTTTTGGGTAATACTGTGTGACTTCTCCAGCAGTCAGGGATTGAGGCCTAGGTGTTTGGACATGGTGGAAAACAGTATCAGGCAGAAGTGTCCTGCTGGATACTGTTGAATGTCTTTGATCTGAAGATAAGGAATATGGGGAAACAGTATCCTGGAAAGCAATGACTGTGAAAAAGACTTTTCAGGAATTAAGTGACATCGTGTGAGCTCCCATTGTGAGGCTGTGACAGAAAAGGATGAATACAATTATTGAAAGCATAAATACTGGGGTCATTAAAAGATGACAGGCAACTTGTGAAGCATGCTGAAATACCACAAAATTCTGGGTCTGGTATTTTTAAAAGATCATTTTGAAAAATGG